>NC_060168.1:21120814-21239779 GCF_021292245.1 Micropterus dolomieu | reverse complement strand
TGTAGACATTAATATAAAAAATAGGCAACATGAGAAACCTCCTCCCTTCTGAGGTGCATTTTATTTGCACATTAAAATCCAAAAAGAAATGTCTCCTCATTAGCTTAAAAGGACTAGTTTGCATCACTAATTAGCTTTACTAACCTCAGCTCCTCCAGTCACCACCGTTCTTTCGTTTCCAAAACCACTTTTTCAGACTGAAAACTAAAAAATAATTTAATCAGTCGGTACAGGACAGAGCTGCAGGCTACGTCAGTTTAGTCTAAGTTTGTACCTGATGATCTCAACATTCGACAAGTAGGCAGGAATAAAATACAGCTTCCAGTTACTTTCTATAAATTGAGCTAATGTTAAGTTACATAGCAGCTATGTAGCTGCTGCTTTCCTGCTCAGCTGTGCAGTCTGAAGGGGAGGGGGGATGTTAGCTAACTTAGCGCCAACTGGCTTCACTTTTCCAGCAGGTGGGAAACAACAGACTTTTCTTGGTCTTGAGAAGCTAACACACTGTAACAGACACCGTACATTTACTGCCAGAATATTTTCCTCCACTCGCGTTCACTGTCACTTTCTGCCGCTCGGACAATCAAACACTCGCTACGCACCTCCCGATTCAGAGTTACGCTGCTCTTATAACACCATCTGTCACATATGTTCTGCATAGAACAAGAAGAGGAAGCAGCTGAGCATAGCTGCTACGCACTCCCGATTCAGTGTTACGCTGCTCTTATAACACCATCTGTCACGTATGTTCTGCATAGAACAAGAAGAGGAAGCGAGCTGAGCATTGAGTGCTGCTATGAAATGAGGTTTATTGGATGAACCAAAAATGTGCAATGTGCATCAAAAGGAAAGTAGACAGGTGCAAAAATTTGGGCACCCCAAGAGAAATATCACATCAATATTTAGTTGAGCCTCCTTTAGCAGAAGCAACGGCCTCTAGATGCTTCCTATAGCCTGTAATAAGTGTCTGGATTCTGGATGAAGGTATTTTGAAGGTATTTCGTCCTTGCAAAACATCTCCAGTTCAGTTAGGTTTGATGGTTGCCGAGCATGGACAGCCCGCTTCAAATCACCTCACAGATTTCCAATGATATTCAAGTCTGGAGACTGGTTTGGCCATTCCAGAACATTGTACTTGTTCCTATGCATAAAGCATAGCTCTTTACTGTCTGACAGGAGTAGCTATTACTTACCCATGATAGAAACTAATACAGTCCATGGTCCTGTCATGCACTGCACACGATAACTCCCACTACGTTTTATGGTGCGTTTACTTTACCGCGGGGGTGTGGTGGGTGCCTCCGCTGATGCATTGGTAAAACGGCCATCAGTAAAATGCATGCTGCAGACTGTATATAAGACGGTGGCCGGTGAAAGTGCGACGCGTTTTCTGTCATCTGTCCTCCAACACTGCACACACAAATGCCATAATGAAAATGAACAACATAACTGCTAAACCAAGAGGAGGAAACTAAAAGCTAAAATAAAGACCCTCTGTTAGTCAACTTTCTGCAATAACTATGCTAGCTAACTACACCTGGCTAACTACAACTTAGTTAACTTAGCTAACTAAACTAGAAAGACAAACCAACAATCAGACACAGAGACATACCTACTGTAAGTTCTAAGTAAATTACATGATAAAGTGGTTAGCTAGCTCACAACAATGTTTATTGGTTTGATGCTCTGACTTAACGAGACATGACAGTTTTTTAAACGAGGCATGACAGTGTGCCTGGGCAAGCTTGGAGAATGACATATGACTTATGGAATTACTATAGTCATACGTCACAACCCCGTTTTAACAACTAAGCAACTTTTGCAACTTTGAGCACAAAATTAAGTCATTTGTCAAAAAATATTTGGCGAACTGTGTGGGTAATCAACATTGTAAGGAAATGACTCAGAAAAATATGAAATATCATAGAAATGCCAAATACACTGGAGGGGGGCTTTAAACACCTTTTCTCATGATTGGATGCACCTGTCTTGGAAGTTCAAGGCTTAATGAGCTCACTAAACCAATTGTGTGTAGTTACAGGTATTCAAATCAACAAAATGACAAGGGTGCCCAAATTTATGCACCTGTCTGATTTCGTTTTGATACATATCGCTCATTTTCTGTTCCTCCAATAAACCTCATTTCACTACTGAAATATTACTTTGTCTTTCAGTTATTTGATAGCTCAAAGTGAAATTGCTGATCCAAACACCCAATTATTTATAAATGAAAATCATGGAAATATTCAGGGGTGCCTAGATTTTTGCATACGACTGTATTTAGTCCATAACACATTATTATATCAATAAATAAAAACTGCTATTGCGTCGCTTTATATTAGCCTAACTACAGATAGCATGTAAACAAAAAACGCGTCTACAAGGTCAACATACCTTTTGAGTGACACCTTAATTGACCCAATAGAAACTTCCATGCCCTGTCCACGGCCTACAATAGCCAGTGAGTGTCCACGTAGCCAGGAAGTGACAGTCCCCTTTCTTTCGTGTATACACCGACACCGAGCCACTAGTTGTGCAGAGGAAGACTGGCCCTTCACACACACACGTAACACGCAATAGTTTAAAAATATGCACGAATATTTTCCACAGACATATTTATATACTGTTGAATACAAAAACGCCATGCGCCGGAATTCCAGCACAGCGCCGGAGAACTTTAAGCCCTGGGGTTGTGACACTCAAATATATTTATTCACCGAATTATAGCTGCTGGTTTGGCCGCTAGTAAAATTTACTTCAAAGCATGGGGCACTTCCTGCCTGCTCGGAGGAATTGCTAGGCTACCCAGCCGACCAATCACAGTACTTACAGTCCGTGTCACCTCGACGTGTAGTTACATTTTTGAGGAGGTGCACGTCAGGCTACGGTATAGGGTATGCCGTCAATTTGATGCAGAAATATAAATAACATAAATCATTTTTTGGTTCAATCAATGAATTGTTTAGTCAATAAAATATCTGAAAATAGTACAAAAATACCCATTTTATGTCTTCAGATAGTTTGCTTTGTCTGACCAACAGTTCAAAACGCCAGCAAATCCTCACATTTGAGAAGCAGACAACAGTGGCAGTAACTTTTTACCCCTCGGCCAGTTACATCCATTTACATTATTTTTCAATTACATAATGTTTTTACAAAATTAAGTGCATTAACAAAGTCGAACATTTCAATGCATGACAAACTAACCTAAATAAATGAGACTTCAATTAATATTATATCATTTTTAGGATTATCAAGACATATTTGTGATTCTCCTAAGTAGAGAGTAGCCACTGAAATCATTTGTCTGAATTTTGCTAGTTATAAATCCTTAATGAAAGCCTAAGGCAGTCAATGAGGCTGCAAATTCAAAACGGGAGGTGATGGTCCCTTTGGTTAAAAAGAAGGCGTTATTTTGTTCACTGAAAAATACATCAGCTTTCAGAACACTGAGCAGTGGACCTCAACCATTACTCCCCCCTACACACCTTAATGCATGCTTTCACCCTCTTACAGTAAAATATTAAAGTACAGACCCTGCAAAAAAAGACAGGAGATGGAAAACAGCAGAAAAATGCACATGGCACTTGACAGAAAATGGCTCCATCAGTATGTTAAATTGGAAATTGACAGTGATTTGCCCTGGTCTGTAAAATGTCTGCACTAGTAACTGAATAACAGGCAATATCCTCTACATTTCAGACAGACAGTAGTATCTGGGTTGTTCTCAAATGTCAAATAGCTGTTCTCAGTAATAACTGGAAAGAGGTTGACGAACACTCATCTGCCAAGTATCTCTGGTACTGTGTGTGTGTGTGTGTGTGTGTGTGTGCGTGTGTGCTCATGTGTGTGTATGTGTGGTCAAGTTGCTGTGCTAAGTCAAACAAGCTGCTGTCAGAAAAAATGTAAGACAACAGTATTTTAAATATATTTAGTTGAAAAAGAACAGAAAAAGCTCTTATGGGCATTTTTAGAGACAGGGTGACCAGAAACTCAAATATAACAATATCAGTGGCAAAGATGCTGTGTAAAACTCTCAACTAGCAGCATCAAGAATGTCCCTGCTATAATCCAATCTTTCAAAAAAAGTTTTCCCCCAAAGCTCCACAGAGACGGACATTCTTCGGCATCCAGTTAAAAACGGGAGCTTTAGCCCATTTGCTTCCACGTTGTGTATTAAACTAGGACATTATACTGTCAACTGAGTACCACATGGAAATGTAGTATATGTAAAATTAGAATGTGGACTTAATCAGCAAACAGATAATACTGGAGTTCAGGACCACAATTTCTTCACATTTGGCAACATAAATCACTCTGAAATTGTTATAAAGGAAGAGTGAGTGACACTAGAAATAATTGCACTGTGTGGCATGGCTGAAAAGCTACAGAAACTTTTGTCTCTCTGGACTCAAACAGCATGACTGACCCACAGACGTGCTGTTTGGTCAATTTCTCACTCTGAGTAGGGGCATAGGATAAAAAAGCCACATAGAAATCAGGGGCTACAACTGACCATGTCAAGATGTTTGACAGGTATTATTTGCTTTGGTTATGGAGAACTGTAAATCTATTTTTAACGGTCATAATAGGGACCAAGACACCATTCACACCACAGCTAAGTACAATTGTCGCTCTTTATTTCAGTGCTTAATACTGACAAGTTCCCACTCAGCATGATTAGGAATGAGAGTAACAATTCATGTTAATGAGTCCTGCTTGAAACAGGTAGCAACAAGCATTGTTGACTCTAGGTTCTCTGCAAATGAGCTTGATTGTGTGCTTTGGATGACAACAGCAGTTGAGAATTGGGATTTGATGCACGGTTCATTAACTGTGCAATGCTGCCAAAATGTTTTTATTTCCCTTCAAAACCATGGTTGGTTTGGTAGATCACAGTCAGAGACAAAGACAGATCTTTTGAACTTCACAAATCTCTTCGAAGAATCGAAGAAAATTTAAAGGCAAATAAAATAAATAATAAAAGTATTGAGTTTAAAAGCTAAATGCAGAAAAACAAACAATCCAAAAATTTCAAAACTGATCCAAATGTCAGGTGAACCACATTTTAACTACAGCCCATGTAGCCTGTTATAGTCTGTTTAGTCTATATGCAAATAAAATCCATATGGACTCCACTGCATGTGCCACAACTGCAATGCGTAGACTATAAAAACTGTGCTGTGTTTCAAAACAATAAATAGGACTAAACAAGAAAGCAGAATTGCTTGTTCTCTTCCAACTTCCTTGAAATGCTCATTTAAATACCAAAACAGAGTCTGTCTATCTCGGTGATCGTTGTTCAGCCATCCAGACCACACATTTTTTAAATTAGGTTATAATTTTAAGAGATATTATGGCCTTCAATTCTTAAATTAAAATAGAGGTCAGATAATTACTGCAATGGACAGAAAAATACACTGCAGTATATTCAAATAAGCAGGGCTCTACTTTGCACAAGAGCCCAAACACATGCACAGAATCTATTTGACATGCAACCCACATCGCCAGTAGTTAGTAGTTCTTAGGCAACAGGCAATTAGAGGAGATCCCACTGCTGTTATCTGCTGCTGAATCTGAAGGCAGATTCCAGTATTAATAGCCTGAGAGGCAAGCAGCACCTGAGCCTCTGGGACAACAAAGAACAGTAGATATCCAGCATTAAAATACGTTAAGCATTGTTTTACCTCCTTGTACCACTCTCTGGCGAAGGACATTTCAACTTACATTGAATCACTTCAAATCTTTTACAAAAACACGGACATCAAACAACTGCTTTCCTGCTAAAGTTAGAGGGGTAATTAACAATGCGCTTCAGAAAGGTATTAAATGTTAAAATAATTACTGGAGTTTCAGTAAACTGGACATTTCATCCATAGACAGCATGATAAAACCTAAAGGGTTATAGGAAAAGTACACCACATAAGGCAATGGTGGATCACGGGATCTGAACAGGATGGATCTTGCATGCTATGGACATCGTACCTGTGTTGCTGCAGTCGTGGAACAGATTCTCTTCAGCACCAGGCCATTTCACACTGGCAAAGACGATGTTGCAGTAGTTTGGCTTCATTTTTAAGCCTGCAGAACACAAATGCAGAAAATGAAGCCCGCACTTTTAGTCAGCTTTGGATTTATGGCTCTAAAGCACTCTACCATTAAGTCCATTTTGATATAGCGCATTTCGCTTTTGGAAGCTACAGCACAGCCTAAGGCAGCTTTTACACTGACAATAGCCCCGCTGCGAAAGCTCAAGCTTCTTGACTCATTACAATGAGACCACTGCTTTGGCTCAGTGGGGTATCCTGTCGTAGAGGGATCTGGCAAAACACTTTCTGTCACACAGCACAATGTCAGGTCAGCAAGCAAACACACTATTTTAGGCCATCAAATACATGCAAGCACACATAGGAGGAGAAAATACCTTTTAGAGTGGACCTTGCAGAATTGTACTAATTTACTACCTACCTGGCCAGTATTGAGGTGGAGGAGAAAGTTATTACTGCGGTGATTAGCTTTCCAGAGCTGTACAAGGACTAAAACAGCTGTCTTTGCATTTTAAGATTTCATCCTGGTCTTGTTTGTTTGTATTTCATCTTCTTTACCTGCACCCTGTGGCAGAAGACCCACGTTTACACAACCCATTGCATTGTTTTTCCATGCTGCTATTGTCAATTTGAAGGCCTCTAATGCAACACTGAGTGCTGAAATGATGAGCAGACAATGTTTCTGTAATCCCAGAACACTTGAGCGAGGAAGAAAAACTCAAAAGCAGCCTACCACAACAGACTACTGTATTGTCCTAAGATAAGGAAAATAAGAATCATATACCCCCGAAGAAACATTACAAGCCAAGCTGCTCACTAATTAGAGCCACAGAATGAACACACAGCTTTATAGCCCACTAAAAAGGGGTAGGTACTGCAACATAAGACTGGGAGAACAACAACCTCACAAACTGTTAAAGATAGTCAATCACTTCAGGGATTAAAAACACGGCAATGTATTTTTCATCTTTCTCCTCTGTGCCCCATTACATTACATCTCCAAAGAGAGAAGGGCTGATGTGTTTTGTATAATCACACACATAAAAGCTGCTTCTTCACATGTGGATCAAATTTTGACAGGCTCTTAAGAATATATGTTGTGGTGGTGGTGGTGGTGTGTGTGTGTGTGTGGTGGGTGTGTGTGTGTGTGTGTGTGTGTGTGTGTGTGGGTATAAATGAGTGCAAGCTGCAGATCAGGAATTATCAACAGGTCTTATGATGGAGCATTACTGATTGTTTATTTTTGTTACTTATTTTTTCTTATTGACAATATGGCGGTATTTGAGTGCCTTAATTCTTATAGTAAGAATTATGGCCAATGAGCCACTTTCAAATATTTACATTTTTCAAAATAAAACAAAAATATATTTATTTTCAGCAATTATACCCCTAATGTAAACTATACGATAATTTTGGTTGCTATTTTTCACAAATGTAACTAGGTAGCTAGCTAGAAATGCAAGAATATGACATCCCCATTCTTAACCCTGCTTACTAAAATGATTGGTGGACTAATCTTCCAACTGGCTAAAACCAAGCGGCAACCAACAAGGCTGAAAAATTAAGCAAATGAGGAAGTGCCAAAAACTGCCATTCATTGACTGAGGCCCATCTTCACAACAGAAATACACATTTACAGCCTGGCACAAAAAATAATTTGGTTTCTATAGCTAATTTCCCCCTTTATGACAACTGTGCGGGGTTTGAATTTTTATATAACTTTTCTGTTTAAATTATGATAAGGTTTAAAGTTATGTATAATTAAGGGTGTGCCGCTTTGAGGGAGACCTCACCCCCTCAGGTAAGTTAGCCACTAGGTGGTTCAGCAACAAAGCTTCATTCTGCCCGCCTCAGCTCCACCTCTTTGCCTCATTTTTAGATTAGTCAGGCAATGGCTGGAGTAGCTGGGGGTCACCTACATTGAGCTTCACAACAGCTCTTCAGAAACCTGTGGGTGATATTACTGACTATGTTAATGTTTTTTAGCGTCATGGCTGAAACAGCCATCACTGGGCAGAATAATTAGACATGTAGGTAGCAATTCAGAGCTCTAGAGAAAGGCTAAGAGATCACTGCAGAATTCACTTTGTGATTAAAATTTTTCCTGTTTCCTGTGACGTTCAGGGGGTACTATCACCACAGTGACCACTTTTACAAAGTGTACAGGGTTTTTCCTGACTCAGAATGGGCCTTTGGGGGGTGACTTTGCGCGACAGTAAGCATGATCAGTACACATACAGTAAAGGCAATGAGTAACCATATGACCAAAATCTATCAATTTTTTTTGTTATTTCTGACCATTTGATAAACAAAATATAACCACAACCTGGAGGCATAAAAGTAAAGAATAATGTTAGAATAATAATATGTTTACAGGTTACACTTTATTTGGATAATCTACCTACAGATAGTTTATTAGTTGAGATTCAGCTGTTTCACAAATAAAACCATTTTACTGATATTACACCACTGTGGTTAAGGTTTAGTGCTAATGTTTGTGTATTGTGTATGAAAAATGCTCTACATGGTGGTTAGTCTCTTATTTGTTTGTGCAAAGTATTAACTTGAAAATAATAAAAAAACGTGCAGAGAACATCAAGTTCAACATTTCTAAACTTTGTTGTAGCGCATCAACCTTTTTTTAATGTCACACCTACTCCAGGCTGTGATTGGTCTGTTCACATAGTGCCCAGAAAACCTGATCTGGAGAGGACAGAGGAGAATCCCATGCCGGTACGCCAAACAGTAAAATGTAAAAGTCAAAGACAGCACCGGTGAATTCCGGCACACTTCAAGCACAAACGCCTGTTATATAATAAGAAATAACAGGAGGCATCTCTCCCATTAGCGCGAGCTTCATAGTGGAGCGTTCAGGCGCAGTCATACCAACACAGCAGCTGATTTATAAATCCAGGGGTGTATGTGTAAAATACAGTGTCTGTGGTTGAGAGGAAAGGTGACTGCTGAAAGTCAAGTTTATGTTCTGCTTGATCAACAGTTGTTTGATAAATGGCTATAAATCATTTTGGTGCTTCTGATTTTCCTTTGGCGCTTTTTAAAACCTCTTTGGGGAGCGCCAAAAATTTCTTTATGCAGGAAAAACCCTGGTGTACACACTGAAAACTGACACTATTTCAGAAACTGAGCAGGGTCATAATGTGACGACTCTGCCAATAGCCAAATCTCTGACTACACCCACGCCCACCCACAAACTCCTAAACATCCGGCTCACACTAGCAAAGAAACCATTAAGAGTAATGAGAATCGATGGGAGTGTTAAAAAGTATTGGCAGTCCAGCCCAGAAGCTGCTCTCTGTGCAGTCTTTATTAGTCTGGAAAAAGAGTGCTGTTCTCTAGCCTGCCAGCACTAAATAGGAGTGCATTGATCAGAAGGTCAGGCCAGGCTGAATCCAGCCCTTTAATTGTCTGTGTCACTCCTCAATCTCATTCCAGCAGCTGTCAGTCGTCTCCCAGGTAAACCAAGGCCACCATCACAAGTGACAGCTAACGACGAAGCAGAGGTAAAGGCTCAGACAGAATACAGCTTTCACAAAAGGCAAAACATTTTAAAATCACAGTGATATTTTTGCCGTTGAGAGCGAGAAAGAACACCACACACTTTTAGGTTTCTCTCAGAAAATTAGGCTACATCCACACTACTATATTTTCATTTTAAAATGCAGACCTTTTGCTACGTTTACACCTCCCGTCTGGACTAAAAGGGTGAATTGTTTTAAAAGTCCATTTTTAAACAAAAACATTGTAGTGTGGATGTAGCCTTAGGTATACCTATTAATCCACTCATTGTTGAATTTGCATTATGAGATTCTTACAGTCCTTAATGCCTTCTTACAGATCACATTACTGAGAAGTTCTCCCCCCAACTGTCTGAATTTATGGTAACATTAAACTACTTACTTTGCCAATTAACATTAGCTACTGAACCACACATAAACATATTAAAGCAGTGATTAAATCACATTTACTGTATTTTTAAAATGCTGTAAAGAGTGTATAGCAAACCTGTGCACCACTGTAGGACACAGAAAAAGGTCTGAAGGCCAGAGTTGAGTTTCACTTTAGAATTAAGTATTTATAGAAACCAGCTCCTTATAAAAGCTCTTACACAGGTAAACGGTTACTTTTGTATTAAAATTATATAACATTTATTCAGAGAATTCACCTGCGTATTAGTGTATTATGAAGTTTCAGTATTATACAGTTATGAAAAGCTATTATTATTTTCATTCACCAGGCAAATATATTCATGAGACAAGTAGAAAGGATAAAAAATCCTACGTTGGTTCAGTCTATCTATCTCTGAGGGAGGAAAACCAGTCAAATCCTTTCACAAATTAATACAGATGCGTGGCTGCTTCAGACATAGAGCTCTGTAAGATTTGTATCCTGGCATTAGAGCTGGAGTCATTTCCAATGTCTTGGCAGCTAATCAGCCGCTATCTTTCATCAAAAAGTGACAGGGCCAGGCCTATCTTTACAAAATCTACCAGGGTAAGATTGTGTTTCAGCTGTAAAGTAATTCAAAGCTTTAGTGTTTGAGCGCAATCACAAATAAATCCAGTATGTGAAATATGTTGATGGAATATGTCTGACGAATATGTCTGGATGTAACATGGGCAAATAAATAGGTTTGTTTAGTATGCTACTTCTTTTGAAATCCTACAAATAAAAGAAAAATCTGATAAAACCAGAAAAGTAGGACAGACATATGGCAACTGATCACATCCTGAGAAACCTGGGATGCAAGGGCTTGGAAATGCAACACAAAATCTACTTCCAGTTCCCATTGGCTTGAAATATGTAGATGTCATTCATACAGGACACGATAGCCAAGGGTAAAGTATGCAATGATGTTGAGACCACTTTTTCTCCACAATCAAAGTTCTCACAGCTCATCACTACAACAGAATATTTAGTTATATCACCAAAATTATAACCCATCATCAGCGCTGCCTGATTAAAAGCGTGGCTTTCTTCTTTATGATGAAAAATATGCCATTCATGAAAGTAATTGCCCTGCCCAAAAGGCTTTAAGCGCTGAGGTCATCCTCAGATGATCAGATAATCATGGCAAAACAAAGTGTTATTTGGCTCATGGATTTGAAAAGTCATGCATGTTTGAAATCTGAACATGTTTGGGTACAATCAACACTGCACTCTTTCCTGCACTGGATTAAAATCAAGTACATCCACCCCTCTACTTGTCAATGTCATTGCCGCTTTCAGACTTACTGGGGTATGAAATTAATTTACTTCACACCTTTCGGAGACTTCACATAAGATCAACGTCCATTGAGATCTGATGAGGAGATTTACCCTAAAGCTGAAAGCTGCATAGCCTAAATGACTGACCACAGGGAGTGATAAAGGATATTGTAGTAAAATGGTTGGACCAATTTCAACAGCAATTCAGTTTGCCAGAGGAAAAAATAGGCTGTGTATAGCAGGTCAGTGTTTAGGACTAAATGGAAGTGGTTATCAAGCACTGGGCTATGCCCTGAAAGTAAAACCAATGCAATGCATTCATGTTTATGGGTGTAAAACCTAGACTGTTTGTTGTATACTGCTAGGTCACTGTGAAATTTTCATTCATCTTCTTTGTTACATAGATAGGCCTACAGCATATCCCATGTGGCACTTGGAGTATAAGTGAGTCCACTGCTCTATTTTTTAAGCCTCCTTGGAAGTGCACAGCATATGCTCCCATACTGTCATTTAAGCTAGTTTTATTTTTGTATCAGAAAGGTAGGTGATGTTTTAACTCATGAAATAGATTTATTTTTAACAGCCATTTGAGTGAAGTGGAACAGAAGGTAACATAAGACCTCTACGAAGGGGGTGACTATAATTACAAGTACAGTTGCATTGCCAACTGAATGTCTTCATCTGCGCACTACCTTTGTCCTCGCTTCAACCCCTGCAGCACATGCAAAGTTGTAAATAAGCTGAAACCTTCATCAGAGCTTTCCAAACATTCCTGCCACTATGGTTACAAATCTACACTCCTCTTTCCATGGATGTAATACAAAATGTTTGGACCTTTGACACCTGTGTTAGAAGTGATTAGAAGAAAGCTGCAGCTACTACATTTTCTTAATGCAATTTCCATCAATCAAACATGACTAAAGTGCTTTACTAATTTAAATCAAGGCCTCCTTGAGGCTAAGTGTGCACTTTACTGCTCTGTTATGTAAAAAACTATAAATAATATGTTGAACTCCACATTACATGACGCTTAACAGAAAAAGACTCAATTAAATATAATTAAATTGACTGAAGGAATTTGTTAGTTTTGTGGCTATTGCAAACAAGGGGGGAAAAATGATCTCAGTTTACATAAACAAGTACCATACAGTGAAGGAACAAAACTAAGCTTTACAGTGGAACTAGTGTCAACATCACAGTTCAGTTTGTGTATGGAACCCAATTGCTAATAGTTTTGTATGAAAAAAATACATCCCATGCAATATTCTTTTACTATTAAAATATTTTTACAATTCATTTCACTCACTTTACATTTTTTGTGGCAGACAGGTACTGTATGAGACACAAAATATACACTAAGCTTACCGAGTCACTCAGATGGCACCCTTTCACTGCCTGCCTCTTCTTATCCATCTCCCAATTTCCCTTGAGGGTCGACAAAACATCTCATAATGACAAACGTCACCTTTCCTCACCCGGCGTGCGACAAAAACAATTTGGTTCAGAACATGGGGTATGTTCTCAACATGGTGCCATCCACCAAGCTAAGTTTAGTAAGATGTCCACAGGCGGGTTTAACAGACGAAATCTTAATAGTGCTGGGACACTATTACACAAGACACTGCAAACAGTACTGTCTTAAATTCATGACAAACAAGCAAATAAATAAAACTGAAGCAAGGAACAACACATTAGTATAAAGGAGAGTGATGGGCTGTAATAGACTGACGTGTTTTTTCAGTGACATTAACATGTGATTATTGGGAGTTATCATCTTCAGCCAGTATTTCAATATTATGCCATCATTTCAAAATGAGATCCACTGATATATAAAACATGCATCAGTAGAGTTACTGCCGTTTTAAGCTTTTGGTTTTACTTAGAAACAACAATTAGAGCAGGAAACAACAGCTAATAAATACCAGATGTGCCAGTTGATTACTCACTTGCATTAATTATGATGATGATTTCACAGGCCTACACAGCTTTTACAGTAAGTGCTTGCTGTTGACCAAAGCAAATGGGACATCTTAATGAAGCATTTGCAATCAGTAGCGATTAGTCCTCCTTGACCGGTGGTCTAAAAGCTTCTAAGGAACTTAAGTTGTTTACATGATCTTGAGTACTGTGGGTGCAGCCAATTACTCAGCATTAGTTAGACTGATGATGTCACAGGCCCAAATTCTTCAAATTAAGATAAAACATCAATGCATGTCAGCACCAACTGCTCTCAACATCATGTGAACAACTTTAGTTCCTTAAAACTGCAAAAATGCCTGCACCATTTTTTGAAGTAGCTCTAGTCTTTTTGCCCATATAGGCTGTTTGAAACGGAGTAAGCCCCGATTAATATATAATAATAATAATTTATATTTTCCTAAGTAATACAATTGCATCATGTGCTTACAGCTGACAGACATTAAAATAGTAAAAAAACAATTAGGGCTGTTACTACTAGTATTTTCATTATCAGTTATCCTTCCAATTATTTTAATTGTGTAATAGATTAATTGTTTGGTCTATAAAATGTCATAAATACTGAAAAACCTCCTTAAGCCCAAGGTGATGGCTTCAAACCACCACTGACAAACCCACAAATATTCAGTTTACTATCACATAAAATAGTTGGAAATAGTCAAAATAGTCACCCAATAGTCCGCCAAATTAATTTATTTTTATACCACCACTTCGGGGGGTCGTGGATGTTGAGCAGACCTAAAGTGAATATGACTCATGTGGTGACTTAAACAAAGGTGCGCTGATGCTAGCAAGACTTTATTGCTAATCTGAATCTTGTTTATTTCAATCGCTTGTATTGTTAATGAAATGCGAATTTTGCTGGGGTGGGGGGCATGAACATTTTCTGGCTTCCGAAGGACGTCATGATGGAAAGCGTTTGAGAACCATTGGACTAACTGACTAAACAATCAATAATTTCAGCAATAAACCATCCAATTTAGATCACATATGTTTGACCACTTAATGGCTTTGCTTTGTAAATATAACTTGTATCACGGCTCCATTAATGTTTTCCTCCGGTCTTTTGTAAGGTATCTGTGAATGGGGACCAGTTAGTCTGAACTGCTGTAGCAGGAAGGTTATAATAGGATTCTGACAGCCAGAATTGCACGTTTTAATTATAACCCACTATACAGGTGCTGGTCATATAATTAGAATATCATCAAAAAGTTGATTTATTTCAGTATTTCCATTCAAAAAGTGAAACTTGTATAATGTCTACATTCATTCCACACAGACTGATATATTTCAAGTGTTCATTCCTTTTAATTTTGATGATTATAACTGACAACTAATGAAAACCCCAAAATCAGTATCTCAGAAAATTTGAATATTGTGAAAAGGTTCAATATTGACACCTGGTGCCACACTCTAATCAGCTAATTAACTCAAAACACCTGCAAAGGCCTTTAAATGGACTCTCAGTCTAGTTCTGTAGGCTACACAATCATGGGGAAGACTGCTGACTTGACAGCTGTCCAAAAGACGACCACCGACACCTTGCACAATTAGGGCAAGACACAAAAGGTCATTGCTAAAGAGGCTGGCTGTTCACAGAGCTCTGTGTCCAAGCACATTAATGGAGAGGCGAAGGGAAGGAAAAGATGTGGTAGAAAAAAGTGTACAAGCAATAGGGATAACCGCACCCTGGAGAGGATTGTGAAACAAAACCCATTCAAAAATGTGGGGGAGATTCGCAAAGAGTGGACTGCAGCTGGAGTCAGTGCTTCAAGAACCACAACACACAGACGTATGCAAGACATGGGTTTCAGCTGTCGCATTCCTTGTGTCAAGTCACTCTTGAACAAGACACAGAGTCAGAAGCGTCTCGCCTGGGCTAAAGACAAAAAGGACTGGACTTGGAACCTGCACACAGTGCCAAAACTACCAGTACCTGGTTTAAGGACCATGGTATCCCTGTTCTTAATTGGCCAGCAAACTCGCCTGACCTTAACCCTATAGAAAATCTATGGGGTATTGTGAAGAGGAAGATGCGATACGCCAGACCCAACAATGCAGAAGAGCTGAAGGCCACTATCAGAGCAACCTGGGCTCTCATAACACCTGAGCAGTGCCACAGTCTGATCGACTCCATGCCACGCCGCATTGCTGCAGTAATTCAAGCAAAAGGTGCCCCAACTAAGTATTGAGTGCTGTACATGCTCATACTTTTCATGTTCATACTTTTCAGTTGGCCAACATTTCTAAAAATCCTTTTTTTGTATTGGTCTTAAGTAATATTCAAATTTTCGGAGATACTGAATTTGGGATTTTCATTAGTTGTCAGTTTTAATCATCACAATTAAATGAAATTAACATTTGAAATATATCAGTCTGTGTGTAATGAATGAATATAATATACAAGTTTCACTTTTTGAATGGAATTACTGAAATAAATCAACTTTTTGATGATATTCTAATTATATGACCAGCACCTGTAGATCTAACTTCTTTGCATCTAAACCTGCAAACCTTATTAATATTCCTAAACAAGCTTTCAGCATTGCACACAAATAATCAAGGACATGACACACACTTTATATGTGGGCTCTAAAAGCAGACGGACTACCCACCACTTAGCAATTTCAAGTAATGAAAATATTGACCATATGGTGGAAAGTGGGTGTGCTGTTATGGTAATGCATTTTAATGAATTAGGATTGCAAAAGGAAATAACAGATTTCTCCTTGTGTTCACAAAGATGTATGTAGAGGAAGACTTATTTCACATTTATCATTAATAACAATAACACCACTGCTTGGCCCTCAGGGGAGTAAGCATAAATGTGTATTGTCCATCACAATATAAATGAGATAGTGACTGATGAATATGCATATCCACACACACAGGCCTATTCCGTGCAGTTGTATGGGTCAATGTCCACCTAATCCAACCAGATGTTTTTACCAAGCATTTCACTTATTTGTGTTATCCAACTGAAATACAAAAGCTGTCTCTGATTCTGAAAAGCAGCAGCTCTAAGTCACAAAAAACCTATATAAGACGATTGATTTCTCTGCTACTGTTAAGTCCAAGTCCACAGCACAAAGCATAGGCCACCATTGTTAATCTTTTTTGACTGTGCAAGATCATATTATAAAACAGACTAGCCTAATTCTAAAGTGAAAAACTCACCTAAATTTTTATGTAGAGCAGGCTTTTGGCTTAAAATTTGAGGTTACTGCATTTCTATTCAAGCGTAATCTGTTCCAATCAGCCAGGATAAGGGTGCTCCAATTGATCGGTCACCGATCGTAATCGGACGATAATGGCTTTAACTAGTTTGTTTGGTGGTCTCTAAAAAGGCCAATAAGAAAAGCCGATCAGATGATGCAATACTCACCTGACAAATTTTCAACGGCAGGTAAGATGGGTTCACTATGCGGTGTGAGCAGTTTTCAATGCTAGCTAGCACCAAAGTCATTTTCAGACAGGAAGGGATTAATGCGCCCAGTTAATCATTTACAATGAGAGTCGAGTAGAAATCATTTAGATTCATAAACATTCAGATACTTAACTCATGTCATGGGTTTTGCATAGTTTGCCCACCAGAGGGCGCGCTGCAGCTGTTAACTACACTGCCTCACCACAAAAACCACAGAAGAAAACAATCTACCGGTGCCAGCCTGCAGCATGTAAAAAATGCGTGCTGTGTTAGCGGTGAGTAAGTCTTTTGTCATGTTAATTACATGACTTAAATAATTATAATAAAAACAGCCACAATCACTTCTCCTTCCAATGAAAACATTCATGACTTGCTAACCCTCCCATTTTTCACTGCACTCTCCCAGCTTCCTCCCAGCTCACAGCAGTTTAATGTTACGGTAGTGTTTAAAGCTACGCTGCTGACTAACGTGGTTGTACATTTATTTTTGAAACAGTGTAGGTCTGGGCGATATGGCCAAAAAGTCATATCCCGGTACTGTTGGGCAGAATTGCGGTATAAAATATATATCTGTATTTTCTGCTAAGCGGGCTGGGGGGGGGTTAGCGGGCATGTTTTTACTACTTTTAGTAACTTGGGTTGTTTCTTATTTCACCGTTTTAATTATACATCTTACATATCACTCACTTATTGAATTCGGCTCCTTCGGTTCTCTTCCCACTCACACACCTATCGTCTCCGCTGCAAACACGTCAGCATTCCCCACTTCTTATGCCGTTTTTTCATTACCAGTACCAGCTTAACTCGCCTTGAATCGACTCGGTTTGGACGTCTTCCGTTTTCCATTGCAGATAGTACCCAGAGATAGCACCCCTCAGTCTAGCTGATGGTCATAGCGACGCCACACACAACTGCCATGATGTAATATTCAATGCAACACACACACCAGGGACGCACACACAGCTGTCTATTGATTTAAGATAAAACGTTTCAACATTACTCAGAATGTAAAGACAGATAAGACAGAGGTGATACGAAAAAGGTACCCGGTAGCAGGTACAATTTATACTTCTGCGTCAAATCGACGGCGTAGCCTCTGTGTAGCCCCCTACCCTACGACGTCACCTATGCTGTAGCCTGACGTGCACCTCCTCAAAAATGTAACTACACGTCAAGGCGACGCGGACCGTAAGCACTGTGATTGGTCGGCTGGGTAGCCCCGTAATGCCGACAGGAAGTTCCCGGGATTTGAAGTAACTTTTACTATCGGCCAAAACAGTGGATCAATATATTTGACTGTCACAACCCGAGCGAAATGACTCGTTTCACTATGATGATAATGTGATCCACTTGGTCGATAACATTTGAAACAGCTATACCAGCCGCACGTATACAAGTTTACCCCCATTCCCGTTAGCGGAGGGCTAAACCGGAAGTTAGCCTGCTCGCCCGGCAAAAGTCAACACAGTGGACGCTGTAGCGCTAGTGCCGACTATCATTTGGGGGTGTAATTGCAGAATGACGGACATACCTACACACAAGTATAAATGCATGGTTATGTGCGTAGCCTACGTCGTAGCTACACACGTAGACCCTACACAGGAGTATAAATGGGCCTAAGTCAGGGTCACCTTACCATGTAGACAAACACTCTTTTATTGAAACGATGATTGCTAGAGCACTTTACTACAGTATATTGTAACAAATACTTAAATTCTCTTTTAAACGGAAGATGAAAGGCCTTTCTAACAAAGAAAAAAGATCCTCATTTAAATTTTAAAAAATAGGCTGGTTTACTATTAGCCTACTTGAAGAGAACAAAATCAAGTAAAAATCTTGGCAGAATAGGCAATTATGTGAATATCAAGGGATAATCACAAAGGAAGCCAAAAGCACTCATTATTAGTTCCACTGTAGCTGAGCTGTAGGCTGTCTGTGTTTTGTTTATTTGGTTACAGATGATTAAGAAGAAGAATAAAGTTAGTGTTGAAAGGTAGTGTAGGTATTTGTTTAGGAATTCAAGTTGATGTGGCTATGTTTAATTAAAAACGGGTCAGAAAAGTTGTGTTTAGTGCGTGTTTTAGGAGTAGATTGATAAATCTTTTTCTCTCCCAATATCGATTCGGATACCTAAACTCATATAGAGTAGAACCCAACCAATATAGGATTTTTAAATCGATTTTTTTTTCTCTTTTCAGAAACACATAACATAAACAAAGATTATCCCTTACATTTGTTATGTGTAGTTATGAGACCTCACCAAGATAACATGCATTTTAAATATAAACTTTTTTTATTGTTATAAATAGTACTTTGAACAAAAGTACAGCTGATAATGTCAGCTGTTTTCTGTGTTTTGTGCCCTCTTGTGGACAAACAATGCAACAACTATTTAAGTTGTAGCATTGTTTCATTTATTACTGATACGATTCATCTGCAATTAGCTCATATCGACTGATAATATCAGCATGCTGATTTATTGGTTAGGCTCTAACATATAGTCGTAAATAAAACAATATTATGGATCAGTGGTGCAGGGGCACTCTGTCACTAGTAAAATTATATGAATGATATGTCATATTAAAAGCATATCAGCTGTTCAGAGGAGTGCTCACACAGCGCTGTACACAGAGTTATTTCTTATTATATACCTGTTTGTTTCATGACAGAACTTGATTTCATTGTCATTCATTTTAGTTAGACAGATTAGTGCATCTCGGTGGAATAAGTTTGGACATTAGCTACTGGCACCTTTTTTTAATCATATTTCTAATTCTCTCTAGTGTCTCCCATAAATTATAGCCACCTATTTTCCCCAGCTGATCAGACTCAAACAATGCAATAAAGCACAATGGCTTCATCCTGCTGCCACAATCATGAACATATCACATAATGACATCATCACAACAATAGGCTTCCTCTGTATAACACATGTATAATCCCCTTATCGCTCACAACTTTGGTGTCCATTTGTCTTTGTCCTGTACCTTCAATAAGTCAAGCGCTAATTCATCAACAGAGCAGTAGATCAGGTAACACCGGCATTGGGTGCAGTTCTTATTTGTGCAAAGCAAGGTCACTGAACCACATGGATGCTGGATCAATCAGACAGATGAATGAAGCACAACCTGCTGACATGACGAATATTGACACCCCTATTACATCTTGGTCGTGCAGTCCTCAACACTGTTTAAATAAATCAGGCCCAAGTAGAGGGAGGCAGGTAAACTTCTGAACCTAATCCTTCACATGATAAACAGGAATAAGGAATAAGAACAGTGTATTTTGTCATTACTCCATGAAATACTGAACTCCAAAATGTCACAGAATTAAATATCATTCTGGTAGCTGTGGCTGAGATCAATTTCATTTGTGCCTAATATTTAAAGAAGATAACCTTCTTATCAGAAACTCATACATTGAAGAGTTACACACAACATGAGGTAGGGCTGCAACTAAAGATTAAGTGATTAATGATTATTCACTATTGTTTATTTTGTCGATTACATTTTTAAAAAAATTGTCTATAAGGTTAGACAAAAAACTGTGAAAATGCCCATCACATTTTCGTCTTTAAATAGCCTCTCTTTCATAGCACATATTAGTGGTGGGCATAGATAATTTTTTTTAATCTAGATTAATCTCACTGTAATCTTGGAATTAATCTAGATTAATCTAGATTAAAATGGCTCATCTGAATTCTGCCGAAGGCATTCAGAATATGTGTGCTACCCAAAATGCATCACAAACTGCTTGAGAAAACCATTGGGAAGCTTCTTAAAAAAAGATTTCCCTTGAAGCAAACCCGACGGCTTCATAGCTGCATCCATGTTAGCACGTCACGTTTGATGTGGTAATTTCACAGTAGGCATACACACAGGTTCAAAGACTCGTTCTCGCCCCCTACAGTGCAATTCAGCTAGGTATACATCTGCGCTAAAATATCGAGGTGAAAGTCATCATAGCTTGCGTAGTAGGCCTACATCTGCAGCCTGTTTTCCTGGTCTACTGTGAAGATCCTGTTATTTGGCTGTGAGCATCCTGGTGGTCCAGCCTGCAACCTATGGACTCTGCCCCCCTCCCGCCGTATCTAAATAAGGTAGAATGGCTGCGACAGTGACTCTTGACGTTTAAACTTCACTAGCTTCTAAACTGTAAAACTTTAACATTTAAAACTTCAGGGTGTGTTAAAGTACTAACTAATCTTTTATGTGATCACAACCATGGCACATGGAACAATAAACACAACTCGTCATTCAAAAAAAAAGATTGCTCGAGTGAATTTACTTTCTGTGATTGAAAACAGCTTCTTTCATATAACTCTGTCAAAGTATGACGTATCCACCTGATTTTTCCCTGTTCTGTTAAGTACTGTGGACTGTATGTGCTGAGGTAGTTTGGCATATCAGAGTTGTATGGGCTCCGAGAAAATCGCTGTGTTTCATTCGTCCCGCGTTTAAATCGTCCCAGCTCTCCACTATAGACCCAGCTCCCAACCCAACTTTGAGAATAGATTAACGGCGATATTTTTTTTATCGCCCGATAAGATTCTCACGTTAACGCAGCACGTTAACGCCGACAACGGCCCACCACTAGCGCATATATATTCAGTTTACCTACAATATTATAAAACAGAGAAAATTAGTAAATCATCTCATTTGAGAAGATGGAAGCAGTAAATTAGAAATGTCATGATTAGTCAATTTATCAATTAGTCAACTGGCAGAAAATTAACCAGCAACAATTTTGATAATTTATTAATTATTTCAGTAATTTCCAAGCATTTCTGGTTCTTTTCTCTCAAATGTGACAATATAAGACAACAATTGACAACAAATTCAATATCTTAAGGTTATAGACTTTTTTGTTGTTCAAAACAAGCAAATTGAAGACATCACAGTGGCCTCTGGAAAATTATAAATGCAATTTATTTCACTATTCTTTAATATTTCATAGACTAAAGATTTATCATGAAAATAATTGGCTGATTAATCAATAATGAAAAATAATTGTTAATTGCAGCCCTACAGTAAATGTTTCGGCAATCATATAATTAATCACCTCCTTGCTGTTAGTAAGTCTACACAGCATTACAGGACATAAAATTACAAAAAAACATCATGTGTATTGGCCCACAGCTCTGCAAGAGATAGAAATAACTACGCAGTTGTTTCTACCTGAATGAGCCAAACGCTTAAAGCACCTCATACATCATTCTTCCTGCCCAGATTCTGATTGTATTTCTGACAACAGGGACTCAGAGTGGGCCAGAAGAAATGGCATCCTCCATTTTTAATCAATAGGAGGATTAACCTTTGCTATCAGCAGCGCCTTTCTAAGCAAAATGTGGAGTCAAGATTTAGGATGTGAAGACATGCTTTAGCTCATTATTGGACTTAAATCTTCAGACCTGTATAACACCTCATATATCATTGGTATTAGGTTACTATAATTGCCTCAGTAATCCTTCAGATATCTCCAAAGAAATGCACCTCATCATGAGCCTTTCTGGAATTAACATATTTGCAGGTGTCGTCCTATAATGATCCTCCATATATTCAGAGGGAAGGAGCTCTTCACTTTCGTGCCCTTCATGCTGGTCTTCTAAATATTTAAGTAAGTACCACAATGGTGATCTTAATTATTTCCATATCACTCACAAAGCGCTCTTAAAACTGTCTTACTGCACAGAGCAAACCTGTGTTTCTCACAGCTTGGCACAATAATTTGACTGCAAAGTGCCAACGATTTACTACTTGATCCCAGTGCTGGAACATTAGCTGACTTATGAATTAGTTGATAATAGTTTTGTGTCATTGTTAATTTAATATCTTTGGGTTATGAAATGCTGAATGAACAAAACAAGAAATTTCAAAACATGACAGTGGGCTCTTTGAAAGTTTAAAACAGCCACAATATCTAACATAATTGGTGCAATCAGCTGTTCTCTGTGTTTAAATTAACTTCCTCGACGCTGCTCAGAAAATAGTTTTGACAATTGAGTGTGAATTATACAAAGACAATAAGGGGGGTCAACTTTTTTTCTAGGTTGTAAAGGAAACCCAGTACAGTGCAGGCGCGTGCTTCAGTGGACTTACAATGCTTACTATATCCTTGCATGTTTAAGGTAATGTTTGCAGTGTGTAGATGATGATAAATCAAATTCATTACACCAATTCAAGGGTGCCCCATACCACACAACAACTTTTGTTCTTTTATCTAACTTTTATTCTAGAGCAAACTGAAAGAGAAAGTCCGCACACATACAACAGCAGACCATCATGACCGCTTAAAATACAGACCCACACAATGCTGAACCACAACCAAAGGCACCATCATAAAATACAGGCTGCATTATCATCTCTAATTCTTAATTCTTTTAATTTCAAGTTTCAATGGTAAATATTGTAATATTTACAATTACAGGTAAAAAAGACACTCCTGCACGGTTGTTTTGCCTCTTTTGGAGGGGTCTAAGTCTTAATTAGGCCCCCCTTATTCCAATCATGATTACAGGACTGTTCTTTACTCTGCTTCTGGCGATAGGCACATTTTAAATGCACAAACCCTCCAGATCAGGACTGACCAGCATCAGTATGGCTGATTTTAACATAAAGGTGAAGGAGAATAATTACCTTAACGGTGGGGGGGGGGGTTCACTGCAAATAATCAATATAACGCTATAAAATGCTCTGCTGCCACACAGCTCAGTTAAACTAATGAAAAGTCGGAACTTAGATTAACAAGTTGTTACTGTTAGATCAGCTATAACTTTCGCTCCGTATTTGACCCAAGTCAAATACGGACCCAAGTCAGCTGACCAGACAATAATCTTGGTTACAAAACGCTCCAGATAACACTTAATAAAGCGCACTGTTTGTGGTAAAATATGTAATGTGCCGTTAACTTTTACCATGTTATGCCTAGTTATAAACTTCCCGTTGAAGTGATACTATGAGAGAAGCTAACGCTACAGTTGTCGGAAGTTAGCACAGTGAAGTGAAAGATAAAAGCTGAGAGGAAGTGTAAAAGTACCTGGCTACAACGTCTGTCCTCTTTCATGCTCTCTGTGCAGCTGAAAGGCTTCGAAATAATCCTTACGAAAGTGGGACGTTTCTTTCTGTCGTTTTTTTGTTGAGTAGGTAACCAGGAAAGCGTCTGGTTAGCAACGAGACCTGTCAAACAATGGCGGAGCCAAGTACGGCAAGCGGAAGGCCGACACGTGCTTTTTGTTGACGTTTTTTTGCGGCCCCAGAGAAGCGAAGTATTTAAGATGGTTTCGTTTTTCAGTGCTGACTGTCAATAATAATTTACTGTCAATACAAGTTTACTGTAATCTAGCAGATACAGATGATGGATAATTGCTGTTTCCTTTGGCAAACCAAGCATTTCTTCAATACAACAAAACACAAGTAAAGAAAGAAGTATTGGGATATTTTTCTTCAGGGTTTTTTTCAACCAGGCATGTCCTCTGTAATATTTGTTGGGAATGTGGGGCTTTAATGACATAAAGAGGAGCTTGCATAATACTTTTACACACAAATTAGGGGTTTGTGGGGTTTTGCTGGGTGAGTTTGGACTCATGATCTCAGTATTTCTAAAATCCTGGCTACAGGCCTGTTCAGCTGGGATCAATAGGCAATAATTAGTACAAATAAAACTCCTGCATTTAAATTTTACTTTTCTTTACTTTACTAAATTACATAATGTATTGAAAGCATAAAAGTAAGTACTAATAAGGAGAATGTCCCTTTTCAGAGTGTTATATGGATTATATGCTGTTGAGAAGTTTAATCGATAACAGTGCATCATGTTTAATAAAATGATTGCATTTTGTATGTAAAATCTTAATCTGCCAAGTAACCACAGCTGTCAAATGAATTTATTATAATAAAGAGTCAGTGCGAACTTCCCCGTAGAGTGAGTATGATTCTGTTGTCATGTGTGTGTTTAGTTCTGTAATAAAGGATAAGAAGATGGGTACAGCAACATTCTGATCCTTAGGATTTATTTTTGTTTATTTGTTTGTGCAATTCACAATAATGGGGAAATTACTAAAATGGTTTCATTCTCCAGAGTAATTTGACAGCATTTCAGTGACACATGCATTTGTGTTGGCTGTTTTGGTTATGGATGTTGAGCTGTGGGGCTATTAGTGTATACATTTTTTGGTCAAAAAACAACCCAGAAACTCCAGACTTTGATGGATATATTCTGTTTGTATTTCTCAACTTATTTCACTTGAAAGACATTAGATGGTTTTCTTTTATTTATTAAACACAAACTATATCATTTTAACCTCCTGGAGTTGGCAGCTCACATATTTCTTTTAAGTTTTAACTGTAGCCCTTTTTTAAAGACCCTGAAGAGTAATTTCTGTCCATCTGCTGCATTTATCAGAAGTCGTTATCCTCTTTAACAGCTGTCGTTATTCTTCTGCAGTTATTAAATGGATTTCCTGCGAATTCCAATTCAAATTAATACAAGACTATTATGTAGATAGGTTTGATGAAAGTTGCATGAGTTGTCCTTACAGGAGGAAGTTATTCACTGAATTCCAAATGAAACATTTTGACAGAATATATTCAGCATACTCTGTCTCAGATGTTTTATACTTCATTAGCATCCATACAAGTATGCACTTGCTCATACTAAAAATAAATGTACAGTGACAGTGATGGAAAGCCACAAAAAACATATGGTCCAGTTGAAGATTAAAAAAGTGCTCCCCGACCCTTTTCTAGGGATTCCTTATCACATTTTACATATCTATGAGCTATTAGTAGTTCCACTAAAAGGTGATTGCCCCTCTACATTTTTCAGCTGGTTTAATGTAAAAAAGAGGTCAAAATATCCATTAATATTAGAAAAGTTAAACTTTGTTTTTATTATTCTTACACCTTTAAAAATCTCACAACTCCTTTGATTTATTGTGACCCTTGGGAGGGGGCCTGAACCCTAGGTTGGAAACCATTCTTCTAAACTACCAGTGAATAAAGTCAAGCAGCTATAACAATAAAGTACTGCTTTTTAACTTTAACTTTTGATACTTTTAAGTACATTTTGATCATAATACTTCTGAACCCCAGCAGTGGGGATGCACAATTCAGAGCATTCCTAATTGCCGCCCGCCAGCCTGGATAAATCAGCAAGGGCATCTCGTGTACAAAGCCTATGCCAAATCAAATATGTGGATCATCAGATCTACATGAAGGGTTGGGCAGGCCCTGGTTTGATCTGCTTGGGCGACCCCTATGGGAAAAAGACAAAAGAATACGACCTTAAATGTAATGAAATATTTTTACATATGTTTACTGGTACTTTTACTTAAGTAAAGGATTTCAAAACTTTTTCCACTGTAGAGTGATGACAACTTTTCTCTCTAAGCCTCCATGAATTAGATGTGAGATGAACATCGGGGTTTTTGTGACATGTTTATCCACTCTCCTCATTCTTCATTTTGTTCCTGTGGCACCTTAGGCTTGGGATTTGCGAGGCTTAATTTTGCCTGCATCTGATCCTTTAACAACTAAAATAGCTCAAAGTCTCTCTCACCACTTACAGGACACCCTTGCTGAGAGGTGACAGTGTTAACCAACAAAATTCTTGATGTAATCATCCAAAAGCAGATAAATAATGAGACATTTTAAAGCATCTACTATTTCACTTTTCTCTCAGTTGTATTTCATGCCATCTCCTACTCCATGGCTTATTGTTACTGTTCTGGTGGCTAAGCTCTTTCAGAGATGCTGGGGCATGAACAAAGCCAGTGATATCTAGTGAATTCTCATTACAAGGGGATTATCATATGTGCCAGCATGCATTCCACTCCCACATCATTAAGTGTTTTGGACCATTTACAGCCAATTACACCATTGCTAATGCTTTTTTTTTGCGCCCACCCTTTCCCCCCAGGCCCATGATGATTTTTGACACATTTTGACAACTCAACATGAATTTATCTCCTTTGGCTTGTTTGCACTGGATTGGACTACCTGTTAATCACTATTTGCTCTGTAGCAGATGCCTGTTTCTTCTGTGTGACTATACATCAGTACCTAATACAGCTCTCACATACTCTCCAGCTAGAAGCGAGAAAGTTGTACAGTCAGTGTAAATACTGATCTAAGAGATCTATTAATGCTTAATGAGCCATTAATACTCCAAAATAAGCAGTAATCCCAGTTAACACGTCTCTCCCAGCTGGAAGATGTACCATCACCTGGTTCACAGCAGGTAGCTTCAATTAGACGCCTACTGCACAATCTCAGCAGCACAATACAAGCCCAGATATATGTGGTATAGAGCAAATACAGTGTCAAATTTTCAGATACACAACCTTTTATGTTTTCTTAAAACGTGAACCTAGCTACAAGTTTCCTATAACTGGGAGATTGTTGTTTTGGGGATTGAGAGTTTGTTTGTAGGCATTTGGAGTTTGATGAGTCTTAAATAAATAATAAATTGGAGACTTTGCCGACATGGTTAACTACACATTTAGGGAGTACCACATTTCATTTTGTTTTTGTTTTGGGGAAACAGCAGTTTATTAATCCCCTGTCCCTTTTTGTTGAAGAGTTTATGGTTGAGGTATGCATTTTGTTTTAAGGTGGCTAGTTGGTTACTGCAGTTTTCCCAAACTAGGTTTTCCCACCAAGCTCTTACAGTGAGTTTGTTGCAGCTTTAACTGTATAAGTGGCAGTGAATGTAGGTACAGCTATATGCTCGGGATCATATCCATGGCTTCTGGGGTTAACTGGTACTTTCCTCACCCACTGGTCTACAGTAAATAAACACCCCACATTAATAGATGCTTAAAGACTAGGCTTGAGCTCAGGTTTATTAGTTAGCCTAGGGTGCGGGAGACTTCCGTCTGCTTGTGCGGCCTACCTTTTTGGCTTTGTTAAAAGGAAAAGTTTGACATTCTTCTTGTTTACAAATCTCTCCATTACCTAGCACCTGCCCGTCTCCTTTCCACTCCCCCCTCCAAGCTCTGCACTATCGGTGATGGGACCTTCTGTGTGGCTGGCCCTAACCCCTGGTGTATGCTCTACCCCAGGATTTGAGGTTCTGTTGGTTCTTTTAAATCGAAACTCACATATTTAGATTTGCCTTTCCTGGTATTTCACTATACAGTATGTATATTATCAATGTGTTAACATGTATACACAATGTATTTTATGTATTGTTCTCTTTTGACCTCTTTTGTAAAGTGTCCTTGGCTGACTTGAAAGGCGCTGACAAATGAAGTACATCCTTATCATTATTAAATATGTGTATTCGCTTTATTGCCAAGAGTTAAATGAGAAGATTGATACCGCTGTCATGTCTGTATGATAAATATAAAGCTACAGCTAATTAGCCTAGCTTAGCATACAGACTGTAAACAGGGAAACAACTGGCTTGGCTCTGTATGAAGGTAACAAAATCTGTCTACCAGCATCTCTAAAGCTCACTAATCAACACATTGTATCTCATTTGTTTAATTTAAGTGTTTTTATATATGTGGACAGTTAAATAACTAATTTTGTAACAAAAAAAAGTTAATGGATTTGTATTTTAGCATAATTTTGAGTAATAAAAATTTTAAAAAAAAAATCTAGATAACTTTTTTAATAATTCATGCATGAAAGGGCTAGAAAGTCACTGAAGCAATATGGTATATAAGCCCTTTACAAAATGAAACTGACATTTTTAAACGTTTTTGTATGGATGCAGCCTTAAATTTACTGCATGGATTTAAGAGTGGTGTCAATCTTCTTGACAATAAAGCAAATAAGCAAACTTCCCAAAATGTTATTTGGGGATACCAACACTTTTGGTTTTGTGTCGCATCCAGGTTTTGGCCCAGGGGCCCAAGGAGTTGGACAGGGAGTTGTCTCATGCGCTGTTCCACATGTTTTTGGCTTTGCCATTGATCTCTTCATGCTTACAGCCACTTGATTTGTCCGTTTCGCCAGTCTCAAATATGCTTCCTATGGTTGCAGAAATGTGAGAAGGGTGGACGAGCAAGAGGAAGCTGTGTGGTTTGAGTAGGGAGCTCTATCCTAGGGTTGAGTGGGAGCTGTGATTTGTGGGGTGTAACTGTAAATATTTCAACTTTTGTCTGAAAGGGAACTAAGGAGTAGCTGGCTCAGTTTGTTGAAACTGTATATTCTGTTTAAACTAGTTTAGGCAGCCAGTCTTTCTCTCTCTCCCCTGGCTTCCACACTTGTGGTTTATCTTCATTTCATGTTCTCTTTAAGTAATGTAAATGAAACTTCCCCTTCCCTTCTTTGTCCAAACTTGAAGTATGAACAGTAAACCACATCTAGCACCGTTGTTTTAGATAGCTAGATAGCTAGCTAGCTAGCTAGATACTTTATTTATCCCGAGGGAAATTCAAGTATCCAGTAGCATACGGAACACACATACATTAAACATACATACATATATTAAAATAGAATTAGAATTAAAATTAAAATAACTTATAACACAGTAAAACAGTGCAAAAACGGTAAACAGTGCAAATGGAGTGCAGATGGAGGTAGAAATTGTTCTTTTGTCTATTGTCCTCCCTGCCATGACTAGGAGCTGTTGTACAGTCTGATGGCCAGGGGGACGAAAGAGTTTTTAAGTCTGTTGGTGGAGCTGGGCTGGGACAGCTGTCTGCTACTGAACACACTCCTTTGCCCGATGAAGGTGTTGTGCAGAGGGTGGTGGCCGTTGTCCAGTATGGACAGCAGTTTGTCCAGGGTCCTTCTTTCTGTCACTGTCACTAGAGAGTCCAGCTCTGAACCCACCACTGAGCCAGCTCTCCTCACCAGTCTGTCCAGTCGACCGGCGTCTCTCTTCTTGCTGCTTCCTTCCCAGCAAACTACAGCATAACATCGGACGCTGGCCACCACAGACTGAAAAACATCTGCAGCAGTTTTTTGCAGATGTTGAAGAACCCCAGTCTTCTCAGAAAGTACAGACGGCTCTGCCCTTTCCTGTGGAGAGTGTCCATATTTTCTGTCCAGTCCAGCTTGTCATCCAGCTGCAGCCCCAGATATTTGTAAGTCCTGACCACCTCCACATCGACCCCCTCGATGGACAAAGGTTGGAGATGTGGTTTCTTCCTTCTGAAGTCCATCACCATCTCCTTGGTCTTGGAGGTGTTCAACTGCAGATGGTTGGTCCTGCACCACCTCACGGAGTCCTCTACCAGGCTCCTGTACTCCTCCTCCTGTCCATCCTTGATGCAGCCAACTATCACAGTATCGTCTGAGTGTTTCTGCATGTGGCAGAGCCCGTTGTTATACTGGAAGTCAGATGTATACAAGGTGAAGAGGACGGGAGAGAGCACGGTCCCCTGTGGTGCTCCGGTGCTGCTGACCACAGTGTCTGACGTGTGGCCCTTCAGTCTGACGTACTGTGGTCTCTCTGTGAAGTAGTCCATAATCCATGTCACCACGCGTGGGTCCACCCTCATCTCTGCCAGCTTGTCTCTCAGTAGGAGCGGCCGGATGGTGTCGAAGGCGCTGGAGAAATCAAAAAACGCCATTCTCACAGCGCCGCTCACCTTGTCCAGATGTGAGTAGGCCCTGTGGAGCAGATAGAGGATGGCATCCTCCACGCCCACCTTCTCCTGGTATCCAAACTGCAGTGGATCTTGTGCATGGTGAAGCTGGGGTCTGAGGACATGTAGCAGCAGCCGTTCAAAGGTCTTCATGATGTGTGATGTCAGTGCTACTGGTCTGAAGTCACCCAGCTCCCTGGGGTGTTTTTTCTTGGGAACCGGGATGAGACATGAAGTCTTCCAGAGCACTGGGACCCTCCCCAGCTGCAGGCTCAGGTTGAAGACATGCTGGAGTGGCTCCCACAGTTCAGCAGAACAGGCTTTAAGCATCCTTGGACACACTCTGTCCGGGCCTGCTGCTTTCCTTGGACGGAGCCTCCTCAGCTCTCTGCTCACCTGATCCTTGGTGATGGTGGTGGGTAGGGGTGTTGAACTGTCCCTGTGTGTGGAGGGTGGGGGTGGTCTGCAGTCTGAGGTGGTGATGGACATGGTGGTGGCATTAGGGGAGGTGATGGACATGGGGGTGTGAAGTGGGCCATCGCTGGTTGTGGGAGCTGGAGTATCAAACCTGTTAAAAAACAGGTTTAGCTGGTTTCCTCTCCCAGCATCCCCCTCTCCTGCAATACTGCCCTTCTTCTTGCTGCCTGTGATGGTTTTCATGCCATCCCAGACCTCCCTCATGTTGTCGTGCTGCAGCTTGACCTTCTGTATTCCTCCTTCGCCTCTCTCAGGTGGACCTTGAGTTCCCCCTGTACTCACTTCAGCTCATCTCTGTCACCATCCTTGAATGCCCTCTTCTTCCTGTTCAGGATGTCCTTGACATTACTGGTGATCCAAGGCTTGTTGTTTGGGAAGCAGCGTACCGTTCTGGTGGGGACCACAATGTCCATGCAGAAGTTCAGGTAGTCAGTAGTGCAGTGTGTGACCCCCTCAATGTCCTCACCATGTGCTTCCTGCAGGACGCTCCAGTCAGTACATTCAAAGCAGTCTCTCAGAGCCTCCGCTGCCTCAGGAGACCATTTCCTGAAGGAGCTTTTGGTCGTGGACTGTCTCTGGATCTGTGGTTTGTACTGTGGCATGAGCAGGACCAGGTTATGATCAGACTTTCCCAGTGGGGGCAGAGCAGTGGCAATGTAAGCTTCCCTCACGTTGGCATACAGGAGGTCTAATGTCCTGTTCTTCCTGGTGTGGCAGCTTACAAACTGGTGAAGGTCTGACAATGTGGAGTCTCTAGCCATGTAGTATGGTCTGAGACCCACCGCCAGCAACTCAATATCTCTGTTGCACACAATCTCCTTCACCGTAACATTCCCCTGGTTGCACCATCTGTTGTTGATAAACAGCGCGAGTCCCCCTCCTTTGCTTTTGCCGCTACGTCCACAGTCCTGGTCCGCTCTCACTGTAGTGAATCCAGGTAGATCCACATTAGCGTCCGGGGTGTTCTGGGTTAGCCAGGTTTCAGAGAGGCAAAGTAAACTGCTCTCCTTGCAACTGAACGTCCTGTCCATCCTCACAAGGGCAGCTCGTCCATCTTGTTGGTCAGACAGTTCACATTCCCCATCACTATCGACAGAACCAAGGGCTTGTACTTCCACCGCTTAGCCGCTAGCCTAGCCTTCACCTTCGCTCCAGTTCTGCAGCCTCGGTGCCTCTTCCTCAGCTCCACAGGTATGTGGTGGAAAATGACGGCTCGTACCATTGTTTGGAGTGAAAGCAGCTTCTCCCTTGAATAAACAAGTTGTCCACTGCTATGTTGTCCGTAAAATGTAATTGTATCCATAGGATTTTATAAAGTTTTACACAGCTAGTGTTATATAAAGAGTTAACGTTAAAGTTTAAAAAACACACTTAAAGTATTAAAAACAACACGATACGTACGGAGCTACTGGATCAGCGTCCTGCTCGCGCTGGTGCCGGATGTAGACACTGATAACTTTATTGTCAGCAAACACGTCCCGCTTTTCCTTTGGCATTCTGTATTTTATGATATAACTTTTTGTTTTAAAGGCTGCAAATGCAATCTAAAGATTCCACGCACCTTTGCTGTCAGTGAACACGTCGCACTTTGCCATTGGCTTACTGTATTTTATGATATAATTTTTTGTTTTAAAGACTGCAAATGCAATCTGAAGATTTCACGCAGCACTGTACTTGAAAGACATCATTTTCAGTATGGGAATGGCTTAAAGCAGGCATGTGATAGGGGAACATAGCAAGCTAGAGGAAAGGGGTTAGCACGCCCCAACACTCACACATGCACACACAATGAGGCCAGAGATTGAGAGTTACCAGGGACAGCTGAATTGATTTATTCTGAATTTCAAGCAGAATTTAGGTTAGATCTCAGGTTGTGTAGCCAAACTTTTCCCATACTTTTTAGTTTATCTCTCCCGTGCTGCTCTTACTGTGAAGTGAGCGTGCAATGTGATCTGATCTTGATCCACCTCTGTAGTAACTGGTAATGCTTTTTGCTGTACTAGTGCATTACATACAGACAGTACATACAGTATATGTAGTTAAAATACTTACAACATAAACTCCCTTTAAATTCCTCCCAAACTTCCAGCTCTGTTGCTCAGTATGTCATAGTGTAACCCATAATAACTGAGTACATACCTGAGTTATTTCCCAGATCGTTACCCCCTTATTCAGATTATATTCAGAAGAATTACTCTCTATGTTGCGGGACGTAATCTAAAGTGTTACCTAGTTACTAGATGACAGTTTAAACAATCATCTCCCTCATTAAATGTATGGCCTGCAGTGTGAAGTAGCGCTAAATAGCTAAATAAGACTAATACTATGTTTCATGAAAATGTAATAATTTCTGATATTATTTATTTATTTCAGGTGAGGTTGGGCACCTCTACTATAAAGTGGTCTTGTTTTCTCTACTTCAGAAGACATATCTCATTGAGTGTATATGATATGCATCATCAACACTCAAAGGAGTTTTTAGTTTGAAACTCCATCCTGTGTTGACATAAACATAATCAATACAAGGCAAGTTAATTTGAATCATAACCCCCTTGTTATCGCCAGAAAATTCAAAGTGGAATTAGGCAGAAAAGTGGGAACAAATGTGTTTTGTGTTGCAAACGATTGTGTTCTGGCCTTTGATGTGCTTTGCATGTCTGTAACTGCTGATAAACTGTGAAAAGACAATGTGGTGAATGGAAAGGACCTTGACCCACTTTAAACAACAAAGCTGTGCCATGGGAAATGAATGAAGGATAATTTAAAATAGAGCTGAGATGAAAGAAATACAACTAAAAAGGAACAATGCTTAAATTTTCTTACTTTGGTCATTTTGACGTTGCCAACAAGTAGTGTAGTGTTCACTACAGTGGAAAAATCCTAATGAAGACTACACTTAAGTGTGAAGAGCTTATTGAGTTCTCCGTAGGAAGCATCCCCAGTGCATCGTTTAGAGCTGTGCTGTAGGCAGAGACTCCAATTACTGACCAAGTCCCACTTGGATGGCTCCTAACTGTGACCAGCAAATTAGAAAGAGAGAGAGAGAGAGAGAGAAAGGTAAGATGAAATTTTTGTTTGCAGCCCATACTGGCCTACAGGAAGCCAAAAAAGACAAATGTCAAGCAGAGTTTAACAAGTGCATTGCCTGAGCAGAGGGAGAGAGATAGGCAGTTCTTTGTTCATGAGTTGGACATGCTCCAAATGCTTGCTTCATAGGATGTTCTCCAATAATCCAGCAGTGAGCGGCTGATTTATGACCTGCATTAATGTTCTGACTGAACTTCCTGAACAAAATCTTCAACTTTAACTAAACCACATGGAGAACGGGGAAATAACATCTCACAAAAATAGATGAAATTTTCTGGAAAGAGCATGAATGGGAATTGTGTGAGCTTGTTGAGTAACACCTGTGGCATTAAAGTGAAAAGTTTGCTAAGAAATCTGAATATATACCCATGGTATTTGTTTTGGCTTTTGTACTTGTACTGGTCTGAATTGTAATTACCACCACCCGCAGTTGTAGTAACGGCAGGAGGTCAGTGTAAGATTTTACACATAGACTATGTGCAGATAAGTGCATTGTGTGGTGCTGGGCCAAGAATGAGGAGTTGGTGAAATAATACTTCCCGTATTTGACTTTTGCAACATGGAGGAGTCACACTGTTGTAGTGAGGCATTAAACCACTGTTGATGAAAAATGGGATAAAAAAAATGATTCAGCGCCTGCAAACAAAACCAGTTATCTGGAGAATCACGGGACAAGAGCAGATGCCTGCTGTAAATGAAAGCAGAGGGCCATCATCCTTTTTTGTGTCACTGAGCACTTTCAAGGGATCCCAGGCCCTTTCAGCTCATAACTTATTTCTGTTCTTCTACTGTTTTGACGTGATATCATGTTTCCAAAGACAGGAGCTTGTACACTCGGGATGGGAGAGGCATAAGAATGGATGTGCCACGTTTTGACATTGAAGTAAGATTACTCTGCTCCCTCCAAGCAGACACACATTAAACAAGTGGGAGATCAGGGAGGCAGAAAGGCACTTCCACATGGGGCTTAAGAGGCAGAAAGGACAGCTGGTTCACTCATCACTACTTTGCTGTGTCCTGGGCTTCTACAAACCCCAGGGACAGATTGCTTCTGCTTGAGTACTGATGTGCATTGAACAGTAACTGGTTAATGGAAATGCACTTTCTAATGTAGCTTAAGGTTTTCTATTTTTGTTTCGTAATGGTTTAATTAACATAGATTAATATATATAATTAATATAGATATAAATCGTTACTACGGGGGCCTGGGGATGGCTGTTTTGGTGTGGTCTTGTGAGATTTCCTTTTTATTTGATTAATCTGGTAAAAAAAAATTAAATATAATGTTGCTGCCATAGTAGAATGAGTAATTACTGCCTGTCAAACTTTCCGTTCTCACAAAGTTCTATGCAGTTTACAATAATATCGCTCGAAATTCTTAGTAAGTTTTTTAAACAATGGCTCCTTCATTTCAGACAGAGATAGAAACACTACCTGGCTACCATTGATTTGCAACTATTGCTGGAGGATTTGATCACCTGTAGCTAGCTAACCAATTAAATAAACGTTAGCTTCATGAGTTGGTGGTTGGAGCTGATGAGGCTGAAGCTGCAGATCACAGGCGAAAAGTCAGTTTACCAATCAATTGATGATGTGGAAAACATGGAAATGAAACTGCATTGTTCCTATATTTCAGTGTAGAGCTTGTTAGTCCTAGTATTTTAAGTATCATGACCTGTTTTTGGTTAAGGAAAGGCAAAATAAATTATATATATATAATTTAATATCTATAGCTATAATATAAATATTATTTATTGTTTGTTTTTGATCATCACCTCAGTGTCTTAGATAACCTCTAGTGACATTAGCTAGTTGCTCAATGTAGCACCAACGTTAGCCTGATTTTCACAGCTTAGCTAACGTTAACTTACTGTGGCTCTTTTTTACACTTGGTGCTTGGAAGTGCTGCTTGCTTTCACAAGATGGTATATGTCAGTCACTTTAATGTTTGGCAGCTCTTCCAAGCACAGAGTGTAAAAAAGTGTCATTGCAACATAACGTTAGCTAGCTAAGCTGTGAAAATAAGGCACTAAAGGTATAAAGGTAAGATAGTGAGGTGATTATCAAAATGTAAGGTGATCACTTAGTGAGGCGAAGGAAAGGTTACTGTAGAGTTCATAAAACGTATATACATCACATTTTTCTGCAAGTAGAGAATTACAGCTTTAGAATACAAAAATAATGCATTGTGTTCAGCTTGCTGTACATAGTCAGATACTACAATAACCATCACATGTAGACTAAGCTGTGCCTTTTACTGTCTTAATAAAATCACCCAATAAATATTAATTTAGCAAAAAGCTCATAATGTTACATCTAAATTTCAGTGTTAACTCTGTCATTGTGTCACTGTCTGGCATTTACGTGTGATTAATCAGACATTTTCATGGATGCAATGTTATCTCAATAAAAGCAGTGAGTCTGAGCTTTTTGTGGTAAGAAAGACATACTTTCTCCCATTCGGACTGGATTCTTGCTCGCTTATCTTTGCTCTGTCCACATCTGCACTTTGTACAATATAAGAGCTGTACTTTCACACTCCCACATGATTTGATGACACTTTGATGAATCTTTTGTCATCTTGCCGTAAATGTTTTGCTCCCCTTAAAAGGTTCAAATTGGTGTTTACCTTTTCTTTTGCAGAGAGGTCTACAATTCCCATGTTTTCTCGTGGGAATGATAAGCTAGAAAGCTCATCTTTGCTTTTATGAGGTTAAAGGAGTAAAGTAAATTTAGATATTTTCCTCGATGTCTGCAACTTGGAAATGAAATTCTTGCTACATGACAGGTATATGTTGAGAATATGCTGTAGGTTATAAAAAAATCTCTCCATGGTTTGTACAACATTTCCAGTGCCTGATTTGAGGAGACACTGCAGGTATAGCAGATGAGTTTGACTGACTTGTTGAGGTCTGTTGTCAGTGCGCCTCTCCCAGAGATGAAAACATCCCATTGGCTCCTCACGCATGGCTAACTCAGACCCATCACAACAAGTCTGTCTCTCTGGGCCTGCCAGACATTGTGTATGTGTGCATGTGTATGTGTTGGTGTATGTGCAATGGCAGACAAGGAAGTGATGGAGTAGAAGTGACATACGACCCCTAAAGCAGCCAAGGATTAATGGCCTCAATAGACAAGCTCCTCTAGAAGGATGTGGACGGGTAATAAGGACTTCCACCAGCCACAGTCAATCCATCCATCTGCCCTTCCGGATCCACGCTCTGCTGGAGCTGGAGCTTCCAGATGTGGAGCCACCTGTGGAAAAAGGGACACTGGTTTCCTGCCACAGAGGCAGAAAAGATTCCTCCAAAAACTCATGAGTTGTAACTGCCTTGATGTTTTTGCATACAGGGAACACAATTTTTGAGTCAAGGGCACCTTTGGTGGTCTGAGTTGGAGATGGTTTCTGGTCAGGACAGCGTCACTGGTGGCGTGACAGTTTACATGGAAACTGGGGAGGTGAGAGATATAAGACACTGCAGGGACTCCAGTCAAGGTCCAGAGGAAAATTTAACATGGAAAATGTCGCTGGGGTATTCTGACATTTTGCGCTTTGAGCGAGTCTGAAAAGGTTCAAACACCAACTCAGAAGTGAAAGCGGCAGCTATGAATATGAGTCATCTGCATGAGAAGATGGAAACAAATTTAAGAGGCAAAAAAGTGTGTGTAATGTGTAATTTCTGATCTACTTCCAAAAAAATCAAGTGAGGGACTTTTGGAAAATCCACCTTTTCATAATACGAGTCACTTCACACACATTGTGTGTAAAGTATCTATTTTCCTACTTACTCATTGTGGTACATACTCATGCTGATAGTTTTTGTTTCATTAACTGAAGTTTTCAGATATATTGGTTTCTGAGACTTCTGCCATCAACCTAATGCAATGGAGGTAAAATTAACTAAGTTTGTTTTCAACCCCCGTTGTTGGCTTAAGCAAAGTTTGTGTCCCCAAATCCAAGAACTTATAATTTGGTGAGTACAATGTTATCATCACCTTTAGAAATTAAGGACATAAATACAAAAATATGAACCCAGTTCTGATAAAGTGGAATTACCCCTTAATTAACCTGTTGCTTGAGTCTTTCCTGACAATAAACCTGGCTTCTAGCAACAACACCTTGTCACTTTCTTCTTCAAAATGCTCTGTGTTTGCCTGTTGCCTGTGTGGGCTCAGACAGAAATCACAGATTAAAGTGCTGCCATAGGACATCAAGAGGGCCAAGAGGCAAAACACCTGCTGTCACCATCTCCCACTCTCAAAACCAGCATGAACACACAAGGTCAAATAGCGGCAGTTCACATCTCAATCTATTAGATTTTCAGATGCTCGACTTTTCACCAAGATCAAATCACTCCCTGCCAACCACATTAGAAGTGCTGGTTGGGGTGAGAGGGCTAGCAGGCTGATATTAAAAAGGACCCATGCTGCTGACAAGTCTTTGAACAGAGGCGAGGTATACTTTCAGAAGAGATTGTTCCCCACACCTGCTCCGAAGAAAATCTGACAGATAATTTATCCTTGTTAAAGTCTGTGTTGCTTCTCTTTTGTTGTTTGATTGGTGTGCACATGTACTGGTATGTCTGCCTCAATGTCAAAGTTTGTAGTCACATTAGGGAAAGTTTCAATACAACCAATAACCAGCAATGTTTAACCCTGAATATAACTACGCTTAAAAAATTAGTTAGCCTTAGTCTGCAGTTTAAAATGCTTTGACTATTCGTGAAAGGTTTGTAACTACTGAATTTGTAGTTGTTTTAATAACCTGCAAGCATGTTGATTGATGATTTCATATGATACTCAATTCACCTAAAAATATCTGAATCAGAATCTGGGTTTGTAGATTAATCTATCGAGTCTATTTAGATAAAAAAAATTTAAAAGATTTAGGGAACTCACACCACAATTTATTTTCCTGGTGTGAGAAGTGCAGTGATTTATTAATGCCTTCTTCCTGAATGGGACACACAATTTTCATTGATTATTTTCTCCCCAAACACCTTCTTTTGGCCTTGGAAAAGTAACACCTTGATGTCCATTTTTTTAAAGTCCATAAATTCACTGTTGGTTACATGTGGGCAGGTGAAATAAGCAGTAAACACAACATTGACATATTTTCTCCCATGTGACCTCCCTCTTTCATGACCTCCACTGGCTCCTTGTAGTAGCTCGCATCAGATTTAAGACAATGCTACTGGCCTACTAGGCTGTCAATAGATCTGCCCTCACCTCCAGGGGTTAGTTAGACCTTATGCCACAGCTCAAGCACTCTGCTCAACTATCTCTACTGGCCGTCTGGTGCTGCCATAACTCAGCGCAAGCAAAAGTCGCTAAGCTAAGTCACAACTCTTGTCTGTTCTGGCGCCACAGTGGTGGAATGATTGCCAGAACAGCACCAGCTTCTGCAAGAGACTCAAAACTCACTTGTTCATAGTTCACATAGACTCTGAAATGTATTTTGACCATATAAAGCAAATAGAGAGAACATTGCCATTGAACTGTACAGTGGACACGTTTTGAGCATGGGGCAACATCTGCATTCCATTCTGGCTGTGTTTCTGTTCTATGAAGCATAATTTTAGCTCTGTTTTGGTTAAGTTTGGTGCTGGAAGGTAGTGTACAGAGCTTTTTCTAAAGAGCTGCTCACTGTGGCTGAAAATAATGGGAACTATCAATGAACCAAAACAGCAGAGTTGTGGATCATAAAAGATGCTGAAAGATGCTAAAATGCTGAAGTGAGCTGAGGGCCAAGTGATTTGTCCATTGATCATTGGATATCTGTGGTTGTTGTAAGTAGGCTTATTTTGTTTTAAATCACTATTAAAACATTATGTTCCCTTTGTAATCTTTTTCTAATCTAAAGTATTTCAGCATTTCCAATTGGTTGTAATCCTGGGACCAATTGATCCCTCTTAACTATTTAAATGTGTAATTGTTTAAATCCATCGAATAAGGAGACGTTGTCTTCCTATTCCAGCTCTTGAAGAGCTCACTTAGTGGGTTGACTCACTGGTCACCTGTCCCGTTGTCCTAAACCCAAAACAATGCCCACCCATCAGACCACCCTGGGCCACTTAAACAACATCGAGTCATTGTAAAATGGAAGCGTATGCTTGGCTCAGCTGTCTACTCAGTTTCACTCATGTATATCTTCTAATCTAGTGGTGGCTCTATGAGGATAAGGGGGGATTTCAGAGGTGATACAAGCAGACAGATAGCAAAGTGCATGGCTGAGGCCTGGCCCAGGATGTCAGTGTTCAGGGTGGGTGATAGTGTTATTCCCTGCCATCTGTTTCCCAGGCGGCGGTCCAGCAGTGCTATGTTGAATGCACAGGCATGAGGGAGTAAGGAGCATCCCACCATGCCACACTATTGGCTTTGCAGCATTTCATATTAACATAGTGTGGCCGGCCTCCCATGCCTGTTTGTACGGACGAAATTGGTTCAGTTCAGGCTACACACAGATATATAAAAAAAGCTCTCTTACACTCAGACTGCCCATCTGTCTATCGTCTGTCTGTTTTTCATGTCTGTGGCACACTCTCAACTCAAAGAAAAAGGACTGGCACAGTCACAATTTGCTACACATTGCTGAGCTATAAAGTTACAGAATGCAGAAAAAGGGCAATTATTGAATTAGTACAACGGCTAAAGCTGTTGGATCTGTGTGAATTTCCCATGAAAGGCCACTTCTGCTCTCTTTTATGAAGACGAGCAGGACGCTAAGCGGCGTCAGTGTTTGGTGACACGACACAAATGCCATAAATGGCATATCATTTTCTGTTTGGGTATGTTACCCAAACAACACAGGAATGTTATGAGAGCAGTGGGGTCTCATCACTCAACCTTTTATGAGAAGAACTCACAAAGGCCTCAATCACTCTTCCTCTCTGTCTCTGCTGTCGCCCACAGGAAAAGTGAGCATGCCGTAAATCACCTTGGCAGCTCTGTGTTTTGAAGCGGCAGACTGCCCGTAGCCTGTGTCATTTTATAGGTTGTTATTTCACTCCATGTAGTAGGGAGGAGGGCTCTAAAATCATGTTGCTTTAAATGCTGATGTGTTTGCTTGTGGTGAATACAAGTAGGGATGAATGGAGGGACATCTACAGAAAGACAGCCCAAAGTGCGCGGAGGAACCTCAATCCAACCTTTGTCCAGAATCTGAACCTCAAGGAATTCAGCAAATTCTTTTAGTATGGAAAGTGGAGGCTTTATTGCATTCTTTGAGGAAATGAACCTGAACGTAGACGTGTTAACTTGCATTAAAATGTGCGCTTTATATACAATGAATTACTTTGTGCGAGGGCTCATGGAAGGGGTTTAGAGAGAAGAGGGTTTTGGTTTGAACCATTCCTGCAGAGATCTGGACCATGTTCTGGATGTCAAAGTGCAATGATAAAGCATCTGAAAAGAATTACCTCACTTTGAGGAAAACAGGCTTTTCAGCTCCGGAGACTTATTTCTCTATTTCATTCATATGTGCACGTTAAGCTTTTCAGTTTGATTTTGTCCCTAAACATTTAGATACCAAGGTAATGTGTGATAACTGCATTCATGCTTGCACGCATAAGACTGCACAAATCCCACAACAGCCTGTTCATAAGCTCCAGAGAGAGAGAGAGCTGGATTATTTCTCCCTGATGCCCTTTGTTTGAAGAAAAAGGTGTTGACTGACAGCTAAGCTCTTGGACCCTCCTCAGCCAGGGTTCAATGCGGATGCCTGGCTAATGAGGTCTACTACAGGGATTATAATCAGACAGGGAATATTAGTGTTCTCATGTGTCAGTCAAGACGGGAAAACCTCCCAGTGTTGCAATGTCAAAGAGAGCCTTTCAGCTTCCGATGGTTCATATTTACCATATAACAACACACAGCCATGTCCCAGCGTCCCCAGAGCGGTTTTAAGAAGTCTCAAGGCTGTGACAGTTAATGGGAGAAGGAGTTATGGTGGGTAATCTCACCATGGGTCCAATTCCAAGGACCTAGTGGACACTGAGGGCACTCCAAAATGTACAAATTATCTCCTGTCAGCTTATTCCCAGTAAAATGTGGTCGTTTTAACCTCGCAGTCTTTAACCTCACAATAATCATTCAGCGAAAGGTAGACTTCAAGTTGGGACTGAATCCCCGCTTTGCCCTGAAACGTATTAATGGGCATCTCGATTGACCCTCTTCAACCTCATCCCTCGCTGATCAGGCCAAAAGCAAAACAGAGAAAGACATGAGAGACGGAAAGAAAAACATTTGAAAAAAAGCACAGACTCACACGAGCGATGTGACATATGGAAGCCATCACAGGCCTGGACTCCCATCTGTGTCGACAGTCGTGGCATGCTGGCACCCACTAGTCACTGCGCAGGATGGGAATAATCCAGGAAAGAGGAATTGCGATAAGAGGAGTCTGAATCCCTTGAGGACAAGATTTCAGCATTGGGGGAGGGGAGGGATGGGCTGTGAGTGGAGGGTGTTATTGTGAGGTGCAAAAGCTCGTTTGCAGTAAACAGGTGCCCAGCGGCTCAGTGGGCTTCAGCTGGGTTTGGTAGGGCTCAGTTTCTCACGTTTCTGCCTGCAACAAATACCCTATACACGACGCTCCCACACATCCGCCTGTAATAAACTGGTAATGTAAGTGACACATTCCTTTGCCGTGGAATTTAAACAGTTTGTAGTCTGTGGCAAATGTGCATTTCCTGCGCTGCAGTCACAGAGATACATTTGATTTATTTCTCTTTGGATTGCAATGGCGTTTTTATGGCAAACGTAACAAACTGGAATTAAACTAAATGAAAGGCTTTATTGGAAAAGGAAATTGGCTTCTCATCTTAATTTACATGTTTGCATTGATGAATTTGCCTAAAGGAGTGAATTTCAAGTGTGTTATTGTAACCCCTTAGAGTTGAACAGAGAGGTAATTTAGGAGTCTCCTGACCACATTCATTCAAGCTTCATATCCTGGTTCACTGCCGATCTAATCAGCAAGTTGAATGATATTTGCTGCCTCCAGTCATGTCCTATTTTGTTCTCACTCTAAAAATGGCATTGTATAGGAGCTCTTTAATCAATCAAGGTATGAAAAGTTTATGCACGGCTGGAACAATTTAGGTAACAGATAATATTCGATTAAGCATCAACGAATGTTGTTTTTAAGGTAATGAGGTACTTGAGGTTTTATAAATCCTCTTGACCCAAACGTCTTCTCCTTTGCTAGACCTCACTAACTGGCACAGTTACAAGTTTTTTTGTCAGTGAAAAATTTATTGTAAAGCAGTAAATTTTTTATCACCCCTTTTCAGTGGACCCCTGATGGTAGGCTGTGGAGCTGTATCAATCTGAGAGTGAATGCCCCTCAGCATGTTCATGGGCATGCATCTCAAACTGAATTTATACTCTTCACAAGATTCAAGCAAACTAAGACTACACATCTTGCGTACCACTGAAACTTAACTTTTAGTCAAACAAATGAGCCCTATAACTTGAATTTCAAGCAACAGAATAAATGCAATATCTGATTTTGTGTGACAGTTCTGTTATGTCTCCTGGGTCCTCCAACCTGTGCAGCTCACCGCTGCCCTGAGGCCACAGAGGGCAGGACCCTTCAGATTTAACACCTCACAGACATGAACACCTGGGATTTATTAGTGATTGAGCCCATGTGGCTGCGTGCAGACAAAAAGTCTCTGCCTTTTTCTCGAACAGAGCAGAAAGTTGTAACTTTCAGTCTGTTTCCTTTTCTTTTCTTCTTTACCTGCATTTCATCTGCCTCCCTGCTGATCGTCTATCTTCAGGGGTCTTCAGGGGAGCAGGGGGAGGCCTTTCAAGCTTGACTAATGTGGTTCAGATAGCGTGCAGGATGACGATGGGGGAGCACCTCGATCTGGGCCATACCTTGTTTGTTGTGGCGGCTTTGCCTCAGCCGATTTTACTCTCCTTTTTTCCCCTCCTCACAGCTGCTCTGCTTCAGTGATTCAGTCAAATGAAAGAACAGCAGCCTGACCTCTTTTCAGCCTAGTTTCTGTGGTCTGGATCCTCAGGACAGAGTGTCATGCCGAGGCCCATCTCCAGCAGGATGTAGGCCTCATCATCACTGCAGTCAAAACACTTGCCTCATCAGCTGGCTGCTCGCTGTAATCAAGCACTTCTTATCAGAAGGAAGTATTTCTGCAAGAGATGATTTTTTGTTTGTTTGTTGTTTTTCAATATTATATATATATATATATATATATATTTTCTCCAGTGCAAACAAGAAAACAACATCCTTGTATGCTGAGCAGAGCATGCCTGTGCTGCGTGCAGCTGGAGGTGACACAGCATGTTGTGGTACAGTAATGGACTCATCTATCAACAGGCCCCATTAAAACACCTTGACAAGCCAGCTGAGGCCACTCCAGTGGCCATGGTGACCAGTCTAAAGGTTGATGTTTGTTCTCAAATAGTGGCTGCAGAAACACTGTGTAAAGACATCACAACAACACTGACATGGATCTGTTCATTTGTTTGCAGTGTTTTTTATTGTGTTTTATATATTTGAATTTCTACCTCATGTAGCTACGGTACAAGCAAGTAAAGTAAATTATCAAGTGAGTTATGAGTCTCAAATAACAAACTTTCAGCACATTAATGTGCTGTCACAGTATCACAATACCTTTTCTAATTAAAGCAGCATTTAATTTTGATACGGAATGACTGATTAGTTGAGCTAATGAATCACAACACGGGCATCTCCTTTAAGTCCAATATTCATTCTCCTTTAAACTCTGGTTTGGTCGACTCCTGAAATGTACAGTGTCCTGGTCTTTCAGTTTGCTAAATGTTCAGCTTTCTACACCCCTTTGTCTGTCTTTGCACTGGGCAGGTAGTGTACATCACAATAATCAGCTTGTACTAACTTGTGTGTTTGAAGTGGATGGCCATGGTTTTATATGAACCAAGTGTAGTCTACCCAAAGTAAATATTGAGAATCAGTCTAAGACAAATAAATATTGTTAGGCATCGCATCTGAAAAAAAACCAAATTTATTTTACTGTGAAGAGAAATAAAATCATAAATCAAATGATTATATTTTAAGAAGAATGTGTTGTTGGTCAAAACGACTAGTTTCCCCTGTCCGTGTTGCTGTTTAAGCGCTCCGTTGTTTGTTCCCTGCACTTTAAGCCCTCTGAAAATTCACTCAAGCTGAGATAGAGCAATTATGTGCAATTTCAGCTCTCAAGCCTATCTCCAGAAATCACCATGGAGATATTTAAAATGTGGTTAGAGTCAGACCGCAGACACAGAAAATGGTAATATGTTGCCTTTTCAGCTGACTGCTCTTTGTTCTCTTGAAGTTTACCCAATTTATAAACAAATGTGTCCTTCCTCAAATCCTTTTCACAGATTTAAATGACTTTTTTGCCACATAGTCAAATTAAGAAACAGCTACGACCGGATGGCTTTAATTATTGTATTGTCTGTTTGGGACAAACACTGAATCCCTGAAGCCCTGCAGAGGGGTGTTATTCCTGCAGTTTTCAGTTTTTGTTTATATTAGCTCAGCTGAAAAAGTCCCAGTGAGCCCCTAGTGTGTAAACTATGTTTGACCAGTGATCAGGATCCTATTCAGAAGACCATATCTCCTGCATCTGCGGCATGTCGACAGGCATCCTCCTGCATTCCTGTCCTTTTGTTTGCGGAGGGAGGGGAAGGACATTAATGAGTCTTCCATTGACTTAACATCCTTGGAAAGTCTGCCTTGGCCTCACACCTGCTGCCTATATGGAATCTCTGCTCCATCACAGTTGAGGATGTGCTGCCTGGAAAATATGCGGGTTGCTCAAGGTGCTGAAGGTAGCGCAGCATGCGTCGAGGAAATGCTGAAAAATATCAACCTGGATCGCCTCCACATCCACCAGGACAGCCAAGAATGCAGCCATTGTTTAATGAAAGCAGGCTCTTCATTACTGATATTAAGCACCTGTAGACTTAATATACTTTAAGCTCCATTGTGTTGTTGTCCTTGTTTTGACTGGGCTGTGGGGTCAAAGGTAAAGAGGTTGTTAGTGCAGTGACAGAGGTGCGATTAATTGTGGTTGTTTATTAACACTATGAAAAATAATGTTTCGGTGAAGTTTGCCAAAACAAACATTCAATCAACTGTGACAAACGCTATTGTAGAGTTTGAGATATGCACACTGGCTAAAAAATCAATGCACATAACAGCACACAATCCCCTGTGAAAGTACACTTTTGAATTAAACAAACAAGATATAACGTGTGGACAGAGCCCGGCTAGCTGTTTCCCGTGTTTGTAGTCTTTATGCTGAGCTAAGCGAAGGGTGCTGGCAGTAAATTCATATTTACAGGACAGACATGAGAGTGGTATCAATCTTTCATTTACTCCTTTACAAACTACTCCTTCAATAGAAAATGCAAAGCTATAATGTAAGTGACGCTGTCACGATCCCCTCCACCGTGACCCCTGCTTGTGACACCTGGCATGGGAATGAGTGTGTTTTTGCTTGGTTTTCCTTTTGGGTGGATGTGGCATGCTTGGTGTGTTTTGGTGTAATCTGTCTGTCTGTGTTCTCTCTCTCCCTCTCAGTCTGTGGCGTTGGGCGGTTACCTCTGGCAATCCTGGCTTCCACCTGAAAAACATAGCTCATCTCCACCCATCACTGTTCTTCTCTGCTACACCTTCAACACATACAGAATTGACTACTACTGCTTCATCCAAGTCCTAAATAAACTACAGTACATCCAGAACTAGGCCTCTCGCCTGCTCACCCATACCTGTTCCCATGACCACATCAACCCCGTCCTCCAGAACCTCCACTGGCTCCCTGTTCCACTACAGATCTGATTCAAAGTCCTAAAGCCCCTTCTTACCTGCTTCATCACCACACTCTTTCCCGAATCCTCCAGTTTTCTGATGACAACCTCCTGTCTCCTCCACTAGGGACCAATCGGACCTGGGGCGATAGAGCCTTTGAGACTGTACTGATCAAATCATGAATCAAATCATGAATCAAAACCCACCTTTTAAAGCTATATATGTGTATATATATATATATATATATATATAAATATATATTATTGTTATTATCATTATTATTATTATTATTATTATTATTATTATTGGCACATTTTCACTCACCTGCCTGCCATCAGCAATCTGCACACCTGGTGTGCATTAACTCAATCAACTCTTTTAACAACTCTGGGCTTACATCCAGTCCCCGCCCGATTGTTGAGTCGTACATGGTATGTCTTGTGGTGCGTATCAGCCTACTAACTTGCCTGCAGCTAGATATTATGCTCGTTCTATCTACTTGCCTTGTTTGCCTGCCAGCCCAACTAACTCTGTGAATCTCCGTCTTCAGATTCACCAGCAACCTGGTTGGTGATTACTACTCCTGCCAGCCAACTCACTCGTTACTTCCCCTCTCGCCAGCCAGCTCCCTGCTCACTTCACTAAACTGTTCTTCAATAATTACTTAAATAATACTTGTATGTCTAAGCATACAGATTTATCGTCAGCTTAGGGTGCTATTCACAAACTTTGAATTAAGTTTTTATTTTTATTTCAAACCATGAGCAAGCCATTATCCAAACTTTAACCTTTACCAGTGTCTTACTGTGGTACCCAGGTAACAATAAATAAAGTTGGTGGAGAGAATCTAAGCTCAAAGGTCCACTTACTCGTGATCCATAGCTTGCAGTCGCATCTGTCATTAAGGTTAAGTGATGACACCTGAGCCTGTTTCATTTGCTGAATGATGACTGTTTCTCGTCACCTTACAGTATATTGTTCCTAAAGGCCTAGACCGAAAAAGGGGTATTGAAGGGATACACCAGAAATTTTGTATTGCATAAAGTTGGGTGATTCACAAGGACTTTAATACATTTTTACATTACAATGGGTTCATATCACAAATCTAAAATTGACACTTACAATTTGGAGCAATTAATATCCAAAAGTATACACTTATTGGACTTTTTTTGAGGTTGATGCATTTGATGGAAACAAAAACAGAAAAAACAGCGGACAGGAGGAAAGCCACTGAGGCTGTTTGAATGGCGGCTAACTTGTTATATCAGAGGGCTTACCTGTGCCTCAAATAGAACTGTACTGCTCTCTGCTTCAGGCCTCTAAATGTGAGTTTAAACATCTGTGACGATGAAAGCCAGATGATGCCCAACTGTGTTTGACTTTGATATTTGATGGCAGCTTTCCTGAGCCCCACATCAGCTAGTATGTTATCTTCGCCATAAAAGCTACTACTGTACAACTGATCGTCGCTATTACTGATCTACTTTGTCTCGGTGGAGCTAGCTTAAAAATAAATGTCAAACATTAAAGAGACTCTTGAAGTAATGTGAAGCATCACATCTTGAGCTATCAACACTAAAAACTGTCAAAAGAGTTATTCACTATGACAAATGTGCAGGACTCACTATCTGTTTAACTGCGACCCCCCACACCAACATATAAAACATTGCAATAGGATTTAAATGGCTGTAACAGCTCCACAGACACATGCGTGTTCTGTGTATCTGGAACCGGTTTATGTTACGAGTCCTAATAGACACATAAGCCTCTCTTTTACAGCTCTGGGAAGCTAAGGACAAGGCTGTTGTCTGAAAACAGTGCCCATGGATAGACAGACAGAAATATATGTTTTTATCACATACATAAGACAGAAAGAGGTGACTTTTTAAGGTCATGGGTTATTCAAAATAAAGAGGTTTCGTTTTCTATGAGAACATAACTTTCCTTCACTTTGAACTGCACTGTAACATTGCAAGCATTCACTCCCCAGGCAAAAAGCATGTTCGCACTGCAGGCCGGCACCAAAATTGCTGAAAGGTTAGATATACAATCAGGAAATTCTCCATGATGGGTTGAAGCAGCTCAGCTGGAGTTCAGATTCCCTGCTGTTACAGTGTGTCATGCTTTTTCCTTTCCTCTATGACCCCCAAACCGAATAGGTTCCACACTGCTGCTCTGCAGTGACGGCCTGGAGTATCTCAGAGGGTCCGCTGGTAGATTTATGAGCACCATGCTTTTGTTTATCCAAGGCGTCCTGCTTATTTTTGCTTCAGTGTTAGAGACTACAGGTTTAGATAATGAATCAAGGCCTGAGGTTATGGATCCACAGAGAGCTGCTCCTTGCTGGTCACCTGGTACGACCATTTTGTGCAGTAAAGGTTGGTGTTGACATTTCGATTTCATTTAGAAAGAATGACCGGGTAGAGAAGACTCAAATATGAATATACTGTAAAGGTTTTGGCAATGTTGACTGAACTAGCTCAACAACCTTTGCATGGATTGCCGTGAACTATTGTACAGACCTTCATGGTCCCTAGAGCATGAATCCTTTAGAGGATGTATAATTTTGATTATGTTAGCATGTTAGCATTTTACTCAGAGCTCAGAGCGCTGTGTACAGCCCCACAGAGTTGCTAACATGGATGTAGAATCTTGTTTCATGGTAGTGTTGTGTCGTTCAATGAACGTTTCGTTCATAAGACCTAATCATGTATATGACTCGGGAGGAACTGGTTGTCTCAGTGAGTGATTCGTTCATTTTCATGCATGCGTGAAAATGAACTCTTACGTGGACTCTTACGTTCACTCGTCACACGGCAGCTGCATAGGCTCCATCAGCACAGGAAACAGAACTGATTAGTTCACGACTCTCAACTGTGGGTCTGTTTGAGTTGTTCATTTGTCACGTGACAGCTCGGCTACAGGGCTGTGGTAAGCAGGCAGCACAGGAAACAGAACTGATTAGTTCACGACTCTCAAGCAACAGTGGCTCTATAGGTTTGAGTCGTTCATTTGTCACGTGACAGCTCAGCTACAGGGCTGTGGTAAGCAGGCAGCACAGGAAACAGAACTGATTAGTTCACGACTCTCAAGCTACTGTGGAGCAGGAATGAACGACTCGTTCACCGCTCACATGGGTCCTCCTCAGTCAGTGCCAGCGCCGCAGAATGAGAGGCAGGTCGGTTGTCAGGTAACTGGACTGACATTATATAGCTCTTTTGTTTATTATGTGACATTTAATAAAGCGTAACATTATTACAGCGCAGTGATGTTGTGCTAACTTATAGTTTTAACACAGCCGTACCATTACTTTAGTACTGCTGGTGTTTAACATTACAGCTAACAGCTGATGAGAGTTGTTCTGGGTCCGCTCCACTTCAGAGCCCTGACAGGGTTCTACCGGGAGCTGAATTACCTCAGAGGTTGTCTCCTCTCCAAAACAAACAGACCCGGTCATTAAAACATTAAAACATAGCCACGTAGCAACGTTAGCGTTAGCCCTGTAAACAGCTAACAGCTGATCCAGGTCCGCCAGAGAACGCAACGTAACTTTTCCTTTTTATTTAATAACAGAGCCGTGCTGTTGTTTCACAGCTCGTGACTGGTGAACAACCTGCAGTGTTTGAGAGCGATGTGCTTATGTGTGTTTCTCTGTCTGCAGAATCCGGACCTGATGTGGCGTGTGGCCCATTCTGCGTCCAGACCTGCCAAACTGCTGCATTTATATAATGTGTTAATATTTCTTTGTTCCTCTCTCAGTGCTGGAGTTCTTTAAGAACTTGGTGGCTTGATCCAGATTATTATTAAATTGGTTGTATTTTAATAAGAGTGTGTTTATTCATATAGTGTATCAAGCTTATTACTTCTATATACACAAATCTGATATTAATATTGTACTCATGGATAGGAACGTTAGGCTACTGTATGAATGAGCACTTTAGAGATAATGATAGTAATTATATACTGTACATAAGCCTTTATATGGCTGGTCTGGTTGTACTCAGGAAAGATTGTGAAAATGGAAGGATCTAGGCGGAGTAGTGGTGATTGCATATAGACAACATATTTCTGTGGTTTTTACATGGTTTGAATTTGGTTGTGGGCCCAGGGGGGTTTATATAATGATGATATACAGTAATCAAGAGGTGAATTTGTGCATTATACTTTGTCAAATAAAGCAAGCCAGGCAGCCTTCCATGTTTGACCAGCAATAACCAGCCTAGTTCAAATGAACGAAATGAACGAAATGACTCAAAAAAAGATTAGTTCATTTTAATGAATGAGATTTGAATGAACGAGTCTGTCAAAAGACTCGAACTTGCCATCACTATTCTATGGTTAAAAGCAAGCTGCCGAATTTTAGAGCTAACTTGATAATACATGACTTGCATGGACGCCAACAGCTGGTGCAGTCAGACGTCAGCAAGAGACAGATTTCTTGAACCTGACCTGAATCTGAAGCTTTATGCAACATAATGGCCTGATTCAGTTAATAGAACAGTCCCATATCACATGTAAAATATGTAACACAGTCCTTTGTGTACTTGGACATAAAATTACATATTGACAAACTGAATGTTCATACACACACATACTTATATACTGTGGGAGATTTATTAAATTTACTGCTCATGTCCACTATGCAAAGTCAGTTGTGTTAAATCAAAAGCACATTGACTCTGAGAACACAGCACAATTACAACTTGTACAACAATGACTCAATGTCATATAGTTATATCTGCCTATTTTTCACCAAAACCTCAGCTGCAACAAAATGTGTCATGACCACAATGCTTTCCCTGTTCTTTCTTTGTCAATGATATTTTCAATGATATGCTTGGTTTGTCAGACTGTCAGGGGTTGGCCGTTTCTAAAGGCTAAAATAATATTTGTTCACAGTGATAGAGGCTGGAAATGGGGGCTGGTTTAATTACTTTAAATTGTAGATAAGGGTACGGTGAAAGATATAGCTCAGTAATAACACAGCTAGAATTTGCTATAAATAGCATTTGTCATCAGAGCTGGGAGAAGAAGGTGTTTGAGCTAACAGGCTGACTGGATGATATGTCGACTGAGGTCAGCGTGTGCGTGCCGACTGCAGCAGCTCCATTTTTCCATTGGTCACTGCTGACACCCATAAAAGTTTTGCACATGATGGGGTTGCAGCAGCAGGGTCTCATCGCCCAGAGGTTTCCTTTTATTCTCCCTCCAAGAGGGTACTTAGAGGCATTGCCTCAAGCTGGATTCCACAGACATTGTATTGTTCTGTCAAACTGAAGTGACAAGTTTAGCCAACTAAAAGCCTTCTTTTTGATTGTAGTGGTTTTAATATTGTACAGTATGTCATTCAGTATCAGATTTGTGGATGGTGGAAGGATTTATAGCATTCACATTCATATTAAACATTCAACACATGAATATTTTGTTCTTTTCTGTCTCCATTTTATTCATAAATAAATAATAGAGGTTCTTCCTTTCCCAACAAAAGCAATGACTCATCACTAATATTAAGATTTCATCCTCATACCCATGTACTTGTGGCTTCCTCACCAAATTTGTCTCCAAGTTTCCTCATTATTGTTTTCTTGATACATGGCAGTTTCCATGAGGGATACTAATGATATTTTACACTCTAACAAGCCAAAAACTAAAAATGTACCGTGTTTTTCATCCTCAAGTCTTCCATTGCTTTCCAAAAATACCGTATCTGCATCAAAAAAGTGGCTCATAGGCTTAAAGCTGCCTGTGACAGCAGCATCATCAGCACTGTTACTCTGTTTGCCGCAGCACAGATTAACCCTAACTAGTACATGTAATGGGCCAAGTTGACTGACCAAGTTTGACATGCAGTCCTCCCTTTGTAACAGGGGTCACAGCCTGCTATGGTGGAGTAGTTTATAAGGGAAAGAAGGATTTATTGGGACATGACAAAAGCCCCTGCAAGTGAGAGGTGGCTGCCTTTTTGCCTCAGCGGCTGTCTGTTTGCAGCAGTGCAGAGGCCTTATTCTGAAGGGTCAGGAGGTCAAGTTAGCGACCACGCTAATCCCTTCACAGCCTTATTATGAGCTCTTGAATGTGCGGACACGAGCAGTGCAATACTTTAAGTCATGTGTCGAGCCAAGGTTTTGATATCGTCTCATTGTTTCAGCAGCAATGTGAAACATCATTTTCTCTGAAAGTGGTCATATAAAGCTAATTTTCAAAGTTGTACAGGAACAGGTTTACATGGTTTAATTTTCAAAAAACACCATATTTTTGTCATTCTGCACATTGCTGCAGCACCCCTTTTAATCCTGTGTGTTAAGCACTCCATTTTATCTATGGAGTGAAGCAGCTCACTTCTATTTGATCTTTGGTGAGAGTTACACAGTGCAGTACCTAGTTAAGGACTACTAGCCAACCAGCCTGTACCAGTTTCGCAACCTTAGACTGGAGCAAGAGTTTCAGAGTGGTAAGTTATTTATTTGTAACAAATGTATCTTCATACATAACTGTTTTAACTGTTCACTGGTATCTAACGTTCAGTAGGGAGGGTGGGGGTGAGGGCAGGCAGCGGGCGGACGTCTTGTGTTTCGCCACCAGTGTTTTTGAGGGCGGGCCACACTAACTGCTAGGCAAGTATTATGACGCATGTTACATAGTGATCGACCTGTTTTCAGGTAGTTCAGAAGCAGTGTTTTCTGTGGGAGATGGCAATTCCCTTTAGGGTGAACTGATTTTTGCTGATTAGCCATGCTTGTAGCATGGCTGTAGAGATGGCAATGCCAGTACAGGCAGTCATTGTCCCCAAAAGATGAATTTCACTTACTCAGTAAAATATCACATCTATTTGATGGATTGGCATTGTGTAGAGAAAGGTTTCCCGGCGATATGTTGTACTGATTTTGTTGATCATCTGAATTTTCCTGTAGTGCCACCGTGGGGTTGACATTTGTCCAATTTTTTTGTTAATCAAAATATCTCAACCGCAATTGATGGACTGCCATGAAAGTTTGTACAGACATTCATGATCCTTGATTCATGAGAGGATGAGTGCAAATATGCTCCAATAAGTTCACCAGGTAGTCATTAACTAATGTCCACTGTTTGGTGCTAGGCAGGTAGTGTGCAGTAACCAAACAGTAAAGCTAAGGGCAATAAGCTGAAAGACACTGAAAAGCTCTGTAGAGCTGAGAAGACCCGCAGAGTTTGGTGTTAACTCTGTAGGTTCATCACTATGGACGACCCCTTTAACATTACACAGTCATTTGAGCCATTGTTATTATTAATATATTGATTACAGCTAATTAACATGGCAGTCAGCCAACGCTTGCACTGATTTCTCATTAGATTTTTCTTCACTTGCCAACCTGCTGTCCATAATTTACTTAAAACGTATCCTTGATTAGGGATTAGTGGAAAAGAATAATATCCACTTCTAATCAAGCTGTAGGAATTGAGCCACATAATGTCTGTGAGGGCTCCAGGATCACACGTGTTTGTGTATGATCCCTTGGTCCTCCACGGATATTAGCAGGCACAATGGCATTCCTCCACATACAGTAACATCCTACGCAATTAAAATGGAGCAAATTCCAAAGTGCAATTGATGATACTAATTATAGATATCGTTTAACAAACAAGCTGACATAATGACAGATACACTGGCTCTTTCCCTCACACACACATACAGGATATCCAAAAGTAAGGAAACACCGTGTGTCAATAGGAAACAACACAGCGTGAGCCGGAGTGTGTCCCATGTCCCTGAAGGCACCGTGCACTTGAACCAGGTGCCTTCCTTTGTGTATTTCCTGTTTACCGACTCGCCTGCTGGTTTGTTTGGGTGTTTTCTTTTGCTCCCTTAAGTCAGTACCTTCCTGAGGACAGTGTAGCTCTTGCCTGACTTCACTGCTCTTTTCTGGCCACCGGACGTCATTAAAAAGGCTCAGAATATCAGCCAAGGGAAGTCCGAGGGAGTCCAGTATGTGGTGCATTGTTTTTGAAACCATGCTGGTTTGAGCTTTAGCTATTTCTGGAGACACCGAGCTGCCTCCAGCACATCAACTGTATTCAACTGTAAGAAGTAGTTATTTTCCACCTACGTCTTCATTGCCAAATAAAACAATGCCATTTCCAAGGACTTCCTTTAAGTATACATTTATTTCCTCTGTCCAGAGTGACTATTTTTTCAGTGACTCATGCACTGGAATATTTCTCAAACTGTTGTGTGAAATAGTTCGATTTAAGCATCACAAAAACATACCATGTTTTAATTTCTTGATTATCAGAATTATTGATAAATATTTTATTCTGACAAGTAAATTATTTTATCATATCTTTTATATGCGGAAATGTCTCTCCCTATGTTTTTGGCCACGCTAGTGGATTGCATTTAGGGACGGCAGGGAAGTTTGCTGTCGTTTGGTCCACCACTTTGTTCCAGACTGAATAACTCAACAAATATTAGAAACATTGCCATGATATTTTGTACATGGGGTGCAGAGGATAAATCTTAATGTTTTTTGTGATCCCCTGACTTTAATTCTAGTGCCAAGAGCAGGTCAAGTTTTCACTTATTCAGTGAAATATCTCAACATCTACTACTTGGATTAGAATTACATTTTGTACAGATAGCTGTGGTTCCCAGTCGATGTAACCCAATTACTTTGTGGGTCAGTTTTCTTTTGTTCAATACTATAAAACTAAACATAATTGTTCGATACTACTATACTTCCATACATTTCCCATCAGCAACAGCTATACTTTGTGATTAGTGCTACTTTTCAGCAAAGATGGGGAACATGGTGAATATTAGCACATTGTCATTGTGAGTGCAAAGCACCACTGTGTGAAAGTACAGCCTCACGGAGCCACTAACATGGCTGAAGACTTAAAATTTGACTTCTGAATTTTGACCAAATCATCGAAAAACAGCGGAAAAGTTGAAACAGACATGGCTTTTGGAGAAATGCAATCCCACGTCGCATTGTGGTGGCCAATCCAGCCACAGTACCCTACAGTAAGCCAGGAATATCACTGGTAATAATTTGTGATTGTTTAAGCACAGATAAACACGCACACAATGCCCCCCCTCCCCACCAAATACACACAGCCGCACAATCTTGCAGCTAATCGCCGCAACACCTGATTTGGTCTGAATTCAGCTTAGGTCAGGCCATCTTAAACCCTGCAAAAACGCAGCCCCACATTCACAGAAACGCAGGGTCAGGCACATTCTTGGTGGATTACTTTGTAACGAGAACACAGAAATTTACCATTTACCAGATGTGTCGAAAAATAAAATGTGTCGCTGTGATAACTTTCCAGAGTTGTAAATTGCTGTCTCAGAGTATTATAAAGCGTTGTGCAGTGTTTTGGCATCTAAGAATCCTTCAAATTCACAAATCTGCTACTTCAACACGATTTTTGCAACAGATGTTTAGGACCTTGCATAGTCTTTAACACAATGCTGCTTTTGGTCTCAATGCCTGCTTAGACTTGTTCTTATATGTCCACCCTTTGTCTGCAGTGCAACACTCTGGCTATCAGATCTGAGACTAATCTGAAGCTCAAATGTTAAGATTCCTGATGGCTTCCTTGACCTCAGGTTGTGATATCTCTCATTTGGTTCTCTCACACTCAGTATCTGGGTCACTGATTGGGCCTTTATAGTGTGACCTTTGTTTTAACGTGTTATCAGACACAACATAGACCCCAGACTGCTCAAATCACATGCCTCACACCAAATACACACAACTCTGTCTGTGTTTGCTTACACACCCCAAAGCTTTGCAGCTTTCATCATCAAAAGACAAATTCTGATAACGAAGGATTAGTCTGACTTGTTCAGAATCGCTCGGCTGACTCTTAACATATCATACACTCTCTCCAGCCTTTATCGATTAAAACCTGCTCCACTAACACTCATCTACTGTACTCTTCACTGATATGTTCGTCCTCTCGCCTGCAACAAGTCGGGTAATTCCCTCAGCGGTTTGGAATTTGACACTCAGAGAGACAAATGGAAGCGTAACAAGTCTCCCTGGTGAGAGTCCAAAGCTGGAACAAGAGCCTGTCACCTCACACCAGGCACACACTGTTATCATCCTGCACTCTGGCAAACATGCCACCGCCTCACCAGCTGCACTTGGGATCAGCCAGCATTTTTTAGCCTCCCAGAATGACAGCAGCCCGTGCCCTTGACAGAACCAGTGAATGAGCCACTAGCTTGTTTTTATTTTTTAAAGTTCAGAAAAGCTACTTAAGTCAAACTTCAGGAGAGAAACAGCTCAACGGTTTGCCATGCTTCTTGAGTGGCACTGGTAATTGTACACTGACCTCAGTTTCAGTCAAACCAAAGTCGATCTCATTTCCCAAAATCGGTCTTTGAATGTGGGCGTGATTACTGTCAAACAAACCTAAAATGTTGTATTTTCCTCCTCATCTAACCATGGGATTTACCACAGGAGAAGCCTTGAGCTGAAATGCTGTATTCCTTTGATATTTCATTGCTGAAGCTGAGCTCTTAGTGGGCAGCAATTTTGGGGCTATTCCAGGCTTGTTTTAGTTTTTTCAAGGGTATCTCAGCCTTCACTGATGTGAGGTGGAAACACATATTAAGTTATTAATTCTATTCACAAAACCTCTTAAAGGATCACGGATTCCTTCACCAAATACCTTCTGACATATTACAGCACCATGCTTCTTCTCAACAGTACAGTATTTACACAGTAGGTATTCATGAGGGTCTATGGTCTGCGGAAAGTAGCAGATTGCATGTGATCGTCTTGTTAAGGAACATAACTCAACCGTGCCACAAGTTCAGCAAATTGCCATGCTATCTCATAACCTAAAAGTCGATTACATTATTGAAGACAGACTTGAGGAATTGCAGACTCCAGTCATTTGCTCCCCAGAGCCCCACACGCTGCTTTACTGTAAAATGCGATACCTCTTCATTAATCCTGCTGATTGGAGCGCAGCCCAGTAGGATGTATGCAGTTTGAGAGCTGACTTCAGGCTCGTACGCACACATCTGTTTTATTGTGAGCAACTGTGCGTGTGCATTTACATCTATACATGTGTGTGTGCATCATAAGTGAAGCATTGGCGCCTCGGGACTCAAACCCCTCCACCTCTGAGTGTGTATATATGTGTGTGATTTGAGCGCCATGGGAGAGGTCTTGCATCCATCTCATCTGACAGCCCCCGACCTTCCACTAATCTCAGTATTTCTCCCTATCTCACTCCCCATTACCTCACACATACATACACATGCACAGGGACAGCAGGCATGTGACCTGCTGCAGCATCAAAGCCATCCTGCTCATTCGTCTACAGCTGAATCGACAGGCAGTCGCACCCAGGACTCCATCACCAGCTACTGGCCAAAATCTGTTGTCATTCGATCTGCATTCCTGCTTTAAAGTGGAGAGTCCTTCACTCCATGTTAAGTCATCTCTGCAGCCCCAATTGGTGTTGAATTTCATTTGTCTTCAATCTCTGGAGAAATGAAACACTCCTATGAACGCATTTTGTTGGGTAAAATTGCTACAGAGATTTTTGTTTTTATTAGCCATGATAGCTGCATAGCTCTAGGGATGATAATGTTGGTCTGTCTGTCAGCCGGTCCAAAACTTTGTTCCAGGCTGAATATCTCAACAAATATTAGAAGAATTGCCATGATATTTTGTGTAAACATTCATTGTGCCTAGAGGATAAATCCTAATGGTTTTTGTGATTCCCTGACTTTTATTCTGGCGCCACCAGCAGGTCATATGTTTTTTACTTACTGTGAAACATCTTAATATTTACCACTTTGATTGGCGTTTTTGCCATGACAGTTATTACAGACGTTCATGTTCCCCTCAGGATGAATTGTAATAACTTTGGTTATCTCTTAAAGGTTCAGTGTGTAAGTTTTAGTGTCATCTAGTGGTGAGCGAAGCGTGCTCTGTAGCGGCATTTCTCTGTTTAAGCTAATGTAGAAAAATGGAGGCGCAAAATGGTCCATTATAAAAGGACCCGCAGTGTATGCAGAGAGAAATGGCTCATTCTAAGGTAATAAAAACATAACGGTTCATTATGTAAGGTCTTTATACACCACTGAAACCATTATTATGAATATTATATTGCATTTTTGTCAATAGATCCCCATAAATATTACACACTGAACATTTAACCTCTTCTGTAGGGAATCAGGTAAAAAATTTAAATTTGTCCAATGTTCTGGTTGGAAAACTCATGACATGCAACACTTTTCTTTTAATGTGTTATGCATATCTTAAATATTTATATATTGCTTAAAAAATCCTAAATGGGGGGTTGAAATAAAGTGCAACTGGCATTCCCACCAACCTCAACTGTACTTCGTGTTTAGTCCTATTTAACAATTGTTAGCATGCTAAACTAAAGCTGTGTCTCAATGCCGATGCTTCCGTTACATGCAGTACACTATGTACTTACTTGCGTAGTGCGTAACCTTTGACAGGGAAGCGTTGTCTTAAATTGAACACGGATCTGGTACACTTACTGAAAATGATGATTGCAACATTTGAGCACTTGTTATTATTATTATTATTATTATTATTATTTTATTGTAGCTGGATTTATAGCTGGATCATCATTGCTAAAATGACCACAATTGTCACACGCCAAAGCATCTGCTGGGTTTTTTGCTCACTTGACTTCAAGTCAGTTTTAGTAAAAATGAATAAAAATACTTACTTTCACAAAGGCAACCGCTGCAGCTTGCCGCCATTTTCACAATACCAAAAATACACAGGTGGTCCCTCCCCTTCCGCTACATAGCCAAGATGGCGGCTATTGAAGGTGAGAAGTGTCCAGTGTTCCCTGCAGTCCAAGTTCAAGTATGGAAGGGCCAGGAAGGGCACGACTTGAGACACAGCATCAGTTGGTGATCATGGTAAAGATACCTGCTAAACATCTATGCATGTTAATATGTCAGTGGAATCATGTTAGCATGTTGATGATAGCATTCAGCTTAAAGCACTGCTGTTGTAGTGTGACTGTAAGGTCTCTGCTGTGAATCTCATGATCACTGTAGCATACATTCAGAAATCTATCCTGAAAGTGGCATATGGCTGTGCAATGAAAATGTAAGCACAAACGTTAAACAATTTTTTACAGATGCTATAACTGTCCTGGTTTTTGCTACTGCAGAAAGGTGTTACTCCTGTTCTGTATGTGAATCTCTGGCTGCAAACCGTTGATTTACCGCCTGTTATCTTCTGCTTCCTCTATCTCACTGAACAATCTGGTTTCACTTGGGCTCCCAGCTCTATTTAAGAGCACTTTGTCATCACAATGAGAGGAGGAGATATTCCTCCCTGCCAAAGCACACCAAAATATGTATTGTGTCGTAAAGAAAAAAAGGGAAGACCTATTTTATATGGCTAATGAAATCTTCTAATTTCTTCAAGATGTTGGGATACGTTATGGCACAGATGAAAAGAAGTTAGATTTTTTTTATTTTATTTTTATTTTTTTTACAAATGCAGCATGTGTTTGTGATCACTGCTTATCTGCTTATCTGAAATCTGCTCAAAAAATGATATCATGCACTTGATACATAAACTGTACAATAACGATGATACGATCAATCCAGATTTTCATAAAATTTCAGGTTAACCTTTGACTCAGATATCTGGATTCTTAGTATTGGCTTTGTGAGGTTTATGATAAACCTCAGTGTAATGGTGGTAAAACTGTTTTTTTACATCTGATTTTCTTCTTGAAAAATTAATTTCTTTCCTCAGCCATGTGTACTAATCTGTCTAATTTATAATCTGCCAATTTCTAACAGTGACTATATTTCAAGACCATGTATTGTAATAAGTATCATTGTATATTGTCAGAGCTTTGATGATGAGAGAAAGAAATTAGTTTAAGAGGCTAAAATCAACATTTTGTACTAACAGTGGATCACATTTCAGCAAAAAAGCTCTGACAAACTCAGTGTACACTAGCTGCTCAGCACCTCACAGTAAACAGACACAGTTAGCAACTAGCTATGAAGCATAGAGGAGAATTTAGCGGCAAGAGCCAGATATTTCTCTCAGGAGTTAAAAGGAGATTGAATGCTGGGCTTTTATTTGTCACATTACCACAAACATGACTCCAAATTATTGATAATATTTGTCTGTGTCTGCTGGATCTGTAAATGCTGTAGGAAGCTGTTTTCTTAAAAGTTGGCCAAATCAACTTTAAAGGGGGATTAAAATACAGTTAAACAATGCTAAACGTGGAAAGATTTATTCAAGCACTGTTAAAACACATAAAAACTTATTTAGCACTATGTTTGATGTACTGATAATAGTTATTTTTATCGAATTTTGTTAGTCATAATTTTTTCCTTTATTTTATTGTAATTGCCTCTTACTGGGGATGTGTCCTTGTCCACTTTACTGGTCTCTTTTTATCTTCTTTTTTGTTTCCGTGTGTAATTATGTCTACTCCTTAAGGGGCCATTGTGTAAAAATTATCACTTTGTACTTTGTTTGTCTAATGTCTATTTTTTTTAAAACCCAACTCTCCCAGACTTTATGAGCAAATATAAAGTTCAAAAAGTTGCCTCTAGCAGTGCAAAAAATATTTATGTGTTATACAGTATAGCTGTAGTCTTGGGGAAGTGGCAAGATTTGTAATCAGCTTCCCCGGGCCTCTGCAGTGGCATTGCAAACAAAGGCAGTTCGGAGATTGGACGTGAGTGACCCCAACATGGCCGTTTGTTGTTTACTTTATTCAGACTGACGGCTGCATACAGGACTGCACTGGGTATACGTGACTGAAGTCACAATACCCTTGATACAACTGCAGAACAGGACAGGACTGCAACTAATTAACTGTTTTTCCTTCTGCATATTCATGACCTTTTCTCTTTCTCAACTTCCAGTTTCCTCATTATCTTTCACTCTATACAACGACTTGTCCCCCCCATAGACCACATTAGAAAGACTAGTAGGGCTCTGGAGGGCTAGCGTCCACTGTCTGCAGCAGTGTAACTGATTTATAACCAGTTAAAAACCCTACAAATCCACAATAACCATTATCGTCACTTTAAAAATATCATCCACTCCTCAGAGATAGAGGAGAATGTGCATCACAACCACACTACTTCCCAACAATTCCAGGGCAGCAGGGGGAACACCCATGTTGTATTCCCTCAAGTGTTTACTGTACTCCAATCCCTTATGTCGTGCAAACCATTCAAACACTGCTGCACAAGTCATTAAATGTAATTGCTTTAATTTACAGTGCTGCGTGTTTGATGAGTGTTGACATAAATGACAAAAAGCAAACAAATCTCTGAATCCCCTCAATGCCAAAACCCCAAAATGATTCCTTTACTGTAAGAGCTTGTTGATGCAATTATTTCATGTTGATTTGATTATGATTCAGCCCAGTCCTCTAAATCTTGTTCGGCACAGATGTGACACTGGTTCACAGCCAGCCTCGGAGGTGGTTTTCAGAGAGCATTCATGTTCGGCCACGGTGCCCTGCCTTCCCCTCTGCCTGAGCTCCTCTGACTCACGCACTGAACACTGTTGCCAGGGCTACCATTTATTAATATTGGCCCATAACTTTGAGCCTCATCACCAGGCAGCAGAATGGCCGATGGCTGAGACAGGCACCGAATGCCCCGAAACGCACTCCGATACACATGCACGCAAACACACTCACACATACACACACATGGCTTTGTGTGCAATTCATGTATATTGTGAATGAGTGCACCTATAACTGAGCAAGCGTTTTTTGGAGAACAGGGTGTTGACTGTGAGAGAGAATTGCAAGTGGAATATGTTGGACACTAGCGACACCTTGTGGTCACGTTTGGTGCAGTGGTTACTTTCCTTTGCTTGAAAAAACAGAACACTTTGCTTTCTCTGTGTGTTTATTTGACAGTGGCCTTCCACAGATGCAGCTTGATTGACATTTGTCGGTGCAAGTAGTTTGTCATTTCCTGTGTGAACAAATGTAGTAAAAGTATATATTTTTTTATTTTATATTTTTTAACTAACTGCAAAGAGAATGCACTATGAAATTGACTCTATAGTGCATACTCTTTTCTATTGATATGTAGTGTGGAATTGGGACACAGTACAGTTGCCATGAACCAAAAGTGTGTTTTTCTTTGTTATTTTTTTTTTTACAACTTTACAATGTTTTAGCACTATAAAAAAATATGAATCTATTGTATTTAGTTCAACAGTGATTTAAACTGATGATGTGAGATGTGCTTCACCTTTCCTAACAACATGGATTTCTCTCGATGCAAGAAATTACAGTGGAGCACTTCCACCCCCAACTGGTCACTTGATGTTACTAAATGGTAATGCAAAAACACTCCTGCGCTGTAGACCACAGACCCTTTTTATTACTGGAAGACACTTGTGGAACCTGATCTGACCTTTAGTTGTGATAGAGTAGGCACTGGAATATCTTAAGTAAAATAATCACGCTGTCGGTTTGTTAACTTCACTCAGCCACACTCACATGGAATGAATGTAGAACATTTTTTTCAATTGCTAACATGCATTGGTCAAAACTGAAATCACATTGAACTCAGGTGGTTGGTACATGAATGTCTCAAGAGCCAGTGTTACTGTGTAAACAATTAAGGAAAAACTGAAAGCACTGATTTTTTTTTTCACAAGTAAATTATATGCAATGATATAGAAAAAAGAAAGGATAATGAAGCAAATTTCTGCACTTCTGATTCATTCTTGTTACACGTATTTTAGTACAGTCAATAAAATGAAAATAAGTTATCAAGTTCCTCATTTATGTATAATGCTCCCTGTTGTTAGTGTTTTATAGTCTGTGTGTTGCGAGTGACAATGTTTGCTTTTTGGGTGAGAATTGTTGCCAGAGTTTTTTCTTGAGACATGTATGAAGTGTTTTGGTGGTTTGAGTGAGTTTTGGAGGTCAGATTAACTGTTTGGCCAAGGTGACTGTATGCAAGTATGCAAAGTGGCTTCAGTACTGACCGATGTTTGAAATAAACTCTATTAATAGTACAAAATGACGTGCAAATTTTGAGGATAAGAAGCATAAGTCCCTGTTTGATAAAATGATGACACAGAATAAAGGTTTTGCAATCATTTTTAGCATTTGAGTATTTCCCCTAAAGATCACTGCACAAATTGAAGTGTACTCAAATACATGGTGAACAGTGTTCTCTTCAGGCCAGAAGAAAGATGTTTTAATGACTGAAAATGTAGTATTTACCTTAGCAAATTCTATTTTTATTACAGTAACATACTACCCTAATACTATTTTCCATAGAGATGTTATTAGGTTAAATACAAACATTAGGCCATCAACTGAGTGTAGAAGGCACTTCATTTTCACTGTGTGCATGTGGTGAATTGTGGAATTTCAATTATTTTTGCTTAAATAATTAATTAATCGAATTGTTTGGTCTAAAAAATGTCAGAAAATGCTGAGAAATGCCCATTAAAGTTTCCTGATGCCTAGTGTGACATCCTAAAATCTCTCTTCATTTCAATCTTCATTTTATAATGATGTGAAACAGAGAAAAGCAGAAAGTCGTCACACTGGAGAAGCTGCTACATAAATGATTTATCCAAGATATAGTAGCTGCTGATTGAAACTACTAATGGAATAATCATTTGAGCTTTACATATCGAGTCATTTATCAAGTGAAAAAATCAAAGGTTATCTGGTTGCTGCTGCTCTAAGGTCAGGCTGTCCTGCCTCTGCCCTTCACTGTAAATGAAACACATCCAATGGGTTTTTGGAGAGTTGTGGACCCTTTTTATGCCACTCTTCCGCATTCACCTGCAAATTTCTGCATCAGCTGATTACAACTTCTGTTTTTTCATGATGAACTCTGAAATGCATTTAACTTGCATGCCAGTGGTACTGTACACATGCTTGTACATCTGCAGGTTTTCACCACGTGGATGGAGGTGAGTTTTAGTGTTTCAGGAGTATAAAGAACAGGATGATGAGAGAAATCCTGGATCTCAGGATGGAAAATGAGCATCTCTCTCAGAGGTTCACGCAGGCCACAAACCGGCTGTGGAGCCAGGGAGCTGACAGAGATGTTCAGACAAAATACACCACTCTGGAGAAGTTCAGGGAGCTGGCTGCAAAAAAACACAGCAGGGAAGTCAGACTTGAAGAGGTGGAGAAAAAGAAAAGTGGAAAAGCCAAGGAGATGAAAAAGAATGAAAAGGTTGAGGAAGTGGACATTGAAAAGGAAGAGGAGATGAAAAAGCTGGATACAAAAGAAAAAGAAGAAGTGAGACAGCGACAGTAAGGTGGAGGAAGCTGCTTGATGTTCATATCAGGTTGGACATCAGTAGCTCCCTTATCTTCCCCCCTTCACCTCTCCACCTCTCCATCCTCCACCATCTCCCTCACCCCCTCCTCTAAAGACATCTTACATTTTTTATAAGTAATGGCCAAAATAATAAAAGTTTCTGTAAGTAAGTCAATTGTGTACAGCAGCACACCACACATAAATTACCTGAGTGAAAATAACCATGAAATAACCAGAAACACTTTTGGATAGATTACAGGTGTTGAAGAATTTTTGTGAGCCAGGATCAGGTGTGAAGAAGTTTCGGAGACTGATGAAGACTTAATATAGTTTATTGAGCCCGGCCGAGGAGACACAGTGCCAGCATACAACATATGAACAAGTCAAATGCCAACACCAGATCTGAAGGATAACATCTTTTGGTCCCTTTTTAAGTTTCTGTCTTCCCCCTAGAGCCTGTAGGTTTTCCTATCAGGTCATCTTTTGTTGGCCTTAACCTAAAACAACTAATTTATCTGATGTTTAGACTCCAGTGCTTCGGCATATTGGAATCTATCACTACCCATGAGTTGTACTCTAATCTGTGGAACCAGTGAGTTCTTGTAAACATTCTTGTAGGACTCAACCTTGTAAGATTCCCAGAGAACACTGATATCTGCTAGCCTGACGCCTGAGCTACTGACTCAAACTAATCAGTCTGTTGTTGTCTCCCTGACAAGGACAAGTACATGTGAGAAATACCTAAAGCTAGAATGTCAGAAAACACTTATCAATCAATCACTTATCAATTAAGTCCCTTAAGAAATATTCTCAACAACAGGGTTAAGAAACTTACTGTATATACGTATCTTTCATATAAAGGAATTTCACACATCTGTACAACAGAATTTTGAATCTTAAATCTCAGTCATGTTTACGATGAACTCAGAAATTCAGTCGTTCTGCAAATTGGAAATTTGTATTCAATCCAAATTAATTTTATTCATTTAGTGCCAATTAGTAACAGAAGTAACCTCATTGAACTTTTCATATGGAGCAGATTTAGACAATACTGCAATTTAACCATCTGTGCATTATCATATAGGGCCACCAGTCTCTACCTGTTGTTTGACAATGGCCACAAGATGCCAGTGTCCACCAAGACATGACTTGAAGTGGATGTTGGGTTTATGAAATATTTATGATCAGTAGAAGTGGTCTTGGTTGCAGTTAGTGTTGCAGCAGAGTTGCTTAAACTGGCTGCATTATTGGAATGGGTGGCACAGATATTTGTTGCAGCGTGAGTATGTTGTGTGAGTCACAGTGAAACAAAGTGTCATACATATGCCAGACCAAACAGAAAATTACAAGAAATTAATTTACAATTATTACCAATGCCAATACTGCACAAATTAGCAGCCTGCAGAAGTTAAGATTGCATAGTGAGTGTATACAGTGAGTAGGAAACAACCTGCTAAACATCAACTTACAATATGCTTGTTAACACACACACAATCAACAGCTTAGTTTAGTGAAGTGAAACATTAATCCCTGGTCTCTCAGCAGAGAGTCCTTTAGGAGACATCATGGCCCCAGGTTACCAAATGCCGAATAGCAAAACTCCACTGTAGTCAGCCTGGATTCACAATAGCAACCCACATAATGGTCACAAGAACACTGACAGCACAATGCAATACCAATAATGTGTGCATTTACTCCAAATTTGGTATATTTTGGCAGAAATCTGGGTGTTTACACAACATACTAAAAATGATGGACAACAGAGTAGTAGATTATGCTGCAGAAATGGTCTGAGAATTTTCAATGGGCAATCTACTGTGACTAGCTAGAGCTGCATTTGTCTGTGAAGGAGCAATACTTTCAGTCACCAAGATTCACAAAATGTTGCCTTTTGATGGATCATTTCCTCAAACGCATCACTTTGTGCAAACTGTGCATTGGAAACATGTTGCAATGTCATGTGTGAATGCAACAGCAAAACCCTGCCTGAGGAATCTCACAGGGTTTACTCTATTAAATTAAATAAAACTGAGTCCCAGTTTCCTAAAGGACCCTGGAGGGTCTGGGACAACAACCATTTCCCATCAACAGTTTGCAACCTTTGAGTTAAAGTTGCATAATCACTTTTATTGTGTGTCCATGTGCCTCTTTTCATTCTCTGTGTTATCAAAGAATTATGGAAACTAAACATGCTTTATCACCAAGACCAGGTTTTATTGACCCATATGCAGTTTTCCATTTCAATAAACAGCGGTGGCCAAATATTAACAGCTGTATATCGTAGTCCTCTCTTCCCTCTGTAATGCAGGTTTTGGTCCAAGGTCAAAGCAATAGAGAAGCTTTACTGAACGCATTATTAAGGTGAATATATTTGCAAAACAAGAGAAGCAAGTGGGACCTTTGTTTATTAGTTTCCTTTATTTTCTTATGTACAAGAACGTATTTATTAAGTATTGGTCAATCATTATTTATGATGGTCACTGTTGCTATTCACACTGGTGCCTCACAGCAAGAGGGTCGTGGGTTCAAACCCCGGTTGCCCCGGTCTTTCTGTGTGGAGTTTGCATGTTCTCCCCGTGTCTGCGTGGGTTCTCTCCAGGTACGGACCTGTCCAGGGTGTACCCCGCCTTTCGACCAATGTCAGCTGGGATAGGCTCCAGCCCCCTGCGACCCTGTACGCAGGATAAGCGGTTGACGATGGATGGATGGATGGACTGTTGCTATTCACTGACTATTGAGCACTTGAGGCTCATTTTAGCGCTGTATGTGGTATCAGCTGTCACAAACTAGCTCAAAGTGTGTGATAAATATCATAAATTCTCAAATACTGGCCTAGACTTTAATTTACCCAACTGCAGAGAGAACCAGACTTTTATCTGAAACAGGGTTATAGAAGTGACACACCTTTATTTGTACTGTAGCGTACCCTGTTATACTGTATATCTTACCATATTTAGTAGGAAGTCTCCCTGTTTTCTTATCTGATTTCTGAATTCATCCATGTGTACCTGATGTCTCAATAAAGTCAGTATAATGTACTTTCCAGCTACACTGACTGTCATTGTCATTTCAAACTCAATTTATATTCTACTGTTTTCATTCTTTTATTATTTCCACTTGCTTCGCTTTTGCTGGATGTCCTCCTAACAGAACACATGTCCTATTAGAAGTTCTGAATGCTGCCATTCATGCTCTGGGGACCATTAATGTCTGAACCAAATTTTGTGGAAATCCATCTAATATTTGTTTAGATATCTCAGTTTTGAAGTGGTGGGCCGACCAACTTGACATTACTGTCCCTGGAGCCTGCCTCCTGTCAATTTCTCCCTTGACAACAGGAAAATGAAGCTTCCTTGTATTTCCTTTTGGGGAAAAAGTCACTTGTGCCTCTCAAGAGGAGGAGTAAGTACTATAGCAGGCGATGTAGCGGGTGCAGCAAGGTGAACTCAAGGTACACCTGTCATCCACCTCCTCTGTGTCATATCTGTAGCAGAATCTGTTGATCCGCTACGACGCTGCATGTGAGAAGCTTGTAGAAATGATTTACAATCCAACTGGACCTTGTATACTACAGTACAAATACATTGCAGGTGCCTGCAAATGCTGTCAGGGAAGAGGGAGGCTGCTCTACGCCTTCCATCTTGTGTGTGTCTCCTCTGCCCCCCTGGGGTTTTCTGGGGAAATCTCTGCCAGGTCACTGTCAATTAAGAGAGCATTTATGTTTAGTTTGTTAGTTAAGCTTTATTTTTTCAGGACATCTCATTGAGATCACAATCCCTTTCTTCTAAGCAAGACCTGAGAACAAATTACATATACAGAAAACAATCGCACAAAACAATCATTATTTACCCAGACACACTGCCTAACAATCACAAATATTAGATATATATTAATATTACAGTGGCAGATGAATGGGTGAAAAACTGCATTTATTGTACAGTACTGGTCATAATACACTGTCTCACATCTAACCAGATGTGAGACAGTATTTCTCAGCACTTAGTTCATATGACGTGTTTTTGCTTGAGTTCTTAAGCATTCACCTACATTAGCTGCAATGGGTTTTTTTTAGAAAGAAGGGTCGGTGGCCAGTAGCACATTATTCTCATCAGACTTGCGTCAAAATATAAAATGCAAAGCAAATCTGCCAGCCACTTTCTCTTTTTCATGTAAGCAGCTCAGTCTGTGAATCCACTAGGCCTACTGTACAATAGAAGCTTGTAGTTTTATACACAATACTATAAACAGACTACACGTGCTTGCAAATGTGTTGTGGAAGAAAGAAGCTGCTCTACACCTTTCCTGCTGTCCTCTGCCCCTCAGTGAAAAAAGTAATTGATTCCTCCTTTACAAACGAGCTTTTCAAGTCCATCAGGCTCTCAGGTCAGTATCAAAGTCAATCAGGCTCGTGTCAAAATGTAAAATGGAGTAAACAGCGGGTACCTTCTTCTTCTTTTTCTTCTTCTTCTTCTAATCCTTTGTATTTTTATTATTAGGCTGTTGGGATTCTGAGATCTTTATTATGAACTACAATGAGCCATGTATAATTTGGTTTCAAAAGCCTTACTGGTTTAAAATGTGTTCTTTACTGCGTGGCTTTCACACTGATTACCATCATCGGCTGGTTTGCACTGTATCCCGTGTATCCGTGTCCCGTTACTTAATGTTATAATATATAATAATAAAATGTCCAACTTAATATCTGGGTCACTTTATATCTAAAAATACTGTTGTGAGCAATAAAAAAGCAGGCTCTGCAGAATTGATTTATAGCAGATTTATGCATAAAGCATTATCTTGCTATAAAAAAATGTCTTCATATATTACATTTGCAATACCAGATATCTCCATTTTTATTCATTTTATGTTTTATTATTGTGCACTCCAGGGAATATCAGTCAAACTGTTGTTACAGACAAACAGTGCTTATCCCTTTTTGCAAATGACTCTTCATGTAGTACACATGCTTAACAACATAATCAACAATTTATGGTAATTTGTTACTTTGTTTCTCGGCTCTACGATGGCAAAGTCGGCCTGTCAGTTGGTCCACCACTGAGGTCCAGACAGAATTATCTCAATAACTAGATGGATTGCCATAAAAATTCTGTACAGACATTCATGTCCTTCAGGATGAATTGTAGTGACTTTGTTGATCCCTTAACTTTTTAAATAGCACCATCACCAACACGAGCATATGATAACCAGTACGACATGAAAACCAAATAATTGTTCATAAAACACAGGAATCTATTATCTATTATCATGTTTTTAATGAAAAAGATGAGCTCATCTCACATGCTGAAAAAACTTTCAATTTTAAAGTAAAGGCACTAAATGAGATTTGAAGGAAGTTTGATACCCACCAGCTTTACAATTTCGTTTCATATTCATAGATTTTAAGGCCCACAGACACTTTTATAAATTAAAACCTCTAAGAAGGAAGGAGGTCATTTAAGAGACAGTTCTGTGATCACTGTATATTACTGTATATTACAAATGTCTTATTTTAGCACTGTAGTTTGAAGGCCTGCCAGGTTTTGAAGTTGTGATCAAAGCCAGTGGATCCACCAAGGTGTTACCTTATATTTATGTCTTCACATCAGGTAGTTCCAATGTCAGTAAGCTGCATGTGCATAAATCTGGTGCTCTTGATTAATAAACCAGGAATAACAGACCGCTGTGAGACTGTGTGGTTGCTTTTCACTGACTAATTAGCCTTGTGATCTTATGAGAGTCCTGTGTGTTTATATAATAATAATAATCTATATTTGTAGATACAAAGTCCTTCACAGAAGGCAGCAAATGAAACACTAACAATAATAAAAGCAACAGGAAAAATATAAGGGTTCATCGAATACATTAAAGGAGGATTAAAGAATATTGATTGAACTCTGACTTCTGTACAGTCAACAGCCAGCAGCTGGTTGGCTTAGCTTAGCATAAATACTGGGAACAGGAGGAAACAGCTAGTCTGGCTCTGTCCAAAATAAATTTCTTGAGCCATGAAATAATGATGCATATACCCCCGTAAAACACTAAAGTGTTGCTTTTACATTTTGCTTTGTAGCTATATAACGCATAAATTCGTGAATTTTACAGGTCCTGGCAGGCAGATTTTGTTACTTTGGACAGAGCCAGTCTAACTGTTTCCCCCTTTTTCAGTCTTATGCTAAGCTAAGCTAACCGGCTGCTGCTTGTAGCTTCATATGTAATTGATAGGCAAGAGAGTGAATCTTCCAATGAAACTCTTGACAAACTTGAAAGCAAATAAGCATATTTTGCCAAATGTCAAACTCTCTTGTTAAACTGAGCTAGAATAAAATGATGTAAAACTAATTCCACTAAAATAAAATAAGATGTAATGTATAAAAATGTTTGAAGACAGACTGATATATTACTGCTGTAATAAATATCCTCCTCAAACACTTCTTTTAGCTAAATGGCATTATACATTTGGCTTGAAAACAAGGATTTACAAATACATAAAGCAAAAATGTTTTCATGGAGATCTCTCTAGGATCACAAGGACTTGTCCATAATCTGTAGATTCAACATAGATTCTCATACATGCGTTCATGTTCAAATCATGAAAATTCACAAAAATGAAAATCTGCATCTACAAATGTCCACAGACAAATACTCTCCACTCATACACAGTCTGTCACAGTCAGGCATGCACTGTGTGTAAACAGCCTTGTGCATGTTGTACAGCATAATACTGCTTTCTTTAATGCAGCATTGGCATCTCAATCTTATTAATGCCAATAATTACGATGAAAACAGTACAAGTGTGTTCTTATGTGATCAAAAACACATGTGCCAGATGACTGTGCATCTTTGTGGGAATTCCTCAGTCTCTGAGTTGCATCGTGATACAATCAAAAGCATTGAGTAACTCAGCAAGTTACGGGGACGAACAAATCTGGAGTGTGGTCATTGTGGCTTGGCACATTGTATTTCAGGTCAGGGAGCAAAGAAATGTTCCTGAAAACCAAGAGCCACCCCCAAAGCCACTACACATGATTTCGATCAGAAGTCCACAGGGAGAGGAGATAGTCAGTGGTGCCAGAGGAGGAGGAGGAGGAGGACAGAGATAGGAAGAGAGAGAGAGAGAGAGAGAGAGAGAGAGAGAGGACAGTCATGCAATTACTAGCAGACACCCACACACAATTTCTCACATGCACTGCATACACATCGGAGGACCTGCTGTGTAGCCAGTCTGTGTTTGAATCTGTTCGTGACGGGCTTGTAGTGCCAAGATGCCTTCCTGTGGCTGGATTTTGGCTCTGTCTCTGGCAGCACTAACAGGTAAAATAAAAGTCCTCTTTATTGTTATTGACCTGTGTGTGTGTGTGTGTGTGTGTGTGTGTGAGAGAGAAAGTCAAGTCAAGTGAAGACTTTAATTGAGCTCCTGTGTTTATCAATATTTCTATTTATTTATGATAGTGACAGAAGCTGTGAAGTGGTGTAAAATGTAAAAACAGCTCATATGTAACAGTTTAGTACATGTGATCAGTTTTATTGTATCACGCTGTATAAACACTCCCTGTCACTCTCACCTGTTGGCGTACTGATCTGGATTTCTTTGCATAAAAATAGTATTAGGAGATGACAGCTTTGTCTTATTCTCTTCCCTTTTTTACACATTTAATAGATCATCTCTAAACATGACGTGGACATGATTGAACTACACAATCTTGATTGTTTACATTTCTCTTGTTGGACAAGTTGTGGTTAATGTAATTGATATCCTGTTTGTTTTTTCTTTTGTACAGCCGCCTTGTTTGCTCTCTGAGCTCGACAAGTGTCCTTTACTTTGACTGAACCACAGTGCATTGATTCCACAGATTGCTTTGACAGTCACTGCACTTTACACTGATCTAAAAATGAGCTTACATAGTACAGCTCGGTGACAACTGGGTGTCACTTTCCAAGGTCTCTTGTCACCACATCTTCTCATTTCAGGAAACACGCTTGGTGCTGTTGCATTTGAGAGAACTGAGAGGAACTGTTCTCTGTCCCCACCGGTAAGACTTGTTAATGGGAGCAAAAAAATTACTAAGTCATAAAACACTAAGTCATAAAATTGACCACCAAGAAGTCACACAGTATATTTTTTTCTATCACGAAACATGTTGCATGAGTTTTACACGGTTACAGTTAATGATTATTGCAAATGCTAGGGTTAATGATTATAGTGGGAGATACAGAAAGGGATGAATCAGCAGTTCTTAGCAAGTTTTGATTCAGTCTGGAGACTTTTCACACTCTCTGTCTGTCTCTTTGTGTGTGTGTGTGTGTGTGTGTGTGTGTGTGTGTGTATGTGTGTTACAGTACCTCCCCAGCACAGCAGTAAATACCACTCACCGGCTGCAGGAGTTACGACAGCGAATGCTTCCCCTGAATATCTCTGCTTATATTATCCCTGGCACCGACGCTCACCTGGTACATCTGCTGTCCATCATAATTAATTAATCTGGGTTTAAACCTGTGTGTGTGTGCCTGTGTTTGTGACAGAGATCCTAACCCACTGTGTTTTTCTGTCAGAGTGAGTATATCGCACCACGTGATGCCAGGATGGCCTTCATGACGGGCTTTACAGGCTCCGCAGGTACAATCCTTATCTGCCTCTTGTCTTCTCTGCCTCCTCTTCTTCTTCTTCCTCCTCCTCTTCATGACTCAATCCGCTACATCTGAGTGCTGCCGTCATGCAGCTCCTCTACTTTCATCCCACATCCTCACCGTACAGCCCACTCCCCGTTTCATCGCTTCACTCACTGCATCATTGCATCTTCTCATTCATCATCGTTCTCTTTTCGTGGAGTAACTTGACCATTAAATCATGAGCTCTATTTTCACGCAACACTGGTGAACAGAATTAATGATCGTACATATTCTGTACTCAGCTGTTGCATGGATGAAAGGCTAAGAAGATAGATGACAATTCAGTAGCCTACACAGTTTAAATCAGGCCATACCTCCATAAAGAAAAGTCACCTTTTCTGGGCCTCTAATATGTAAGAATCAGACATGCAAACTTTACATCCAGAGATCTGCTCAGCTGTTGCTACTTAAGTGTCTCATGTGATGGTACAACAGTGGAATGATAATGTAAGCCCTGATTACATATCCACCACACATCACCAGGTTGCTATCTCCTCAGTGCTTCTTCTTAACCTTCCTGTTTCTCCCCACATTTTCAAGATTAGCTGTCCCATCACGCATTGTTCTAAGTCAACTCTGACATTTATAGTCACTTGTAATTCACTGTCACTGCTGCACTCTCCATAACACAGCTGCTGTCCTGCCTCTCCCCAGGCACTGCCGTAGTTACTCAGACCAAGGCCGCTCTGTGGACAGACAGCCGCTACTGGGTTCAAGCTGAGAGACAATTGGACTGCAACTGGGAGCTGGAAAAAGATGGTAGGGGTGATCATATTGTGATTACTTGTTATGACAACGCAGGACACATGGATGCCGATCAAATATTTGTGGTTTTGATGATCCAGTCCTTGACAAATGCGGCATCTCTGATTACAGGATTTACATGATAAACATAGCTCAAATAAAGTCACCCCATTTTATGTCTTGTAAAAAAACACTTTTTTTTACATTTTTCTAGTTTTTATATGATTCTGATGTTTACACATTTGTAAAGCACAGCATTTAATACATAGGGCAACTGACACTTTATGACTTGTTTTGACAACTCCCATCAGTCAAGGTTTTGTGCTTTGACAGAAAGAGCTCAACCCACTGCAACTTGCACTACTGATCTGACAAACTACGCTGCATAAAGAAACTTGCTGCTAATACAGATAATACAAGCATACAGAAACACTGCAAGTTCATTTTAGTTCTCATTGTATGATTCAGATTTTATAGGGAGATATTGGCTACACATTTAGCCTTTTACAAACGACTGGCATGTTCATCATTTTTTTGTGCTATTTCAGGTGTTGTGAACAAGTAGCCATGTTTATGTATTTGTTTGAGTGTTCTGTGTTAAGTGAATGCGTTTCTTAATTTGACTGGATAAGGCTGGTGAAATTCTGTATTTTTCTGTTGTGCCAAGAAATCCCACAAAAAATTAAGTGATCCCACTAACAAGTATTGTCTGTGTAGCCCGAAGTCGTATACATTTTATTCCTCTGTGCCTTTGGGCTCCTCTGTTGTCCAAAATATGTTTTAATTGGGTGACACATTCCTCCATTACAGCAACTGTAGTTTATTTTGAGTCAAGCCCAGATGCTGTAAATACTCGCTTGAGTGTATTAATCCACTGCTGAATATAAAACTCTACAAATGTACTATTTACTCGTGTTTTAGTAAACAACAGTGCCTAGCTGTTTTAGGACATTCTTTGGCCCATAAAAATATGATGTTTTTAAAGATTTATATCCTCAGTGGGAACAAATGTGACTGAAGTTGAGAGCCACAGACAACGACTTAGTTTTGGTCTTTCCATGAGATTTGACAAGGCAGCCTTATTATTTAAGATGCAGTGCACTGAAATCTCTGGGCATGTGTAGATTTGTTATGTTGACAGCTCTGACATAATTTTAGTCTTTACTGTAATTACCCAGTGGCTTGCAACATGGGTCACTAATTCATAGCATCCTGTAACATCTTATGGTTACATTCATCTGCTTGTAAATGTAATTATTGATATTGATATCTTAGCATGTAATTTATGTGATTTAATACACATCTAACTGGCAAAAAGAAAAAAAGCATTCACAGTATTTCCCAACTGGATTTATTCTGTCACATCTACTAAAGTCAATAACAACTTGACTACAGTCTGTCATGTGTGATGTTGCCCAGTGTCCATCCGCAATGTAGCAGAGTGGCTGATTTCTGAGGTTCCACCAGGAGGCCAGATCGGATTTGATCCCTTCCTCTTCTCCCTCAGTAAGTCTCAATGCCATCCCTCCTGTCACTCCAAGTTAACATCAATATAGTGCTCCCCCAAGTAGATGGAAAATTATTGATGGGCCCTTCGGATGCCACACAGACTGTTTACTTGCGATTGATTCGGTTCAGTGTGTGTAATGATCTGCAATTTCCTCCATTAGAGACACAGGAGGACTACAGCATCAATCTGGAGTCGAGCAATCGCAGTCTCAAGTCCATCCCTGCTAACCTTGTCGACCAAGTGTGGAAGGAAAGACCACCCATCCCACCTGACAACCTAACCCGCCTGCCCAACAGAGTCATACGTAGGTTTCCTTATATGTGTGTTCCTTATATACTGTACACACACACACATACACACACACACACACTGCAGTCTGCTGGTCTGGCTGTGTGGTGCCCCCTATCTATGTGCTGATAAATACCTGCAAACAGACGGCAACAAGCGGCTCCACAAACACAGCAATAAACAGTCGTGTTTTTATTGGCTGGCTTATAGATCAAATACTAACTTTGAGAGAATGGAAAAGCCTCCGGATAAGGAAGTTGTCTGGGCGCCCAGGGGCCTTATTAGTCTTTATGGTCGGAGAATAGACAAATGGAACAAATGGAGAGCATCATAAACCTAATGGTGTGTGTGTGTGTGTGTGTGTGTGTGTGTGTGTGTGTGTGTGTACATATTTGAGTACAAATTTGGAAAAATATCCTATACAGGTTTTTATATTGCTGTCTCATAGTTAGGATATGAAAGCTTGTTCTTATATTTCGCAAGTCCATAAAGTTATGAGCAGTCTGTAGATGAGAGGAATACCCCAAGTTATGGGAAACACACTGACGTACTGTCTGGCAGCACTTAGTAGGAATGATCACATTTACAGAAGGGACTAAAGCTGTACTAATCAATATTTTTATATGAATGATGCACCAAATGACAACGTGTAATGTGAAAGGTGTTGCTGTTAGTGATGGACTCACAGAGATTTATCACCTGACTCTGCAGTTCCCCTCAGCTCTATGGAGCAAGTACCAGACAGTCAAGCACCAAATGGCAGACAGACAAATTTAGTGAATATAGTAGAACATTTAGTAGCTAAATGGTCAAATATTTCCCCTTAAGGTCGGTGGAGACCGAAACAGAGCTTTAATAAGAATTACAGTGACGATAGATAACAAAACTCAACATCCATCACAAATGAGCATCAAGTGTTTATTGTCATGGATGCAAATAAAAGTAAAATGTGTGTTTGCAGAAAGGTCCTGGCAGATGAAAGTGGCGCACATACGGAATCAGATAAGGGACAATCCATACGAACCAACAGCTCTTCTGCTATCAGCCCTGGATGAAACAGCCTGTAAGTAACTCCTCTTTCTTCATGAAGCTCATCCAATGTGTTTCAATAAATCACGCTGCTCATTTAGATAAGTTAATATTGAACCACAGCTGAATTCACTGAAAAATACTGTTGACATGAGCATCATAAAAATGCATTACAGACATGACAAAAATATAGGAAACAAACTACATAAAAAGATACATTGAATTTTTAAATAAAGGTTGATAGTTACTTGTAATTATCTGTCCACTAAATTGGATTAACCTTTATTACCAACAGTAATCATGTTATTTAACTGATTTGATTTCCTGTGATTACACTAGACATTTAGTTCAGAACTTTGCAAATGAGCAGTTAATTATAGAAAAGCATCTTTCTTATAACCCACACCAGAGGACTGCTGAGCCTCAGACCTTCCCTGGTTTCTGATTTCAGAATTAGCGAGTCTGTTTTCAATGACAGGGACACAGAAAAAGCCACGTACACAAATATTAGATGTGAGCAGCATATCTTGGCTCAGGTTGGATCCTGCAGATGACGTTAATGAATGTGGGAGATGCTGCTGCTGCTGACAATCAGTGGTGGTGTATATTTTTGATTTCCAGGGCTGTTCAATCTGCGTGGCAACGATATCCCATACAACCCCTTCTTCTACTCCTACACATTGCTCACACTGGATGAGATCTGGTAAGTCAATTTTTCAGGGATTATGTGTGGAATTCATTTTAGGTTTTCTTTCTCCCATCGACTCCCATCACATATACTAGGATTTAAGGACATATAGCATTTTTCTATTATATATATGAACCAAATCTCCACATCCACAGGCTCTTTCTCCACACTGACAGAGTGACAGAGGAATTGAAGGTGTACCTGAACACCTCCTGTGTTGGGTCCCTCTGTGTGCAGCTGAAAAGCTACAACACCATCTTAGATGATCTGAAGAAGTATGTGGCCATGCCAGGGGTTAAAGTGTGGATTGGCACAGAGTACACAAACTATGCACTGTATGAGATCATTACACCCGAGGTATTTTATTTCATTATATTTTCTCTACTGCATAACTTTGTTCTTCGTCATTGTTATGTAATGGTTTTTGAAATTATGTTGTATCACACAGTGTAATAAAGTTTGAATTGATGTATTTTATCATGCAGGCAGCAGTAGTAAGTCACCACTTGTCATTTGCTACTGGGATAAATATTTTTGCTGCGTGTTGTGGATTGGAATAAGTAGTATCAAATGATATACTTTTTGTATAAATAATTATAATTTTTGCATCCTGTAGGACAAACTAATGACAACCTCCTACTCTCCTGTATTGACGACCAAAGCAGTGAAAGATGAGACTGAGCAGCGAATCTTGAGGGACGCTCATGTATGTCATCTGCACTCAGAAACACTGACATCAAACACAAGTACACCAGCGGGTACATGCACACATGAGAGCAAACAAAACACTTGTTGTTATTATTTATGAAGTTGAATTTGCAAGACCAGATATGAGCTTCTAATACATTAATGTGAGGCTATTATCATTCCAGGAATCCATTAATCCGTCTTCACTGTCTGACTGGTGGGACATTTATAAATCGTTTTCACTTCAAGCTTGAACACTTCAGTGAACACACCCTGATACATTTATTACCCTGTCCAAACAATGTCTGAACAACCTTGCAACATGTTGCACTAGTGAGTTCATATGTTTTGTGTTGTAGTCATTGATGCTGAGACTCTCCTGGTCAGTTTGTCATTGTGGTTCTGTGTAGGTGAGGGATGCAGTCGCAGTCATCCAGCTGCTGATGTGGCTGGAGAAGGCAGTGCCAGAGGGGAAGGAGACTGAGCTGACTGCTGCAGAATACGCCAATGAATGTCGCAGGTGACGTAATACTCCTTGCTAAATCATGAAAGTTGCAATATGAGTGCGCTAGAGCCTAGAAAATATATTATTAAGTAACATAAAAGAAAAGAGTGTTACGGGTGTGTGCAGAAGTCAGGACCCAAAAACACGACAAAATCAAGAGATGATACTATTAAGGGGAGTTTAATGCAGTAGTTAGGAAAACGTGGGAGTGGAGAGTGATCCGAGTCCAGAGGGGGAGTCCGGGCGAGGCGGTGAGTTGTGGCGGTTGAGGTGAGGCAGGTGGGCAGGCAGATGACTGGCAGGCGGTTTCTGGGAAGTGGGAGAGAACAAACAAGTGTCAGGAATTGCGAGGGAAAATTTACGAGAAACAACTAACTCACTACTGGAGAAGGCCACGGTGTGTACCACGAGAGATACGCTGACAATCTGGCAAATACTGGCGTGCTGGACCGGGGTAGATAACAGGTAGCTGATTGCGAACGAGGTGCAGGTGTGAGAGCGGAGAGCCAGAGCCGGGAAGACCACGCCCACCTGCAGACAGACTCACAGGGAAACAGACAAACAGAGCCAATAGGATGGGGAAACGACAGAGAACACAAGGTAAACAGAGGAGGGGAACCGCTGAGTATAACAAAGAGTCAAACTCTAAAAATGTAAAAAGACACTAGAAATTTGAATATAATGTAATGTAATAGTTGGCTTGCACAGCTAATATAAACATCATTACAGTAAACAGAAAGACAGCAGAGGCCCAAGCTTTGAGACAATCTCTGCAAGCGGACCCAACGCTGCACTTGCCCATTACAGGTGAGATTTATTCAAATTCTTCCTCTTCTTCTTTTTCATTTGGATCACACATGTATCATCCTTAAAGGAACATAGCTGTGTGTGGTTTTGGATGTGGTTCCTTGTGTTACTGCTAACTCCTTTTTCAAAGCATTCCATAAGTTTTAAACGGACTTTTCTACCTCTTTGGGTTGGTGTGTTCAAGGATGCTCAGACCTCAGACAATACCTATTTGCATTTGTGTCCACAAACAATAAGCAAAACATTTTAAGACATTTAATTAAAGGATTAGGCTGATGATTACTTTATTTCTCAACAAAACAAAACAGACAAATGACAAAAGTATTAAAACTAATAAATGAAACATTTTCCTGCTGTATAAATACCCTCTGGTGCACCAGATGTGTACTAATCTACCACTGAAAATAGTCCCCAACAAATGCATTATTTACTCTTGTTTGAGTAGCATTCCACAAATACTACAGTGCTGTTTTTGGAAATTCATGAAAAAACTTTCTATTTGTTTTTTAAATTTACATCTTCAGAATCAGAATCACTTTTATTGGCCAGGAATGCAGGATGCAGGAATAAAGTAGTGGAGATAATATATACTGTACATATAGTATACACACTATGAATAAATGGGCTGAGTCCCACAGACACGGTATCCAAAAAGCATTGAAAGGAAGGCATTCTGGGAGTTTAAGATGCTGACCTGTAATCACAATGTCCCTGGTTCGAATCTGGCTGGGGAGCTTCGTTGATTGTTATCCGCCTCTTTCTCTCACTACTCATTTCTTGTGAGCTCTCCACTAGATGCTATCTAAGAAAAGCATACTGACCCCAAAATGCTTGAAAAATAGAAAACAAAACTGGGAGATAAGATATCAATCTAAAAATGTAAGGCATGCTTTAGAAAATGGTCAGCAATGATGTAAATTATTTGGCGCTACTGGGCTTTTAAAACTCTGGTATGGTCCTTTAAATGTGCTACAGCTGCCATAAGAGAGACTCACTGCTGCTATTATTTCCTGTTTTTTCTTGTGTTGCAGCCCTACAGAAGAAACAAGCCGGAGGTTGACAGTTGATGAGATGTACCTGGTGGACTCTGGTGGCCAGTATCTGTGAGTAAAAACACACTCTACTCACAAACTCTCCAGTTTCACATCTCATCACTTGCATTTGAAATGAGTCATCTCTACTCTCTGTCTCTCACTACTATCAGAGACGGGACCACTGACATCACTCGGACAGTTCACTGGGGAACTCCCACAGCAATGCAGAAGGTTACACTTTAGATATTACAATGAAAGTGTGAATGTTTGATAGGATATTTACATTTACTTGGTCAAAACACAAGAGATGGCTAATCATCCACAATTCAGTGGATCATTGGAGATTTTCTGTATCGCTCCACTGCAATAAAAATGTGTTCCAGAAACGCTCTTTTTGTATTTGATGTTTCGCTGTAAAAAAATCTTTGCAGTTATGTTCTTTCATAAAACTATTAATGCCACATAATCCCAAATATTCCTTTAACATTTCCCCTGTTATAAACCACGTGTCTCACTTCACAGGAGGCTTTCACTCGAGTGCTCATGGGAAACATTGAGATATCTCGAACCATCTTTCCCTCAGGGACAAGAGGTGGGAATAAATAACATTCAAGCATGTTTAAAATGAGATTCTAGTCTGAAACCTTTCCTAGTTTCACCACTAGGGAGCCCTGTTTTCCCACATGCTAATGTTTTGTGAGTGACTACAGGATGTTTGATTGGTGCTCTCACCTATTTATCAACAGGTGTAAACATGGAGATGCTGGGGCGCCGGGCCTTGTGGGAGGTGGGCCTGAACTATGGCCACGGCACAGGTCATGGTGTTGGAAACTACTTTGGAGTTCATGAGTGTAGGCTATGTTTTCTTTTTTATTTCCGATATATATTTTCCAAAATTTACAAGCCCAGTATGAAATTGATCATTGTATTCAGATACAGTGACACCACATAAAAACACATTTTAAAGGATAAACCCATCTTACTAAAGCAGAATTCAAATGCAGATTTCATTGATCTGTGATGCCTAAAATCATGATTATGATGTACAAGAGGCTGTTTTACATCAAATTGAACTTCATTACACTGTGGTGCTTATTCAGTAAGTGAGAGTGATAAAATTAATAAGCTGGCAAGCAATTTGCATGTTGGAGCACACATTTAATTTTGCAATGCAACCACTTCTATGTGACCTGAAATATCCACTGAGGTAAAAACTGAGCACAGTTTTGAAGAAAGAACAACAGGGAGAAGGCTAGGATCTGTGAAGTTACCTTAAAGTTACATTTAGACCCCTGTATGTAAAACTGCAACATTTTTTTTCATTATAGATTCATCTGCAGACTACTTTCTCTATTAACTATATTAACATTTAGCTTGTAAATGTTCAGAAAATTGTGTCCAACACAATTTCCCAGAGCCCAAAGTGACGTCTTTAAATGTCTTGATTTATCTGACCACCAGTCCACATTAGAAAGAGATCCTGTTTACAGTGATATGAAACAGGCAAATCCTCACACTGGAGAAGCTGGGACCAGATAATGTTCCCATTAAAAATGACTTCAGTGATCAACTGAGTGTGCTAATAAATTAACTAATTAATGACTAAGTGTCTGCACACTGGATTTTAGCTCCCCAAAACTTTATTTGACTAAAAAAGGCAACGACTCGATACATAATCAAGGCAATACATGATCATTGCTTGAATAAATCACAGAAAGCAGTCGTATTAATGACACAAAATATATCCAAAATATATCTTATAATAAATAAATAAATATTTTGTTATTTAAAAAAATTATACTAACTATACAAAAATTATACTAACTATACAAAATATAAGTTGACAAAATGTAATAGACCCCACTGATATGAAGGAGGACAAATGAGGATCGGGTGTGCAAATTACTATTCTCTGTTTTGAATTGCCAATTTATTTCATGCGAGGTTGCAGCAAAACATAAATTAATATCAGTGAAACGCCCCAGTTTGTAACTTAAAACAGCTGAAAATGTACATACACAAATAAAATGTTTGTTTTCACTTAGTTGTCTTTGCCATATTTTAATCCTGTAATATTTTTCCAGGGCCAGTGGGCTTTCAGGGCAACAACATTCCCTTCAGATCAGGCATGTTCACGTCTATAGGTGAGATTTTCTTCTTCTTCAAAATAATAATAACAATAATAATAATAATCTTTATTTGTAGAGCACCTTTAAAAAACAAGTTACAAAGTGCTTTAACAAGTGTAAAGACAATAATACCCAAAATAAAATAAAAACAAAATAAATCCACAACATTACTATAATTTTATAGGGATAAACATATAATGATTTTTCTTTTAGAACCTGGATATTACAAGGAGAATGACTTTGGGATCCGGATTGAAGATGTAGCTGTGATCGTACCTGTACATACAAAGGTAGATACAGTGTGGTTTACCAAAACCAAACACTTATTGATAATCATGTCAGTTATTTCCAGCTTTTAATGCATAATATAAGCAATGTCGCTGTAATTTCTTTGTGATTGTGCTTGTCTTTCCCTCAGTATGGTCATAACTACCTGACCTTTGAGACTGTGTCGCTGGTTCCATATGACAGAAAGCTGATTGACACTTCTCTCCTCAGCTCAGAACAGGTAGGAAATTGTATTTGACTGCATAATCGACTTCTTATGAGAGTACTGCATATTGAGAAGTTACTGGAAATTAACCATCATATTTTTGATAAAGCTATAAAGTGGTTACCAGACACAATAAATAAATACCCAGTAACAAGCTTTAATGTAAATTTACTTCCCCAAAGATATGATCAGTTTCCTGCATAAATTTGTAAATACCTCTCAGTCTAGGAGAATGTGACATCAACCGAGTCTTTCGTTTTCCTGCTTTACAACTGCTGGTTTCCTCTTAAAATCCCCCTTAACACTTCAGGTCACAGCTTCTCTGCAGCTTAGCGATCAAAACATTATTTCAGAAAACAAAACCACGTGTGAAATCAACTTGTGTTTTGTTTCTTTTATTCTAAAAGGAAAGGCAAAGATATTTCTGCTGCATCACTGTACAAAAAATAACATTGTGTTTACAAAATGTTCACACAAAGAAGAACGGAGTTTTTTTTAGCTAATTTTGAGTTTGTCTTGTTTTCTTCAACTTCAGTTTATTTATAGTGCACATCACTCAAAGAGTCTGTGGCACAACAAGTTTGAGGATATGAAGTTAAGAATGTTATTCCAACAACAATAACCAAATTAAGATCAGAAGAACAGAAAGAAGTATATTTATATATATAGTATAAAGTATATTTACTCAAGCACTGTACATAAGTACATTTTCAGTTTAATACATTTACTTTACAGCGGTAGTTGCTGGTTTCTTTACAAATTAACGTTGTTTCACATTTTAAAAATGCAAGACTTTGTATATAAAATACAATACATTGCCAAAGATTAAAACAGTGGAATTGAACCTTTTTATATCATGAAAAACTGTGTCTGGTTGGGGCCCCCTGTCATAATTGAGATGTCTTTGAGTTGTCAGGAGTTCCACCAAAGAGACAATTCCCTTCTGAATTTCTCAGATTGCTTAATTTAAATAAGACCCAATGAGGCAAAGTTCTCCAACAGACCACAAAAAAACAAAAATTTAAAAAACAATTTTCCCGAAAGTCAACAGAGCTTTGTTTTGTCTTCTTTTCTTTCGCATCAATCATATCACGACCCCTCAGATGTTTCTTGTGATCCAATGTAGGGGCCACCCAGTTTGGGAACCACTGGACTAAACTAACAATATAATGCGGTCACCTTTATAATAATGTGTCAGTCCATGAGTCGTTTTTCTGCAGAAACTTTGGCTGATGGTACAAATATACACACAAGGCTGATATATGTACTTCTTCTTAAGTATGAGTTTGGATGCAGGACTTTTACTTGTTACTGAGTATTTTTACATTTTTGTGCTTTTACTTAAGGGGGCTTTCACACCCGAAGGTCCGCATCAAGGTCCGAAGCAATGTTCATGTTTCATGTTTAGGGTTTCACACTGCAATTCTGCGACTGCACAGGACTTTACGTGACACACTTGCGTCCTGTCGTCATCATCTATGTGGGCTGCTATGGGGTCTCCCTATACTTGACATTGATTGGTTTATTAAACAGTTCACCGGGTATCTTTGACAAGAATGAATGACAAAAAAATTAACATATGCATTGGCACTATATTATTATTATTATGGCATTACTATCTGCAGCACCAACTATACTGAAGGCTAGTTCAAATTCGGAATTAAACGTCCTCATTGTGCGAACATTATAACGTCGCCGACAGGAAAGGAGGAGAAGACAGCAAGCAATTCTTCTGCACCTCCGTTTCAGGAGAAACCAAAGATGTATGTGGCAGTGTGCTTCTATAGTGGCTGTCGAAAAGATGATCTGTCACGGGAGACGGTGCACTTGCTTGTTTCCGGTTTACATGTCAACCGCCAAACTTCCTGTAAATAGTCTGAAAGTCCAAACCATCCAAAAAATGCTTTCACACCAGAAACAAACTGAACCATGGTTCAGTTTGATCAGGACCAAGACTACCTCTTTTCGTCGGACCTAATTTCATCTGTTTGGTCCGGACAATGGTCCGTGGGAGGTTTCACACCAACCTTTTGGTTCGGACCAAACTGAAAAGTCCAAAAGTCCGGACCAAACGAGGTAGGTGTGAAAGCCCCCTAAGTAAACAATATGAGTACCTCTTCCACCACTGTCAGTATAGCAATGATAATTAATTTAGCATTTTTTGGAGATGTGACCAAGTGGCAGAACCTACACAAAGAAAATGGTCCAATGATTGATCCCTGTGGAACACCATATTTGACCTTCAACCAGGAACATACAGTATTGCAATATAACAATAAAACAAGTCACAAATAGCCGCCTACCCAGTCTACTGGCCTGGTCCACACTTTGACAAATAAACACAGGTCTCAATTAGACAGCTGCTAACTTCTGCCACTTTTCTCTGCTTCCTGCACCATGTTGTTGGATGTGCGTGTTTTCGTTACCTTGCTACAAAGTGCACAAGCTGTCTGTCAGAGGTAGATCAAATGAATGATGTGTAATTGATATTATTTGATATAATAGTTTTTATACAATTAAGTAATATACAACAAAGCCTATTTCAGTTTTGTGAGAAAGGAATTAAAGGCCTGTCCCATATGGACACCTGTCCCAAATATAGGCAGGGTCAATTCAGTGATTTTAGCAAATAAAAGACCAGGCTATTGATCGAAGTTTTACAGTAATATAAATTTATATATTTTTGTATGTGTTATCCATTCTTAAAAAATTTGGAAGTTCATCCAATTTATCTGAAAAATTAAACAAAGATACTTGGGGTTTTTACATCTCTAAATGAAAAGCATAAATTAACCTAAAAACAGAGTGGTCTTTTCTCCCTCCAGCTTCAGTGGCTGAATAAATACTATGAGACGATCCAGAGGCTGGTAGGTCCTGAGCTGGACAAACAGGGACTACATGAGGAGAAGGACTGGATGCTCAGAAACACAGAGCCCTTCATGGAGTCTGGATCTTCCGCATCTGTCTGTTCGTTCTCGCTGACCCTCACCACTCTGTCCGTCACTCTTCTCCACAACATCATCTGAGCAACTTAATCTCTCTTGCACTCACTCCATTCAAAGCAGACTTGCACACTAATGTTCCACCTATGCAGTCTCTATTGAGCAGCTATACCAGATTGTGAGATGCACTGCAATTTAGCATTTTTTAAATTAAACTGATGTATTTGTTTAATGACTGATATTGTGGTATTTAAAGTTTAAAAATTATCTTTTGTGTGATTTGTAATGTTTTAGCTTTTTGGTTTTTAATCTGGACATTTGTATGACCAGCTAATATAATTTCTATTTTATTAAAGTAACACTCTTTAAAACAAAGTGGTGGACTCAAGTCATGAATCTGATAATGATTGATAAATTGATAGAATGATAGATTCATACTAAATATATAAATCCTTGTTTACATCCATGTTTATACCATGTTTTCACTTTTAACTCCATTATCTGACAACTACAGTTACTTTGCAGATAAAGATTTTGTCTTAATTTATTCTAATAGATTAACTTGCCCAAGAGTAGGCTATATGAAAGTAGTTCAAATTTGCTCCACGTTGATCACAACAACAAAATTCTCAAAGATTAAATATCATGTGTGCAGCAAATCAAGTCTTCCTTTTCCTGACTATAAAGTTAGTTTGAATCAATCTGACCGCAGCCAATCATCATGTGTAGGCAGGAGGGAAAGGTGTGTTTGGCAATGCACACCAGCAGACAGACAAAATAAAATGACATTCTCATGATCACGTTTAGGTTTACTGTGAAGAGGTCATATTACGCCTTTTGGCTTTTTCCCTTTCCTTTATTGTGTTACATATCTTTTTTGTGCATGTTATAGGTTTGCAAAGGGAAAAGGGGAGAAGAGAGAGAGAGAGAGAATTGCTTATTAAGTGATTCATCATTTCCCTCTCTCAAACACACGCAGCAGTCCACTACTTGCCCCAGATGTCTGTGATATTGCAACAGGGTGTAGGTCTACTCACACTAGGCAATCTGTTTCAATCGCCTGAAAAATGCCATCAAAGACTATTGCTCAAGGAGAGACCGAAATTCCACCCTTTGGTAATATTAAAGTGTCATTATTTTATGCAATTCATGCGATGCGCAGCGTAGTTCATTAGGAAAGTGTGTTCATTTAAGTGTGTTTATCTTGATTAATGTAAATAATAGCTACTAATTACAATGAAAAATACATTATTTGTGATTCAAAATAATGGTAGTTGAAAAGAAGTAGAGACCCCCCACAGATGCATGATTTTACTGCTTCCATGGGAACTTAGACCCTCCTTATGGGAGCTGAGCTCCCATTGACGACTCCCATGTAACGCGAACCCTGTATACTCTCCAGGCAGTCAATGGACATAAAGTTGTTACTGTGATAAAGAGACAGTGCACTGTTAAAACATTAAGTAGAAAAGATCACTTTGCTCCAGTCTAGGTTGCTAAGCTGGTTAGGGAATATGTACTGCTGAAGCGAAGCACTGGTTATGCTTGTCAGGACCAGCCCTACTCTGCTTCTGATTTGCTAGTAGTCCTTAAATAAGTGCTGTGCATGTGCACCTCCCAACAAAGATCAAATAGAAGTGAGATGCTTAACTCAGTTGCTAAACTGGAGCAATCAACCCACAGGGTGAAAAGAAGTGCTGCAGCATTGTGCAGTATGACAAATATATGGTGTTTTTTGAAAATTAAACCATATAAATATATTCTTGTATTATAACTAAAATTATGAACATTTAAATTAGCATAATATGACCCCTTTAAAGACTACACTGTGGCAAAAAAAAACAGACCAACAACAACTTCCATTCTCATCCCGACACTTGAAGCTGCACAAAAAGCAGTAAGTTGAGGCTAATTTTAATATTATTTGGCCAGCCATAGCTTAAACTAGCAAAGAGCTGATGTTACCAAGATACTTGTTCTGGTTGCCAGGCCAAGTGGCTAGGTCACCAACAGAGAATCCAGGAAGCTGTCTCCAGTATAAAAGACAGGGGTCACAAATTGGCCCAGAATTTGTAACCTCATATTAGATGACAGGGATCAAGGCTAACGAGGCAGGCAGGCAGACAGCAGGGAAAACAGAGAGACTGGCAGGCAGGCAGATTACTGACGGTAACAGAGATAACACAAGATACTGAACACTAACATAGGCCATATCAAAATAAGAAGTAACAGAACAGAATAATAAAAATAACAAACTAATCCAGACACAAGCAGACAGATCACAAATAAACTAACACCAACAAGAAACACATGCTGAAGCTAAGGTTAAACGGAACCAAAAGCAGACAAAACCAAAATAACACATTGTCATTTATATTCCTGGTGAGGAATTAAGCAAATAATTGAGTAACAAGCAACCGTTGTCTTTGAAGAATTTATTAATAAAAGAGAATTAACAGAGAAGTACTAAAACACATGGTCCAGAGACCTGCTGCTTAGGGCAGCTTCGGGCGTCTGGCCCCGAGCAAACGGATGCATCATCATTTATGCAGTCTAGGTTTCTATGTTTTGGGGAACAGAGATCCTCTCTCGGCCTTGAATGAACATTCCAGGAGAGGAGAGGAACAACAAGAGAGGAAAACACCAAAACAATCTCACAGCTCTGACCTAAACCCTAGTAAATGTGGACGGAGTAACATAAGGAGTATAGGAGAGGAAAGGTGAAGGATAAAAACACAATACATATATATCTATAAGCCATAACAAAATTAGTAATAACAATAGTAATATAATAATAGTAAAAGACCATACATAAAAGATTAAATGTAAGAGGACACAATTTTCTGCCATAACACACATAACTAGGAGTAAATACAAAGTAGTTGGCCTATTTGACAATAACAGATTGGTGTCAACAACAGTCATTCATTATTAAACCAGGCAGGCCACTGTCTGTGTGTAGATAAATTATCAAACATCTCTGTACTTCAATTAATTAAAACAAACTAACAAACAATGCATATTAAAAACATATAAGCTTTTATTTTTGTACACCGAAATCACATCTATTAAAAAGTTTGAACAAACTGAAATAATATAGTAATGGTACCACTGTAGCTGAACAGCTATCAAAATAACATTTGAAAAACAACCTCTGTTTCAAGTCTTTGTACCAAGCTAAGTCAGCCGGCTGCTAGTGGTAGCTTCATATTTATCGGTCTTCTCATCTAGCTGAATCTACTTGAACGCAAATAAGCATATTTCCCAACCTTAGCTTTCTTACACTGATGAGTGGTTAGCAGTAAAGTTAGCCTAGCATTGTCAAAAGACACTTACATGCTCTATTAACTTGCTTTTTATTCATCATAATTACATTTTTCTACAAAGACTAGGCTAGGCATTAAACAACAAATTACATTTATATTACTGCTTTCTTCCAAAGGTGAGGAGCTCATGTCCACAGAAGGCAACTCTTCTGTCAGCATGTCTTTAAAGTGTGAATGTGCTGCCATCACATCAACGCCCTGCATCCACACACTCTTGTTTAACACTAGAAGCACATGAAGAAACAGTTCACTCAGACAGTCGGACAGCTTTCAGCAAAAGGCATATTCATCCATATCCGCTCTACACTGAATTTTGTGGTAAAGAGGCCCTGAAAAAGAGGAACATGTATGAGATCATTGTTCTCTGTGAAGAATAAGGTCCTCTGTTGTGCCCTTTTGTTATTTAGTTACTGTTACATTTCAATATCTTTATATGTAGTCATCCCTTGTGATCAGCGTCCTCCCAGCACCTTGCAAGTACAAGTACTTAAAGGTGCCATTAGGTGTTTACATTCAGTGCATTGTGTGAATCTACATTGTCTAAAAAAACATGATCAGTGCACTCCTTCCTTGTGAAATATTCTCAAAGCCAAGTTTTCAAAAGTATTTTAAATCCTGCGTTTTTACGCCCGTGCTTGCTAGCAAGCGGTCTTCTTCTTCATTGTCTTTGGTGACACATTTCTGTGCTTCTTTGCTTCTCAGCTTCGCCAACTGTCGATCGATCGAACAATTAGCATGTGAATCTCGTTACCCACACGTGTACAAATACAAACAAAACAGGGACCTTCTCTTCAAAACATTACTCCATAGCCCCACTAGTTGTCAAATCACAGTGTACAGAAGGATTGGCAAAGATACATCAAAATGTATTTTAAAATAAAGTACTGTATTTTTGTATTTCAAAAAAAAAAACTTTTCCAAGATACCATGAAATCCCTTCGCCCCCCTTCTGTCTATCTGCTTATTTGATCTGAACAGTGACTAAGTTGATTAAGTGATCAATGTTTGACATCAACAGCTTTTCTCTCCCCAATGAGTCATGCGATAAATCTGATAGGCAACCAGTTAACAGATCAAATATTCACTTACCCCTGTGATGAAAGTTGTGATCAAACCAACATTTTGCTAATGACTCACAATTGAATCCTGATTTACTTATAATTTAGTGTTTGGGTTATAAAGGGCCTTAATAGCATCATCTGAGCAACAACAAACACGACTGGTGGATGAGTTGACAACTTGTTGGTTAATGATGTTGTTAGTGACAATAAGGTGCATGTGTGCAAATAAGTTACACCATCTTGTAGCTTTATAAAGTAATAGTGTACAAATGCTGCAAGTAGCAAGCTAACATTAACTGTGAGGGCTGCTGCTCAGGTCAAATAGTTATCAAGAACATTATGTAAATTGGTGAGTGATTTAGCCTAGGCTGCTAAAACTTTGGTTTTTAACAGGAACTGCACGTTTCTCAACTTGATCTCAGGTCAGATTTCTGTTCTGAACTGCAACACATCATCATCGGTAGTACTAATATAATAATATGTTATCTAACATTATAATGAAATTTTATCATTCTGAAAGTACTTTTACCTTTTGATACTTTAAGTACATTGGTCTGATAATATCTATGTGCCTTTACTGGAGGAACATTTTTAACACATTACTTGTACTTGTTGTTTGGTAATGTTTTTGTCCCTTTAAGATCTGCAGACAGATCAGTTTGTTGCCAGTCTTAAGTCGAGTGACAGGAAACTAAAATAGGGCATCCTCTTATCATGTGGTTTGCTAACCCACCAAAATAACAAGCTAAACTTGACTTACATTTTTACTTCCCTTGCTACCAATGTTTGCCTTGTCCAGCAGGCTGAGTGTATATTTAAAAGCATGCACATTTCTGTGACTCACTTAAGTTGTTTTTGCCCTGATTGTCTGTTTTGGATGTTTTTTTACACTGTCAGCATGTGTCTCACTTTGCAGCTATTTTGTCTCATAAACCACTTTTTGTATAAATATCCTCTGTTGGGTGACCTGGACTGTCTGATCACCGGTTTGTGATGGGTGTCATGGCCTCCTGTAGCTGTGGCAGACCTCTGCTGCAGCTGCAGAGTGGTTACTGAGTTTCTAAATATGTCATCTTTAGATTTCTTTCACTTCCACACTTCAGTGCACTGACAAATACGTGCTCATTTCAGAACGATGGCTAAACAACAAGATGAAAAAAAACACACAAAAAACATTGTTTGGCCTGGACATCCCGAACACAGAGAGCTGGTGCACAATTCAAGAGCTGCTGTGTTGCATGATAGAGATTTTTCCTGTCGGCAAATCTATTTCAACATTCTGCTGAAGTTGAAAACTGACGTCTGTAGGAGTAGAGATGTCGTAATACAGCAGCTACACTTCACAATGACTTTTAAAACCACTGCTCCTTATTGATTTAGAGAGCTTTTATTTGACTGAAAATGTTAATTATAAGTAACCAGAGGTTGATTTATTTAATTAAAACAAGCTTCACAGAAAAAAAAACCTTTCTTTTCAACCTCTATCAGCCTATCAGTGGTAACAGAACAAACTGAGTTGTGTGTGTCAGTTCAGTTTAGAGCCACAGAGTTTTTAGCATAGAAATCCAACAAATACATGTGACACGCTCACTAGCCTGTGTGTAAACCTGAGCACCAAAAATTGGGTTTGCCTCTTCAGTTTCTGCGCAGGCCACGTGACTTCCTCTCAGCCTCTGAAATTCGTTCGGCTACAGTGGAGTGCATCTCTACCTCCCCTCTGTTTTTTTTTATCTGACTACTTTGGCAGTGACAGCAGTGACAGAAACCCTCACTGATTAAAACCGGTGTAGCACTCTTACAGCTTTCTGTCCAGAGAGATCTCAGGACCGCTGAAGCAGAAGATGTTGAGGCGAAGGCCTTCCAATGCCTCGGAGAAGGAGCAGGTGCAGGTACAAAAGAAGAAGGTGAGCTGAGTTTTTCATATTTGGTTTGTTTTAAAAGGTAATGAAGGTTTAAAGTTAATGTAATCACACAAAGCCTTTTATTATGTGTGAATGTCATAGGCTGGGATTGTGGAGAGGTATTTATCAGCAATTTTATGCTTGTTTCTACGTTACTTACAGCTGTCTTTGTGTGCACATATATTCGACACAGGATGTCTGCTCAAGTTTAGTGCAAACCTTTGCGGTGAAGCTGAACAAACCCACACACATAAACACACACAGCATAAAGCTCAGCACGATCTTTACTTTTAAAACTGAATATGTTATAAGTGTCTAGTCTACTCTCAGGCCTCAACATATTCTTTGTACTGTTTTAGAGCAGTAAAGTTCCTCTATTCTGGCAGAGTGAATCATTGCTTCAGATGTAGTTTGAGTCACAGCAGGCTTTGTGGCTTCTGGTGTTTTCGTCTCCAGCTGCCACCATGAGAGCGAGCCTCCCACGCTTGACACCAGTGCCCTTATTTTCCATCCATATCTCCCCTCCTGTGGTCTAATTCACGCCTCGTCATTATACACCTCATTGCCTTTGAACATCATTGTTCCACGACCCGAGTCACTATTCTGCGATAAATCGAAGATTGATTTATCTGAAAGCTTTGTGGCTTTTCAGCGAGGTGAGCTGCTGCAGGAAAAACAGACAGACATATACCAGCAAAACTCATAATGGCCTCATAATAAAGGTCATTTGTTCCCTCAACTGCACTGGCGGTTTAATTCTTCAGGGTAGACGAAAACATCAGAGACCATAGCCACCAGTGCTGACTGAATGTCTGCAATGATTGGCTGCCAGAAAGTTGCTCAGGCTTTGCCCATTTCCTGTGGTTTCAGCAAAGACTTGAGAAGGATGAGGCACGATAAGATTGTGCACAGCGACATGTGGTTATATGGAAAATTAGATGAAGAATTTCCACCAGTGCTAGAAGAAACTCTAAGATGTGACAATTATGCAAAAGAGTAAAGATTTGGCTTCTTTTGGGGGGGTGGGGTGGGTCAAAGTAAGTCACATGTCATAGTAAGTCACATGCAAGCAACATGCTATATACAGCAGACCTGAGGGATCAGTCCATAAATTGATTAGTTGATTGATAGAAAATAATCAGCAGCTATTTTGATATAACTGATGAATCTTTTGCCATAGTAAATTTTCAAGCAAAAATGCCGCAAATTGCCCAGTTCCACCTACTCAACTATGGGGTTTTGTAAACTGAATATCTTGAAGTTTTGGACAGTTGGTTGGACAAACATTTTACTGACCAAACTATTAGAGACTCAATCAAGAAAATAATCAACAGATCAATCGATAATGAAAAAAATATTTGCAGCCCTATACCAAACTTTAAATTCAGAATAGAGCATTTCACAGAAGGTTGATTCCCATCTGTCCTTTTTCAAATTCAGACTAGAAAGATGCATCGTCTTGCTGGCATTGAGTTATAAGATGAATTTGCTTTGTTGTTTCACACATTCAACCTTTTTATTTTCCTCTCCCCATGGATCTTTGTTAAGTTTAAAAGTCGCTGTTATGAATACAAACTATTTATTACAGACAATTATGGATCACCGCAAATCATTTCTTTTGTGTTTCCTGCTAAACTGCTCTACTGCATTTAAAATACATATTAGAAGCAGCTGCCACGTGCTGACATTAAACGATCCAGATTCATGACTTTATGTTTGATAACTGTGTGTGCAGAGACAGTTGTTCCTTCTGAGAAAAACCTCTGCAGGTTCGTTCAGTTCACATATAGAGAGTTAAAACGTTGGTGCACAACCATGAGATCAGCACTATCAGTGTTACAGTAAGAACCACAAAGCAACGGACTGTCATGTTTATAGCGTTCTCAGCTCTGTGGAGAAAGCACTATGACTGGACCTTTGCTGCTAGTTATGGCTTGGTTATGATTTTAAAATGAAGTCAATGCTTTGTGTGTTTACAGCTCACTCTGCAGAGGTCCAGCAGCTTCAAGGATTTTATGAAGCACAAACCCACCTCTCCTGTTGTGTCAGAAAAGGAGTTTACCTTGGAGGAGAATGTAAGCTGAACTTTTCCTCTCAAACATACACATTAAAACACACAATCACATTATCAGACATATGTCACTGTTTTGAAAAGTAGAAGTAGATATCTTATAAACACTTTGTGTGCTTAGTTCCTAAATGGCAGTTCCTACAGATGCTTTATCACATTGTTCCTCATCCGTCATACTGTGACCAAATGATGCTGCATCCAGAAGAGGCCAAAGTGCATGAAGGCCGAGCAGAAATTGATCACGGCTGATACAGAAGTGTAGTTTGTTTCTTCCTTAATTTAACAAACTGCTGAATGTGTGGGCATATGTTAGCACTTTACACAGAACTTTAACAACTTCCCAGAAACATATTTTATACCGTGAGTGGAAGTTGGAGGACAAGTAAATGTAGAGGTGTAGAAGAAGAGAGGAAGTAAGAATGAGAAGCGTTGCACAGAGCCCAGATGACTGCAGCATGCAGACAGGATGTCCTCTTGTGTGAGCCAGTCAAGCAGAGAGCCTCTGTGTTAGACAGACAGTTGCAGAAGCAGCAAGCATTTAACCAGTAGTCTGACAGTGCTCCCCCAGAGAGTTTTTATTTCTATATTCATCTGTTACATCCCACTCTTTCTCTGTGTTTGTTTACAGCAACAGTTATCTCTCTTTACCATAGTGCTTATTTGAAAAAGTCTAAACTCAACTTAGTTTTGTGAGAGGAAGTTATGATTACAGTCTACAAGTGCACGAATTCCTTTAAAAAATCTTTGAATGTGAGCGCAGAAGACTGTATCAAAACCGCACGAGAAAACAGCTATTATAAACTCTGCTACAGTTTACTATTGTGGACACTCACTATCCTAAAATAAACCACTAGATGTCGGTAGCCACAGAGGGATGTTCAATGTATAAAATGTCTAAAACAGCCATCACAAACTGTCCCTCTTAAAGTTCTATTTTCTCTAAATCTAACAGCATTTCTGCTTTATTTTCCTTTACAAATTACAGATGACTCAACCTCTGTGTCCTCAAACATTGCAAAGTGTCACACAGAACATTTGTTCTAACTAAGTGCCTCATAAAAATACTGAACATCTTTAGCTTTCATTACTGAGCCCACAGCCCTGCAGCGTTTGTCTGCAGATGGTGTTGTGTTTGGAAACTCTGCTTTCAATCAGCTGGCCACAACACAGTGCAGGTGTGAGAGTGGGTGTGTGTTGTGCATGTGACTGTGTAGGTTTTAGCGGTAACGCATACTGCACAATAATACACAATGCAACTCCCATAATTTGTGAATACTGTGTGTGACTCAGCAGTGATGCCCCAGTGAGAATCATTTTAGTTTTGCCATGTTTAAAGTTCACTCAACTTTCCCGTAACTTTACTAAATTTAAATAAGGTTGTGCCACATACCCTCTCATCCTCTCCTAACATCTGTCGACAAATTGGTGTTGATGATTTTTTGTTACTCTCATCTCAGGTGGCAGAGTGTGTAACAGCAGAAGAAGCAGTAAAAAGCGGCAGCAAATTGGGCAAGAAATGGCGCAACGTCATCTCACGTACCATGACCCGCAAAACATCCAAGATGGTGCAGAAGGCTCTGGCTGAGGAGGGGGTAAATCCTGTTTATACTTACACTTATGAAGATCACAGTATCACAGTAGCAATTCATATATTTAAAGTAGAACACACCTTGCTCTCTACGGACACTGTTGTTGTTGCAAAAAGATTGAAATTGTCTCCATCTAGTGGACAAATGTATGTACTGTGTTTTTCAAAACAAAGGCAGAATGTGTTACTTTCCACCACTGAAAATGAAAAACAGTACATTTACTCAAGAATTGTACTTTACTACAAATTGTAAGCACTTGTATTTACTCCAGTATTTCCATGACATGCTACTTTACTCTTCTACTCTACTACAAATCAGAGGGAATTACTTTTTATTCCAGTATGTTTATCTGACAGCTACACTTATAGGTTACTTAACATATGATGATAATGTATTAAAGATTAAACTGACTAAGAGTATACAAAGAAGTTGCCTCCACCTCGACCAATTGTAATAGTAAAATGTTACATACATATTAATGCATCAGCAGTATCTACCAATTTGTGGTAGTATAGGCATATTCAAAGAGCAACATTTTCATATTGAGTGCTTTTGATACTTAAAGTATGTTTCCTTATAATACTGTTCTTTTACATTCAATACAGTATTTTGACACTTGTAAAGCAGTATTTTGACAGTGTAGTTTAGCTACTTTTATTCAAATAAAGAACCTGAATATTTGCTCCACCACTGAGGTCTGACATTTACCTGAGTTTGGTTCTCAGTTCAGTGCTCCAAACTTACAAAACTGCAAATGATTTGTCATGAATAAGGTTCTTTTATGTCATAATAAACAAAAAAGCAAAACCAGAGTGGATTTATGAAGCCTTATATTGTTAAAAATATGGTCTCCCAATGTGTCCTTGATGTTCTAAGATCTTGAGCTTACATTGACCTCTGACCTGATTTTGAGAAAAATTACTTTTCTAAAGGTATCATTTAACCTATGGAGCATTGAAATTGACAAAATATAGCAAAAGGTTAACAGACAAGTCAAATGAATAACTAAATACAATAATAATATTGTTAGTCAAGTAATAAGTAAGTGTAAAAGAAATGTAAAGCTTTGTACTTTTCAATCAGTTTTTTAAAGACGAGCAAAATGCTTTTTCCTTTACCACCAATTAGTTTAAAAAATAAATTATATTTTAGGCTTTAATTTATTTTACTCAACTATTTATCTGTCACTAGCTTATTGTAAACAACTGCGTGGGTGACTATAGTCTGGCTGTGCACAACTGGCCTAATTTTCCAGTTAGAGAAAACGCAGCAACTTCTCTCCTTCAGATGACGCAAACGTGAGGGGGTTGGCAATCTTAACAGATACAGTGTTATGGAAGGTATATTGGATGTGTGGTTTGTATAACACAGAATAATAATAATTTCTTCACAGTGACATCACTGCAGTATTGACAATTAGTGTCATACTGCCATGAAGCATAACGACAGGTATTGTTTATGATAACTTGAATTGTAACTGGTGCACAGTGATGTAAAAAAGTATCAGCGGAGTGAGGGAATTAACTATTCACAAAGTTGTTACTATAATTGAACAAGTTGCCATCTTCAAATGTGGCACAAATGTCCACTTGGACTCAAGGATGAACTGATTAGAATTTGGCCAAGGTCAAGGTTCACTGTGACCTAACAAAACACATTTTTGACCATAACTCAAGAAGTGATGCTGGGATTATGACAAAATTTATAATCCCAAAAGTTAAATGTAAACTTCACTGTGACATCATAATGTCCTTTGGTCTTAATTCAACACCATAACTCAGGAACAGAAGATTGTGACCATGATTCATAGCTGGTCAGACACTGAATGGGTGACACTTTTGACTCAAAGGGTCATTAAGACTTCAAATAGGTTTTAGCCATAATTTAACAATGATCTGGATAGTTCCAGATTTCACACACATGTTGACTGGGACGACACAACGAGGAAACAATAACTAGCTCGGTACTGGCTTTCCTCCATCTCGTACATTCTGCCTTTCACTTCCTACCTCAATCTGAATTTCAAGTAACAACGGAATCACATGACTGCAAACAACAAACCAGAGTATGGCTAGCTAATCCTGATCTGTGAGTGAGTTTCACATCCAGCTCATAGAGAGACTAAAAACATAAGAATACCTCTTTACATCCCGTACATGTGTTCGTGTTTAGTCAATACATCCATGATAATCCTTCATTAATCAATCAATATAGTGATAACTCCCATTTAGCCAAAAAATACACTTTATACCTTTTATTCAATTCTAATTTTCCTATTTTCTGTCCTAGCAAACGTTAATTATATTTTTGACTTCTCTGATAACTTTTATGGCATTTTGTCAGTTTCCAGGCTCCTTATAAAATATGACATCGCTGTTGTTTTGAAAAAATGTTTTCTAAGGAAAGCTTCTTCATTATGTCACCTTCAGTTTCAAGTCAGCATTACTAATTGAGTGAATGGACTGGACCTCTGACCTGCACTGTTGTCTTCTGTGTCTCCAGGGTGAGAGCGGTGAGGATCTGTCTCCGGTCTCTCCTGACTGGCTTCCAGATCTGAGCGCAGGACAGAGGACGTCTGTGTGCTCCACAGGGTCAGAGGACACCGCGCCTGGCCCCTTCACCCGCCAACTCTCAGGCAGTAAGTGTACTGTACTGTAATCTGTGTCCCTGCAAACCAGAGGTGTCCAAACTATGAGGGGGAGTTGAAGGGGGCATATAACTCCTAAGACTTGATACACATATTTTTAGATTACACTTATGTACATTATCTTTAATGTTCATAAATAAATTAACGTACATAAATACAAGTCATGACAAGTCTACAAGTCATAGAATAAAGACCCTATAACTCCAGAACTTGCCTGAGAATCATCTTGTTTTTAAGTTTTCTTCCGTATCAAAGTAATTCAGTAATAGCTGTCTTCATCCGGGGGTACACTGAAAACAGGAACTACTGAGAGCCATACTTTCAATGTTGCCAATTTGCCAACTCACTGACTCCATGGCAACATTATACTTCCTGTTTACATCCCCAAAGCATTATGAGAACTGCACTACCAAAAAAACCTAGAGCCAATTATCAACCAAATACTAGGAAGACAAAGAAATGACTATTTCTTTAATAAACTATAATGAACTATTAATATTGATAGTGTATTATGTTTTTGGCTCAGAATCTCCCTTCAGCATGTCTATTACCCTGACAGTCTCCTCTGTCTATTCATGTGCAGCTATTTGAACTGTGTTTTGAACCTGTGGACATAAAGACAAGCAAAACCCCTCCTTAACAATAGGTATCTGAAGGCTCAGGATGAATCTGACCCCGCTTCTTATCTGTGCACCTCAGGCAGCGACAGACAGAGCTTGGACAGTGGATACTGCCAGAGGGACAGCATGAGACTGGAGGAGAACGGCCTCTCTTACAACGGACCTTTCTGTGGTCGCGCTCTGGTTCACACTGATTTCACGCCCAGCCCCTACGATGTTGAGTCGCTCAAACTTCAAGTGAGTTTCAGAGGGGAAGTCTTCCTCGCTGTCTCTGATGCCATCCTCGGCCTCTTCAGCTGTCTTGTCATTTCTTCCTCCAGGGAGCTTGTTAACCAAGTGAAACAAGATTATTATTCTTCAAGGCAAAGTTTAGACTACATCACCCCATGACTGACTGACTGTTTGATCAAAAAACATAATTTCAGTAGTGATTGTGTCATTACAATGAAAATTATACAGTAGTGCACAAGGAGAAACGTCTGTTAATTGAAAGTCTGTTCAAATTTCAAATTCATGTTTTGCTTTTCATTCCCTTCATATCATTCTACACAAGTGATGCATATTTTGAGTAAATGGAGAGATGTTGTTTGGCCAAATTATTCTTGCTCTCAAGGTCTTTCGTCTGTATCCTTTGGTGACATCATCATGACTAAGTCTGGCGCTCATGCGTCATCTCTCGCTTACAGAAAGGAGACATCATCCACATCATTGAGAAGCCCCCTGTCGGGACCTGGACAGGGAAGCTCAACAACAAAGTGGGCTCCTTTAAGTTCATCTACGTAAACCTGCTGCCAGACAGCCCCCCCTCCAAGAGAAGACACCGCAACAGCAAGATCGGCCGAGCCAAGTCCAAACCCAAGACCCTGGAGGAGGTGCTGGACACCATCGGTCTTACTGTAAGATACTCTCTGATGACAGTTTGTTACGCTGGAGCCGCATTGTCATAATCATGCATATCCATCTTAATGTTGAGTTTATGTTGTATGTTGTTGTGTTTCAGGAGCTGAGTTCTTTGCTGTCCATGCACGGTTTCCAGAGCCTGGAAGACTTTGCAGGACTGAAGGAATCTCACCTTAACGAGCTGAACATCACCGACCCCGAGCAGCGCTCCAAGATCCTGAATGCCTCTGAGCTGCTGAGAGACTGTAGGTTTACAAACTGTGATGCTGCAACAATATTTCATATGATGCTCTACTGGCTGGAAATAAGAAGATACCTCTAATCCAGAATTTCAGATCAGAAAAAAAATGTCCCATTAAAAAACAGTACTGTAAGTACTGCTAATTTTAGAGTCACTTTGTGCCACTCAGATGTCGTGTTTAGGCAGCGTGTCTTCAGGGAATAAATTATGCTACAGTCATATTTTTTCTGCATCAGCTACATAATTAAGTGCATTTAATGGCTCAGTTGCACTGCATTACACTCACAGTTTGTAGTTATACTCACTCACTTTCCCGGCTTTCCCCTGATATCTTGGCTCATCTGAGCTTCAGACAAATCATTAAACATGATTTGAACACCAGGAACAACAGCTGTATGTCGAATACAGTTTATGGACTTCCATTAGTGTTACAGTTAGCTGCTACAAACCTTATTCTTATTATTCACTGTTGACTGGCACTGCACTTTCTTCCTTTCCTGTATGATGATGATGATATCTACTGTGTTGAGATTAATATTAGAATCAAGGGAAAGTTAAAAAAAAAAAATCTACATATTTATTAAAAACCTATTGGCAATGAAAGAATGCAACACACCCTGACTGGGACTGTTTTCATAGATTTTGAATGAATGACTTGCAGGAAGCCAAAAACAATCCAACCTGTTCAGCTGGTTATGTAGCAACTACTAAATGTCCTGACCTAGAAAAACAAATCTGAGATGATAGTGGAGCTCAACAGAAAAAAAAATTAGCGCATTAATACACAATTTTTATTGTAAAAAATCCCACAAACTAAAATCACACTTTAATGGACATTGACCCGAAACTCAAGAGAGTGACAAAGCCCCCTGGTGGGTCTGTAAAAAGCATTTTGACAACACCTACAGTCAGCCAGTCCCAGGACAATAAATTACGCACACAATCTCAAAATAGAGAGTAATCTGAACATATTTATGAGATTGGTTCTTTTGTATTTGTTGACAGACTTAGCTGAAATAAGATGAACAGACCTCTCAGAGTCCAGGATGAATTAAAAAAAGGCCTGTATTGAGCTGTTCTGTATTAAAATGTGTTCATCTTTGCTCCATGTAGCTGAAGAAGAGTCAGAGCCAGAAGAGGAAGACAGATCTGTGGAGGACACCAAGGAGCCGAGGGATTCAGGCTGCTTCGAGAGCTCGGAGAACCTGGAGAGTGGACGTGAGGAGCCAAAGACAGAGGAAGACCTCCAAGATGAAGCATCAGAGGAGGAGACAAACCAGGACAAACACGAGCAGGATTCAGAACAGCGAGAGGAGAACCAAACAGAGCAGCTGGATGCCCTGCAGGAGGAGCTGCAGGAGCTGACGGTGGACGAAGGATCTTGAAAAAGTGGTGGAAAAATAGTCAAACTTCTTTTATTCCTGGTTCTCAGGGACTCTGTGGACGGAGGTTTTGTGCCATTAAGAACGTCTCCTCAATAAAAGAGAGCGGTCTTGTGATTTGAACACAATGTGAGGTTGAAATATTGAATGAACATGATGGTCACCGTTTTACTCACTTTGCTTGAACTGTTGGGCAAGCAGCACAACTGGTCTCCATCAGCCACAGCTGGGTTCACTGTTTGTGATGTTATATTGTAGGAATTATGATGTTTCCTACTGAGGATTGTATGTGCGGTGTGAATGAAGGTACCAAGCATGAAGCATTTAAAGGTTTTCTTTCTCTTCAGTATGACCCTGTCCTAAATATGTTCATGTTGTGCAGGCTTCTACAAATATGAATGTAAAATATTTTCAGATGTTTTTTCATGTGCCTTGAATTGTAACTTTCAGTGGTTTGCTATTGCTTACATGTTATGAGGTACGCTACAGTGATTTCTGTCACATGCGATCATGGGGATGTCTGTACCTGTGCTGTAAATAGAATTTGAATAAAAAAAAATCAGTGACATGTGGTTGATAACGTAACCCATTAATTATTAGTCATTTTAAAGGCTTTATCTTGAGAAAGTGAGTGAAAAAAAGTATTCTAAATCTATATGATTCTTTGATAACTAATAATAGATATTTCTAAATAATCTTAACTCCACTTTCACTTCACACTTCATGTCCACTTTCCTAACTGTTTCCAGAGGTTTCCACTACATCTTTAGTTTTTAGTGGCAAATGCACAGTTGTCATCACGTGTTCTAAGTATGAAACTGAGACATGACAACCCAGCAAATTCCACTCTGACTTTTCAATAACTTTGGGCTAATGAGTTGGTGAGTTGTCTCGATTCTTCCTTTTTTTAATCGTGGCTTAATAACTGCAGTTTCTGGTTCTGTAAACAGGCTCAGAGTAGAGAAGTGATAACTATTTGCAGATCTGTTGCCAAGTAGAAAAAAAAACACCTTCGAAAAAGCCTGTAGGCAGAATATCAAGGCAGCAGGAGGAGAATTTCAGATCTTGGACAATATCCTCCAGGGTTTTATGGCAAATTATGTCATGCTAATTTGTTTTAAATGGATGCAAGGACAGTGCTGACATCTTGTCTGGTTTTCTGAATTTTGTCAGTGGAAGAGAAGGCAAATTCATTGCATAACTCAGTGGATACAAGTTCAAGGGATACTGACACAAAAGGTTTTGTCATACTGTCAATAATAGCACGTGCATTATTATTGTTTTTGGCAACGATGTTAGCAAAGAAGGACTGCCTTGCATACTCTCTTTATAGACCTATGTGTCATATTGAAGGTAGAGATTTGTTTCAGCTGTGTTCAGCTTTTCAATATTATCTTTTTTCATTTTACCAGCGAGGTAATGGCACTCGGCAGGTGTGGAAGAAAAGTCCTTTCTGAATACACCATTTTGTGATTAACCCCAGTTGAAGATTTGTGTGTACAGCGATATCATCTCAAAGAAAACACAGGAATGATCAGAGCATCAATCACCACCACCTTAGTCCTTAGGACCCTTGGAGATGATTAAAACCAGAGTAGAGTGTGCCTCTTATTGTGTGTGGGCTCCATCACATGCTGAGTCAGTCCATAGTTACCCAGAATTCAACAACAGTTATTTAGTGCTGCTCTTCTGGGGGTTGTCAACATCGATGTTAAATTAGCCAACAATAACTACAAAGACAAAGTAAACACAGATGACAGACAGCAGTTCGGAAAAGTCATCAATGCATTTTGCACAGTATTGAGGAGGCCAGTAGATGCTTAAAAATACAGTTCAACAAGAGGAATTCACTTGGCAGGCAATATATTCAAAAGATGCCAAATTTCCATGAGACATCTGCTTGCGTTGGAAAGAATTATTAAACAAAATGGCTACTCCACCTCCTTTCTTGTGCACTAGTCTAACCAAGTTTCAGTTAAAAACATACAATCAAGATTAATTTAACATGATTTGCCTGCCAAAGACCTGACGATTAATAAAGCTATATTTAGTGAGTTCAAAGCATTCTCCGCCAGTTTAACATTTGTTTGTGACAGGGCTGAAGACGAGGAAACGATATCAGATTTGATATATTTGCAGAATTGGTTGAGTGCATCCTGTTTCCTAACAGATTAACCCAATTTGATGACTGAATGGAGTGCCACCTATAGAAAGTTACCAGCATGTCCTGGAAATATTCATGAGTGTCTTCATCCTGACAGCCTGGACCCAAAAGATATCAGTAATCTCACAAGGGGTAAGTTTGGTCCCAGCATTGACCAGCTTTTTCATCTGGTCAGTCAAGTCCAGGAGGGAAGAGGGTGATAGGAGAGGAGAGTGACCTGGATGAGGTTAGAGGGTAGCCTGCATGGCTCTGATGTCTATTATGTTTAACTTGCTTCAGGCTGGGGCTGAGGTGGCTCTATTTCAAGATTTGTGTTGTGTTGTGTCTTGCCGTTGTTTTGATTCCTCTTGTCTCTTGTCCTTGGCAGAGGGAACAGTAAACTGGAGTAAAATGGATTAGAAGTGAACAAATTTTACTCCTGACGTCCATCTGGCTTAAATAGATATCTGGCGGTGCTGGAAAAACATTAGAATGTCAATAAAGTGCACTGACTGCAGGATATACACTCACCTAAAGGATTATTAGGAACACCTGTTCAGTTTCTCATTAATGCAATTATCTAATCAACCAATCACATGGCAGTTGCTTCAATGCATTTAGGGGTGTGGTCCTGGTCAAGACAATCTCCTGAACTCCAAACTGAATGTCAGAATGGGAACGAAAGGTGATTTAAGCAATTTTGAGCGTGGCATGGTTGTTGGTGCCAGATGGGCCGGAACACAGTATTAGTATGGTGTTCCTAATAATCCTTTAGGTGAGTGTATTGTTCAGAGTCAAAAATCTGTTGAATTTCTTAACTGGTGGTAGAGGGCCACTAATGAACACCTCAGCATTAAGGAGCTCAACAGAGCAGTAAAGTCTAACTCCAGTAATTCTGACTCCTGTTTCACAATATCATTGGTCTCTATGCGCACTATGATATTTTTCATGGTTTGGTGTTTCGCCATGGGAGATTCTTCCTGTCATGTCACAGACCGTGTACTATCTCTCTTAAACGGTGCTAGCTAGCAGCTCTGTGATGCTGTACAGTGGTGCTTTGAGCTAAATGCATCCTGGTTTTAAGTGATATGTTTACCATGGTCACCAAGTTTAGCTTGTCAGGATGCTAACAACTAGCAGCACAGCTGAGGCTGATGGGAATGTCATTAGTTTAGCAGGTATTTAGTCATAAGCCAAAGTATTGGACAAATTTAAAATTTATCCTTACGCAAATGTGAATGTTTGTACCAAATTCCATGACAACCCATCAGATCCTTGTTGAGATATTTCAGCATGACTAAAGCCACAAAAGTTAGGAACAATTAAGCAAAGAAGTGATCCACCTACAAAAAACAGTAGAGAACGCAAATTAATGTTGGGCCAGGAATATCGTTTCTTCAAGCCGTTTCTCATCTTTTTTTTCTTCTTTTGCAAAACCCTTTCCCTCGCAGCATTACAGTCTGCAAAAAGCTGTTGTATATTCATATAATACCATTGTTTTCAAAGATGCCTCTGGAGAAATTTGAATTCATACAACAGTTTGTTATTATCCAGGGGCACAAACATGCCAGTATACAAAACAAGTCCTCTGTTGAATATTTAATGATAGCAGATAAACTGAGACGCCTCTGGATTTCTTAGAGTCTCATCTCAAGAAAACCTTTTTTTAAAAGACAAGGAATAATAAGACAATATTGTTTATTCACTGGACACATTGATCATGTAAAAAGAAGTGAAGTAAATTGAATGAAATACATATAGTCACAGTGTTGATACTAAACAAAGTGAACATAAATAAAGAGTTCCATCAATGGTATAGTACTGTATCTGTATACATAATGCAATGTAATAGATTGATCAGAGCATTCAGATCTGACCACGTCATGGCATTTTAACACAGGAATCATACATACAAGAGCTCGGCTTGGCTCTACAGTCTGCAAACCTTTACAGCTAAAAATTAAAGTTTGACCGTCCCTTTAAAGTCTGCTTTCAAACAGGATTTCAACACAAACGTCCCTTCTTTTACCCAGTATCAATCACATACATTCTTGCTTCTCGGTGACAGCAACCCAAAGCCATCAGATATACCAAACTGTCTTTAAATACTTGCCAGAAAGAAAGCCCACTAAGTTCAGCTTTAAAAACTGATCTTGTTTGGGTACTTCTCATTGGAAAGTTTTCCAAACAAATACTCAAGTTACACTTTTTTTCACTTCACAGGAACAAAACTGCTACATACACATTCACAGCTTCTTCCAACAGAGATGTGTCAGCAATCTCTCCATTTATCCTCTAAGTGTACAGAAAGCAAACATGGAAAAAGGATTCATCTAGAGCTGAAACTATTAGTCGATTAGTCCATCAACATAAAATTGATTGTCGATAATTCTAGTGGAATTTTTTAAGTAAAATGTGCTAGTTCCAGCTTTTTAAATATAAATATTTGCAGATTTTCTAATAGTGAATCTTTCTGACTTGTGTGTTGGACAAACTCAATGTGTCAACTTCAATATATTAACTTTTTACTATTTTCTGACAGTATATAGACCAAACAATTAATCAGTTAATCAACAAAAACATCCACAGATGAATCAATAAAGAAAAAAATGGCCTAGTTTAATCTTGTATTGTCTGAATGTGTCTACCAGTCTTGAGCTTTAAACTGCACCACAAAAGTCATGGTACAATCAAAAATAATCATACAGCTGCCAACAATCATTGGCATTTGACATTTATTTTCCTCTCTTTGTTTGGCAAAGATTTTTGGAGTTAAAATCTTTAGGCGATTAGGAGAAATTGTGACCACTTTGAGTCTTACAATAAATCATCTCAGGCAGATTTCAGGGTCTGATACGATGCTGTTGACACACTAGAATTTCTACACAAGAATATTTCACAAACACTAACTCTGTCTTGCATACAACACATCACTTTTACAAACTCTTGCTATCAGCTAATGTCATTGAAATGCTAAGAATAAGCTCCACTTCTCTTATTTCTTTATGTGGATGCTGTCCCCTCAAGCGATCCGCAACCAAAACAAGACAAATTTTCAAGTCACATTAAAGGCTGTGCTCTGCTCGAAATACACAGATGTGTGAAAAGAGAGGATCGAGCGTCTTTCTCTCTCTGCCTTGGCCTCATTTTCTGCGATAATGAGCCTGCCACAGAAGGATGCAGTGGAAACGGCCTCGGCCTTGGGCGTGCTGTAGGAATAACTGTCACAGCAGAGGTGCAAGGAGAAGGAGGAGAGTTAAATATGAGAGCCATTTTTATAGAAGGAGGAGGCAGAGGAAGGCAGGAAGAGAGGACTCGAGAGGAAGATCAGAATTTGCAGGAGGAGGTGTTCAATGTCACAGGCAGCATAATTAACACTGGCTGCACTTGCGCTTTAAGAATAAAACAAAAACACAACAAAGCCTTGCTGCAATCTTTCCTCCTCACCAATCAGTTGAGGTTTTCAGTCCATCATTACCTGCTAAAACTTTGTACAATTCAACAATGGCTTTGCTTAGTTTTTGCTTCAAAATATCTAATTCAGTAGTTCCCAACATTTAAAACCAAGTTTAAAAACACAGCAATTTCTACTCATTTATAGGGGAAAATTCACACTATTTCATAAAAAAAGCACACTGTTAGCAGATATTTGCTTTTTCTACTTCCTTATCCTTTTGAACACTTGGATTTAAAAAAATAAAAAATAATTTTTATTTGCTTTCTTGCTGGGAGTTCGATGAGAAGATCAATACCACTCATGTCTGTATGCGAAGCACAAAGCTACAGCCAGCAGCTGGTTAGGCTAGCTTAGCTTAGCTTAGCATAAGGACTGGGAACACAGGGAAACAGATAGCCTGGCTCTGTCCAAAGGTTAAAAAAAAAAAACAAATAGACACAAGGGAAAAATGGTTTCTGCCTCTTAAAAGGAAGTTTTACCTTGCCTGTGTCACTACGTTCTTGCTCATGGCGGGAATTTGTTGGGTCTCTGTAAATAATATTACAATGAGTACAGTCTAGACCTGCTCTATATGAAAAGTGCAAGGAGATGACTTTGGTTACTAATATAATAAACTGAATTCAGTTGAATTAAAATATACACCTACCCTACAAGCTCACAAATTATTTTGTTTAATTAATATTGCAAAAAAAATATTAGTGAGCTTTAGAGGTGCTAGTAGATGTATTTTTTTAACTTTAGACAAAGCAGTGTTTTCAGTCTTTAAGCTAACCATGTACTGGCTGTGGCTTTATACACACGCGAGTGGCATCAATATTCTAATCAAACTCCCTGAAAGAAAGCGAAAAAGCAAAAATTTTGAACTATTCCTTTAATTAAATGTAGATTTTCTTGCAACCACTTGTGGGACTCCAACACCACAAGACTTAGTGTATGAATGTTGGCATTTCTTATTTAACTCTGTATAAGTGGTTAGAATGGATTATTAGGGCTCTGTTAGTTAACATCAGTTGCATTTGATAGCACAACTGTTACGATAAGGCACTGTTACTACGAGTGTCTACTATCATCAGAAGACAGGCCTTTTCTTACATGAACTTGGAGTCTGGATAAGCATCACAAGGAAACAAGACTTTGACTGTGCGTAAAGCAATTTCATATATTTTAGAGCACCAACGTCACACTACATCCTTGATTATATAAAAATGGAAGGACAGGCGTTGGTCTGGATCAGATCACTTTAAAAGACGCACCAAAGTAACAACAGTACTGAATGCAGCAATATCAGAATACAAGGTAGATCTTGAGTTGCCTGGAAGGAGCCTTTAGGATATCTCAGCGTAGGAGTTGTTTGTCCTCCCCCTGCCTGGACATCATGTGTACTCACAGACTTACAGCTGTAAAACCTCTTGCACGCTCATCAAAATGTTGCTCGTCCAGCCTTCTCATGGTTTGCATAGGGCATGTAATGTGCACACAACAGAAAACTGACTGTATGTATGAAGTTTTATACATGTCCAGAAGTTATATTGTCTTTGCCAGACACTTGCAGGGAGTATATTTGAACTGGCCTCTCACAATAAATGTCAATATGCAATTTTATATGAAGAACAAAAGTAGTAATGACATTCAGAGCAGTCCACAAGTGACCTGTGGGGAAGTCATACGCTTGGAGAGTTCTTCTTTTTTGCACGTCTCCCAGCAGCTTCTCCCCCTGCGTGTCTTTTCCATGCAGTGTCCAGGAGACAGAGGAAGCTGCTGACTTTCCGTTAAATCACCCCCCCGCCCTTTAGGAGGAAGTGTCAATCAAACAGCTCTGCAGCTCCTGGTGAGGGGAGGAGGGAAGGAGGAGCTGCCGCAGAAGCTGTGCTCTTCTGGTGGAATGTAGGGCAGGAGTCGGAGCATAACTGAGTCACCCGCACAGTAATCAGACATTGTTTATTAATGTTTCATGACCAGGCAGGACGCTGGGGGAGTGGCTACGGCGACAGCCGCCTCGTCATGCGGCTAATGGGTCTTATCCTTGGCAAGGGATGCTTCTGGATCAGCCTCGGGTGAAGCTAGGGGCGGGGCCTTTGGAGCAGGAGGTTTTTCCTCTTTGGGGGAAGCGTTCTTCTCTGCTGAGGCAGCAATGCTCGGCTTGGCATCATCAGGTGTGTGCTCATTGGGGATGAGTGGAGCTGTTGTTTTCTGTAGGCAGATGATAGCATGCTAAAAAGACCCAAATGCATTAAGAGCCACTGATGACAAAGTGAGCTGCAGTAAAGCATCACAGGAATGAATACACGCATGCAACAAGAATGTCATGTCATTGGTTGCAGGATATGAAACGTTTCACTCTTTTAGAAATGTACAGTAAACTCACATGCAGCACATAGCAGAGTAGAAGTCTGCTTTACCCATCCTATACCCAATCAATGAATCAATAGCCACTGGATGTTGCTTAAACTACTAGCAGTAGCTGTGGCACGACACCAAGTGGCTCAATCTAATGGCCTTAGAATAAACTAATTTAATAAGGCCCTATAACTAAACTAAAAGGCTTAAACAAATAGTGAAAGTAGTAAGTGTGCAAAAATGCCACTCAGTTGCTGAAAGGGGAGTACACTATTTTGTTCCCACCCTTAATAAAAGTTTTAAAAATATAATTTCTGCTATGTAACAATCACCATAGTAACATTAAGTTCTGAAGTACCTATGTGGCAGTGGAACATTTTAATGTCAACATGATCTTTGGCGACACTGAGGAGAGAGACACGTTTATATTTTAAAATGAAAAAGTATGCATAGCAAAAACATGGCTAACGATTTGGCTCTTAGTGGAACAACTGAACAATTATAAATAAACAATGGCAACTATGTAAAGAGCCACAAAAAGGATCCATATCCATGTGTCACAAGATGGATTATCAATAAGAAAAGTGCTTTCCACTCAGAGCACACTTCCGCTCACCTCCTTTCTTCTCTTCAACAATCTGTAATTGGTTTAGAGTCTGTTTTATGTCTGCTCTGTTTTCACTATTCTGTGTTTGCAGCCTCGATCCACTTTAGTGGAAGAGTGTGATGGGGAGGGTACAGAGTGTGTGTGTGCGTGTGTGTGTGTGTGCGCGCTCTCACCGTGGTTTGTGGCACTGGGTTGCTGCCGCTCGAGAAGGAAGGTTCAGCAGAAACAGGCGAATCCTCCTGCATCAGTCCTCTTCTGTCTAAGACGCTAGAGAGCGAGACAAAGCAATCAGTCACTAAGTGCATCCTGCTCGTTTTTCCACAAGAACGAGGCACATGAGAGGGACAAATCTAAGAGCCTAATCTATCTCAGGCACTGAGAACTAGAACTCATTGATAACAATAGGAAGAAAACAAAAGACATAAAACTTAATGCAGATAATGTGACAATAAACCAACCAAAATTGATGTCGGATTCTGATTGAAAACAGGCATTTAATACAAAATTATTCAACCAATCCTGTGTGAGACTAGTGATTGGTGAGTATTAGCGTGTTTTTTCTTCCTGCTGAGAACACAGCCATTTAATTCAAGACATAATCTGACAAGGTATACCTCGGGTACGTTGGCCCACAGAGCACCTCACAGCAGTTTTTGATGAAGTTCTTGTGGCTGTACGGGTTCTGGACTCTGTTCTTTCCCGACCAGGATCCTTTAATCTGGGCAAAACAAAATGTACACAACACTGGTCACTGGAGCAGCAAACCTTCCCAAACCACCAACCAACATCCCAAACACATCTTGACTACAAACTCGCCCAGTTCTCTTTCAAAAAAGATTTTCCCTGTGCTTATACCTTATTCAAAAGCATAGTTCCATTTTGAGAGGTTATTCCCACAGGCTTGGCTTTGACCTACTAAAAAGGATCTTGTCTGAGATTTAATGATTCCTGGTTTAATGGGAAATGTGGTGCCAACGGGTGCCAACGAACACAGCCACTACAGATAACAACCACTTTAATAATTCATTGAAAATTCAGAGATTTCATAGAAAGGATTCCCCCAGCAATAAAGAAAATCCTTCTACACTGTACTGCATATAATCTGTCAATCATATGCATTATTTGGCAGCTAACAGTTAACCCCTAAACATCCGGGTTTCCCTTTTTTTCCTTTAAGTAGCTTTGAGGTTGGGAGAAAATCACCTTATTCCACACAGACTGTTCATCATTTACATATTCAGTCAGCTGGTTTCATATTAATGTGATGTTTACTGTCAAAGAAATGTTTAAACCCAATAGTTCATGTTTTTATGGCTCCACAATTACATCAAATGGATTTCCACTAGGGATGTCCCTCTTACTTTTCAAAATGCTACATTTGTACCCTTCATTTTTATTGTTTCATGTTGATTTTCTAACTAATGTCTCTGAACATTATCTTCTCACTATGCTGCCAACATCATCCAGATGAGAGAAGATCTCAGTTGATAGACTTATTTGACCATCTTCAATTATTTCTGGGCGCGCAAAAAAAATGAGCCTAATGAGCAGCAGCGCACGCTTAGACACTTTTTGCCCTGTGCTTTGTCTCTGATGTTACATACTGACCGCAGTACCCTGTTGGTGGAGGTAGTTGGGACTGTATGCAGCCTAAAGGTAATACCTGCAGATACCACTCAGGGCTGAAAATATATTCACACTTATTCTGTATGCTTTTTAGATAAAAGAAAAATTAATGTAGTTAATATTCTGCTAAAACACACTTGAATGGAACATCAATCAAAGATAAGACAGCAAAGCACAGCGCTCCTTGTAGTAAAAATGCAAATATAAGTTTATTTATCTTTTTGATTTTTTTTGTTATAATACCATTAATATGGAAAACACCCCGTTATTTCATCATAACTTAATATCATAGTGCTAGATTGATAAAAGTGTGACTGGAACAGACAAGAAGAGAAAGAGATAGATTGACTTATAATTGACCCATACAGTACTGATTGACCCTCCAGCGAGACAACAGCTTGTCTTTAGTTGCAGTAGATATAGGTCAACAGTCTGCCCATAAGGTACTTCGCCACTGCATGCCAACATATACGGGGTGTGTGTGTGTGTGTGTGTAGGAACTGTCATCCTATGGGAGACTAGAGCCGCTACAGCACTCAAGCTGCCTTCTCTTGTTCGCCCTTATACCACCATTTCTATCCTCCTCCTCCTCTCACTCACTCTCTCTCTCTCCCCCTCCTTCCCGTTCTCCCCCAGCACTGTTTCTGGCAGCGTGCCCAGCCCCTGCAGCTATCGATGCATCTATTATTAGACCAATCACAGATATTGAAACGGCCAGGATGACAGCCAACTCCTGGAGCAGCATTACACTATACTGTAGGTGCAACATGGAAGAGCTTCATTACTGATTAAATTACTGAAAAAAATGAGGCCAGCTTTCCCACAGGAAAGAAAAAGGGGAATTATAAATTAATTATTACAACAAAGTATGAGTGCACTATCTTGCTTTCAGCCATCTAGAACCTCCCACCACCAGCATCACTGCTGCTGCTGCTGCTCTCTGCTTCTCGTCGGAGCCTCTGCAGTCAGATCTGGGCTAACAAAGCCGCCAATAAAGTACACACACTGTTAACACTGGATATACACAGACAACATAAATTACTCCCTCTGCGGATTCATCCACCTGCATCACCACCACCCATCATCTGCTTTACATCATGCTGAATGTGTGTGTGTGTGTGTGTGTGGTGGCTAAATAATGAATCAATGGTAATGCGATCAAGCAATCAATATTTGTTTCCTCATTTAGCCTCACAAGCTTCATCTAAATGTAGCTGACAAGTTGAGAATCAGAACCCAGCTGGTCTATTTTATTTCAGCTCAGTTCTGTCGTTATATTTATTAAGAATAGCTGCTATCCATGCATATTTTTAGATCATTGGAATATGTTGGCTTGGTGAGCAGGAAGGACTCCAGTAAAATAAATCTGCTCCTGCTGCACATTTCTCTTGTAAATGTGACATACAGGATGTCTTTGTTTTAGCTGCTGTTATAAATAGACTTTCTATCTTCAGTTAAGATCTTGCCTCTCGGTTTCTTTTTGAGTTCACAACACTTTCTGTATTTGCTTTACTTTTGTTTACAATATAATAGCCTTGTTTAACAAGCTACAGGTTACCAGTGCCCTGTCCTTGCTTGCTGAACAAGGCGGTGCAGTTGTCAAGGAAACAGCTATGCAGTCTTGGAAATTGTAATGTTTACACCTGTGATGTATGTTTATTTTTCCAGTCGCATGAAGCCAGGCTGCCTGATCACAACATTTACAGACATATTCTTCAAACTATACTTTATCTTCATGATGTGCTTAACTTTGTCAACATTACAACATCATTAATCGAAATCTAATTTAACAACAATTCTTCATCTCAAACACATGTCTATCCCTTTATCCAAACCCTTATATTTGAAGACAAGAAAAATATTGTTCCTCTAACATGACATTTATGGTAAATTCCTTCTTCAGTTTAGATTGCTTGGGTAGGTGAAAATAATGGTGGGTAATGACCTAGGTGAGCACCAATCAGAAGAGCCGAAAGTGCCTGAATATCTGGGTCTCATTTACACTGGGAAAATCACCCAGTGTAAATGAGACCCACATTGGATATCAAAAAATACTGGATATTGGATATAAAAAAAGCAAAGTGCAAATGCAACCAACATGTATTTCAGTGTTGGAAAGGTGTAAATCCATGTGCCTCTCTTTATGGAAAGAGCATTCTGGTTGTTGTTGTAGTAAATTAACTGATAAAGTGCACAAGTTATTCTTCATATGGTTCTTTTGCAGTTACAGCTTTTAAAACAGTTTCAGGTGCAATATCAGTACCCTCTGAGCTTTAGTAGGATCTACCCTAATTAACATGTGGCCCAGGAAAACAAAGATGCTGCAATCAGATTCGTACTAGTATGGCCAACAGAGATGTGTATGTGTGTCTAAGTGTAAAAGAAAAGGAAATGAAAAGTGTGTTAAATCGCATCTGGAAACAAGATACTTGAATCGACTTGAAAAGTGTAAATGGAGCTGAGGCGCACTTCACTTTAGTTCGAGTGCACTTTAATACAGCATGGCCACTGGAATAAAGTACTTATCTTATATTAATGTCTCAGAAAACAAACCAAAGTTAATCATGTGTGTTATTTGTTTTGGTTCATTTGCATAAAGACAGTGCGAAACCTAAACAAACTAGATGCAAAGTACAGCACTGTGCCTTGCAGCATGATACAGACCTAAAAACAAATAAACTGTTGATGTGAAAAAATTAGTATGTAGTCATGGTCAAAAAAACTTTAAAGTTATAGAATATGTTTAACTGAGCATGCAGTGAGAAGCACTTACGTCCTCATTCGTGGTCTGGTTGAGAGAGATCAGGTAGGTGTGAAAGCCGGTCAGTCCCACTACTGACCACAGGGTGAAGAAGCACACCAACACCTCCAGCACAGTGAACTCCAGTTAAGAAAACAGCAACAGATGTTTTCTGCCTGACACAGGGTCACTGATTAAACAGTGGACAGCACGTGAAAGCAAAATGGCAGACACTTATGCAACATGATTAAAGCCAGTGACGGTCAGTAAAAGGAAGTCTGAAAACAGTATAAGGTCAAGGGCATGAGGTTTACTGTATACCTGTAAACTCAGCCTTCCCTACAATTGCTATGCCTGTCAAGCTTTCAGTTCTTGCATAGCACATAAGTTTTTACCATGATGATTGTGGCAGATTTACCACTGAAATTACTAGACAAAAGCAGCATCCATTTCTATCCAGCAACTGTTGATTTTGCCAGCTGAAATGACAACTGTCAAAACTATAGTTTATCAGCTGTAGCTAGCTAGCTAATTAAGCTAGCAATAGCTCCATGTGTTGCTTGACAATGCTGTCTCCGGTAGAGTTTTTAATGTATCCAGCTGATTTGTTATAAAACAAAATTCTTATAAAAGGGGTTTTAAGTATGCACATACATGTTATCGTGCCAAACATGTGACAAACAACTTCGTAAACTGAGGATAATGCCCCTGATATACTTGCTTTTAACTACGCGTTCATGTACGCAAGATAGCTGCCATGCGTATCCAGCGTTCCTTTAGAGCGTAGGTTGTGCACGTCTCCACAAATTAACGCTACGCGTCCGCAAGATGCAATTCAGCAAATGAATGTGGTGGCAGTATGTCGACCTGACAGACAGGTCAGCAGCAATCTACTGTTCCACACACCAGCCCAGGTGGTGGCAGTTTGCAGTGGGTTTGCCAACCGGCATTAAACGCAAAAGAAGAAGGTGGTCAGCGAGCAGATTTAACAAAGGAGATATGGCAGGATTTTTACAATAAAACTCTTGGAGCTAATCTGCAATTACCGAGATCGTTATGATGTCTCATTAAAATCATAACCTCCTTGAGTGTCGCTATGTTTGGTTTATTTACAATGTGCAAATTCAGAGGTTGTCAAGGAAGATAAACTTGTGTCGGCGTGGGATGATCCGGCCCTGATCTGCCCCCTAGTGGATTCACGTTTAATCCTCCAAGTACACAGGCAAGTATGTGGCGTTTGCGTCGTCGACGCCTGGCTACGCCTACACATTGTTAAAAAGCAATTATGTCTGGGGCTTAAAGCTACCAGGCGAAAAGTCAGCAGTTACTAATCTGAGTGGAAAACAATAAAGAAACTGCATTGTATTTTCATTGTAGTGTAGAGCCAGTTAGGCCTAATATTATTACAGTAGAGTATAATAAAGAAATGATTAGTTTGCATTATAGTTTGCATTTTCAAACAGTATGTTTTCTCTTTCAATGTAACAAGAGAAAAGGCTTTTAGGATGGAGACTAACCTTTGTTCAGGAATATGTAACACTATCTCAGGTAACGTTGGCTGGGGTTGCTAAACTTGCCCAAATCTAATAAGAGCAGGACAGAGATGCTAATGTTAAGCTAAATTCTAATAGCTTTCAGGACACGCTTCCACACATGACCTGTAACCCCACAAACCAATTTGGGTAGCTGTGATGTGTTTGGCCTTAAAAGTAATTTGGTTACTACTTTAGTCACGTAAACTTTGTTTAATCCATTCCTTACACTTTTGCTTCTGTGTTTTTGATTTTTGAAAGGCAATTAAAAAGACTTCATCAATACTGTTCGGGGAGAGGTTTAGGCAACGGCCATAGTTGGGGTGTCACACTTTAAAAGTATCTTTCATTTTCTATTCTAGGAAACCTGCCAAACGTAGCACTCGCAGCAGCTGTTATTGTGTTATATACTGTGGTCAGAGATTAAAAGGATATGTCCCAGGTGTTTCCTTCAAAGTGTTCAAAAAGCCCTTATCCACTGAACCTGTGAAAAGAGCAACACACAGAGAAGTTAAAAAGAAAAGACTTTCTAGAATTCCCACTGCTTCTTTATTAGTTTTGTTTCTGTACTGAAAAGGCATAATTCTTACACATTACCCCAATATTAACATAACAAGCCCAGAGCTAATTATCCTGCCTAGAAACATTCCTGTTTCCTCATCTCTCTGTCTCCTTGCTGTTTGCGTTGGTTAGAACAAGGGAGCAGGAAGGATGAGGATGAAAGAGGAATCGTGTCATGCTGTCACTTGCTGTTGTTTGTCATGTCACATTGCAGGAACAGCCTGGTCTGAATTAGTTCATACTTTGAGCACATGAGCATGCGTTTGCATATACACCACAAGCTGCTAGTGAGCCTGTGTCAAAGGTCGTTCTTCCTGTTTTGCCACATTCTTTTAGCCATCAATGTACCATTCTCCTACATAACGCACCTGTCTGTTCTTTCTAACTGGACAAATGACTGACAGGTTACTCACGCATGACCACGTGGACGATGTCAAAGGTGAAGATGTAAATGGTGAGCAGGGAGAGGGACATGGTGAAAAGGTAGAAGTATCGGTAGTTCCTCTTGCCCACACAGTTGCCTACCCATGGACAGTGGTGATCAAAACGGTCTGTGAAAGAGAGAAATATAGAGAAATACATATAAATATGTAAATTGTATAGCAAGCTGCACACCAACTTAGAAATCAAACATGTTAAAAATACATCAGTGTCAGCTGCAGTCCTTTAGTCAAAGACAGCTTTGTGCATCAGCCTCAGTAAACCTGCAGTCTAAATATGGTGATCACTTCCTCTTTGCCTCTCCTCTTGTATAATTTGGAGGAGCGCCAGATGAAAGCAGGGCAGGGTCAAACGGACAACAGAGGTAAACATCTTGCTTTACACTCTTCTCTGCAGCAGACACACTGCTGCACTCCACGGATGGTGTTTCAAAACAACATACAGTAAACACTGAGGCGTGAAGCAGCTTGTAGATATAAGGTCATGGATAAGAGTAGAGAAATTTCAGTCATTAGTTCACCACTTTCATTCAGACAAATATCAAACAACAAATAGATGCATTGCCATTAACATCTAACACAGACATTCATTGTCTCCAGAGAATTAATTGTAATCACTTTGGTGATCCTTTGACTTTCTATCGAGCACGACCACAAGGTCAACGTTTTTAATGTGTCCAATACTTTGGTTTATGACAAAATACCTGCAAAAGTAATGACATTGTTTAGTGCTACCTGCCTAACAAACCCTCTAATTAAAGCTGAAAACATTTTACTAACTTGAAAATTAAAGTGAAATGCCATTATTGTTATGAGCTTAGTTTTGGGTTGTATTTTTCCCTGTGTGTTTCTGGTTTTGCCATTGTTTCATGGGTCTATCTATTTGCCTCGGTTTCTCTCGTTCCTTGTCCCTAGTTATTTATGTCTTGTCTCTTATTTTAGGTCTTAGTCCTGCATTTTAGTTCTTTGCCTCAGTTCTTAGTCCAGTGCCTTAGTTCTGTACTTTAGTTCATGTTAATGTTATGTTATTCCTGGTCTGTGTATTTCTGTGTTTCATTATTTGATCTTGTCTTGTTTTGGGTTTTGTAGCTAATTTTAGTTTTTTGTTCATCCGCATGTTTAAGTTTTCTTAGTATCTGTCTTTTATCTTAGTCCTTAATCCTGTATCTCCATGTAGTCCTGTCTCCTGTTTGGCCCGGTCTCAGTCCATGCCCTGATTTTGCAGTCTTTCCATATTTTGTTTTTCACTTTGGTAGATCTGTCCTGGTGTGTTCCCATGCAATTTACTTCCTGTTTTATTTTGTAATCTTCTGTGCCTGGTGTTCTTGTCTAGCTTTGCTTCCTGTTCTGTTCTCCTTGATGTGATCCACCTGTTTTATG
>NC_060168.1:21004197-21120714 GCF_021292245.1 Micropterus dolomieu | reverse complement strand
TAGCAATAGCTCCATGTGTTGCTTGACAATGCTGTCTCCGGTAGAGTTTTTAATGTATCCAGCTGATTTGTTATAAAACAAAATTCTTATAAAAGGGGTTTTAAGTATGCACATACATGTTATCGTGCCAAACATGTGACAAACAACTTCGTAAACTGAGGATAATGCCCCTGATATACTTGCTTTTAACTACGCGTTCATGTACGCAAGATAGCTGCCATGCGTATCCAGCGTTCCTTTAGAGCGTAGGTTGTGCACGTCTCCACAAATTAACGCTACGCGTCCGCAAGATGCAATTCAGCAAATGAATGTGGTGGCAGTATGTCGACCTGACAGACAGGTCAGCAGCAATCTACTGTTCCACACACCAGCCCAGGTGGTGGCAGTTTGCAGTGGGTTTGCCAACCGGCATTAAACGCAAAAGAAGAAGGTGGTCAGCGAGCAGATTTAACAAAGGAGATATGGCAGGATTTTTACAATAAAACTCTTGGAGCTAATCTGCAATTACCGAGATCGTTATGATGTCTCATTAAAATCATAACCTCCTTGAGTGTCGCTATGTTTGGTTTATTTACAATGTGCAAATTCAGAGGTTGTCAAGGAAGATAAACTTGTGTCGGCGTGGGATGATCCGGCCCTGATCTGCCCCCTAGTGGATTCACGTTTAATCCTCCAAGTACACAGGCAAGTATGTGGCGTTTGCGTCGTCGACGCCTGGCTACGCCTACACATTGTTAAAAAGCAATTATGTCTGGGGCTTAAAGCTACCAGGCGAAAAGTCAGCAGTTACTAATCTGAGTGGAAAACAATAAAGAAACTGCATTGTATTTTCATTGTAGTGTAGAGCCAGTTAGGCCTAATATTATTACAGTAGAGTATAATAAAGAAATGATTAGTTTGCATTATAGTTTGCATTTTCAAACAGTATGTTTTCTCTTTCAATGTAACAAGAGAAAAGGCTTTTAGGATGGAGACTAACCTTTGTTCAGGAATATGTAACACTATCTCAGGTAACGTTGGCTGGGGTTGCTAAACTTGCCCAAATCTAATAAGAGCAGGACAGAGATGCTAATGTTAAGCTAAATTCTAATAGCTTTCAGGACACGCTTCCACACATGACCTGTAACCCCACAAACCAATTTGGGTAGCTGTGATGTGTTTGGCCTTAAAAGTAATTTGGTTACTACTTTAGTCACGTAAACTTTGTTTAATCCATTCCTTACACTTTTGCTTCTGTGTTTTTGATTTTTGAAAGGCAATTAAAAAGACTTCATCAATACTGTTCGGGGAGAGGTTTAGGCAACGGCCATAGTTGGGGTGTCACACTTTAAAAGTATCTTTCATTTTCTATTCTAGGAAACCTGCCAAACGTAGCACTCGCAGCAGCTGTTATTGTGTTATATACTGTGGTCAGAGATTAAAAGGATATGTCCCAGGTGTTTCCTTCAAAGTGTTCAAAAAGCCCTTATCCACTGAACCTGTGAAAAGAGCAACACACAGAGAAGTTAAAAAGAAAAGACTTTCTAGAATTCCCACTGCTTCTTTATTAGTTTTGTTTCTGTACTGAAAAGGCATAATTCTTACACATTACCCCAATATTAACATAACAAGCCCAGAGCTAATTATCCTGCCTAGAAACATTCCTGTTTCCTCATCTCTCTGTCTCCTTGCTGTTTGCGTTGGTTAGAACAAGGGAGCAGGAAGGATGAGGATGAAAGAGGAATCGTGTCATGCTGTCACTTGCTGTTGTTTGTCATGTCACATTGCAGGAACAGCCTGGTCTGAATTAGTTCATACTTTGAGCACATGAGCATGCGTTTGCATATACACCACAAGCTGCTAGTGAGCCTGTGTCAAAGGTCGTTCTTCCTGTTTTGCCACATTCTTTTAGCCATCAATGTACCATTCTCCTACATAACGCACCTGTCTGTTCTTTCTAACTGGACAAATGACTGACAGGTTACTCACGCATGACCACGTGGACGATGTCAAAGGTGAAGATGTAAATGGTGAGCAGGGAGAGGGACATGGTGAAAAGGTAGAAGTATCGGTAGTTCCTCTTGCCCACACAGTTGCCTACCCATGGACAGTGGTGATCAAAACGGTCTGTGAAAGAGAGAAATATAGAGAAATACATATAAATATGTAAATTGTATAGCAAGCTGCACACCAACTTAGAAATCAAACATGTTAAAAATACATCAGTGTCAGCTGCAGTCCTTTAGTCAAAGACAGCTTTGTGCATCAGCCTCAGTAAACCTGCAGTCTAAATATGGTGATCACTTCCTCTTTGCCTCTCCTCTTGTATAATTTGGAGGAGCGCCAGATGAAAGCAGGGCAGGGTCAAACGGACAACAGAGGTAAACATCTTGCTTTACACTCTTCTCTGCAGCAGACACACTGCTGCACTCCACGGATGGTGTTTCAAAACAACATACAGTAAACACTGAGGCGTGAAGCAGCTTGTAGATATAAGGTCATGGATAAGAGTAGAGAAATTTCAGTCATTAGTTCACCACTTTCATTCAGACAAATATCAAACAACAAATAGATGCATTGCCATTAACATCTAACACAGACATTCATTGTCTCCAGAGAATTAATTGTAATCACTTTGGTGATCCTTTGACTTTCTATCGAGCACGACCACAAGGTCAACGTTTTTAATGTGTCCAATACTTTGGTTTATGACAAAATACCTGCAAAAGTAATGACATTGTTTAGTGCTACCTGCCTAACAAACCCTCTAATTAAAGCTGAAAACATTTTACTAACTTGAAAATTAAAGTGAAATGCCATTATTGTTATGAGCTTAGTTTTGGGTTGTATTTTTCCCTGTGTGTTTCTGGTTTTGCCATTGTTTCATGGGTCTATCTATTTGCCTCGGTTTCTCTCGTTCCTTGTCCCTAGTTATTTATGTCTTGTCTCTTATTTTAGGTCTTAGTCCTGCATTTTAGTTCTTTGCCTCAGTTCTTAGTCCAGTGCCTTAGTTCTGTACTTTAGTTCATGTTAATGTTATGTTATTCCTGGTCTGTGTATTTCTGTGTTTCATTATTTGATCTTGTCTTGTTTTGGGTTTTGTAGCTAATTTTAGTTTTTTGTTCATCCGCATGTTTAAGTTTTCTTAGTATCTGTCTTTTATCTTAGTCCTTAATCCTGTATCTCCATGTAGTCCTGTCTCCTGTTTGGCCCGGTCTCAGTCCATGCCCTGATTTTGCAGTCTTTCCATATTTTGTTTTTCACTTTGGTAGATCTGTCCTGGTGTGTTCCCATGCAATTTACTTCCTGTTTTATTTTGTAATCTTCTGTGCCTGGTGTTCTTGTCTAGCTTTGCTTCCTGTTCTGTTCTCCTTGATGTGATCCACCTGTTTTATGTTCCCGCCCCGCTCGTTTGCCTCCGTTTCATTTAAACCCCTTTGGATTCTATTTGGACTTAGCCACAGTTTGTAAGTGTGCTCTCTTTTTGTTAATAAATCGTTGGACTATATCTCCTCGGCTCTGGTGTCCTGCATTTGGGTTCTCAACCTGTTCAACCACCACTACTGCTCATAACAATTATTGCCCTTGTGAATCACTTTACCCACATAGTTATTGTTTTAAGTCCCATGTGCTACATACAGAGCTAAAACAACTGTTCAAATACTCAGACATCTCATAATATATTAACCGGGGAAGGCTCCGGGTACAAACAATTATAATTTGTGAAATAGCTTGGCTGTTTTATTATGCTGCATATTCTGAGAGAGACTTTAACCACTATAAACAACACTGAGTTGAGAAGGAAAAGATATGACTGCAGTAAAAGAGGGATTAAGGGATGCTGCTGTGTCATGCTTTGACTATGTGTGTGTGTTTCTACAGCATTGGACACAGATGAACCAGTGTTCAGAATGACTGAGCATTTATTCCCTCACTGAGCCTCCACTGTCTCCTCTCATATCGCCTATGAGTCCCCTCAGACGCATTCCTCAATCATCAGAAGCCAAATCACTGTTATTCTGCAGGGTTGAGAGATGACACAGCTGCACACACACACACACACACAGTTCAAACAGCCTTCGAAATTCAAAGCACATTCCATAAAAAGCACTCCCTGTGAAGTATTCAGCCCATTTATTTCAGTTTTCTAAAAAACTTTTGCACCCTGTCTTCTTAGTTCAACATTTATTTATAAAGGTATGCTTTTTTTAAATAATTTAATTACTGTGACAAATGAATGCAGAGAGGTAATTAAGATCGAGGCTCCAGATGTAATCATCACTTCAGCAAGCTATTTTTCCCCACAAAAGATTACTCACCTTTCTATTTCTGAAAAGCTGAAATAAACCATTTTCAATGAGCTGTCTTCACTTTTTAAAGAGTTTTTTGAACATTATGAGTAGTGACGGCAGATCAAGAGAGTTTTCTTACCGACGCAGTTGTCACAGATGCTGCAGTGGGATGCTCGAGGTGGTCGGAAGATCTTGCAGGTGTAGCAGTACTTGAGCTTGACGATCTGGTTGTTGATCTGAACATTGCGGATTCGAGGTGGGGGTCGCTGCCCTGCGGGGACGTTACCATTCGCAGCCTCTGAAAACAAAATTACAACATTCATTAGTAGGTCTTGTTCACACAAATTAATCGCAATACAATACAACAACACAAACTACAGGAGGGGGACAAATTAAGAGGAAAAACCTGATTAAAAGAGTGGAGATCTCAATGAGATCACCTGATTAAATAAAGGTTTTATATATAAATGAGGGAATATCTTGTGGAGGAATGGTGATCATCCCTCCAACAGAGTCACACAGACTTGGTAAAGAGCACTGAAGCTGTTCTGGAGGCTTGTGGCTCATAAATTAACACCTAACAGTGTTTTCACAAATAAACATAAGCATCACAAAGGTATTTAGAGTACAGGTGTGCAAAATATTGTGTTCCCCTTCTGTATATTTCTTTAACAGGCAGTGAGAAATGTGAGATTCAGTGACAAGGACAAGAAAATAAAAGGTGTAAATCCCGACAGCTGAACCTTGAGGATATGAGTGAATGACGACATTGGCTCGATATGGTATTGATGATGGTGGATATATGTTTAATCACTGCTGAGCTGTTAATATTATTTATCAGCAACACTATAATGCAGTGTCCCGCTCCATATGGGCATCAACTAAACTTCCCAACACTGAAATGAGCGTATTTCACAGTCATCTTTTGTTTCTGCAGTCACAAACCAAATGAAATTCTCATGCATTCCCTTTTCCTGGCAAGCCAGATCTTTCTGATTATGCTGCACTGCATGAGCCGAGAGGTTAGAGAGGCTGGCTAATGACCAGAGGGTTGCAGGCTGGAATTTCTCAGGAGATTAACTGTTAGAGAGAAATGTACCATTGACATGCTGCATTGGGAGAGCGTGAATGGAGTTAATGGGGAGAGCAAGCACGGTCATTTGACTTTCTGGAGAAAATTCAGATAAAAATGTGGTATTTGTGGAAATTAAATGATCTGGGCTGGAGAAAGAGTTCATAGATGTGTAGAGGAAAAACTACTACATAAACTAAACTCCATATTTATCATTTATATAAAGCTCTCAGTTATGTAAAACAAAGAAGCTTCTTCATAAATAAATCAGTGAAACTAGCACATTTACAAGCTTTTATCAAATCCATACAAAATACATCTACAGATGTAAAGATAGTGAAATTTAATTTATCTGACAGCACAAAAATGCTCTGCATAATGAATTACTGGCTTTCAGGATAAACCAGTGGAGAATAAATGAATGAGTCATCACTCACGGGGAATGATGCCACTCCCTCGGGTAGAAAAGCTCTGTCTGCTAGTGGCATTATATATTCCAAGAGGATGCCTCTACTCGTATTAGCAGTCCCCCTCGGGACTAGTCGCTAACAGGCTGAGGGGACAGAGCATCGAGGCAGCAGCGGCTTCATCAACATGCCTGCCTAAGCCTCAGAATGAGATCAAACATCCATACCTGCCTCCTAAACTGGCTGTTAGCTCGCCCACACTCGTAACAGCAAGGCTACCCTAATACATTAAAAACATACTCTATAAAAGCTATAAGTGTGGGACGGAAGGGTTTCAACTAAGTGCTTCATTAAGCTGCTGCAGTGCTTATTCTTCCCATTCTTCCCATGGTGTGTGGAACCAGGACCTAAAAAGAAAATTTAGAGAGGATGTAGGGTTAAGACTGACTATAACAAATAATTCCTCTGTCCATCAGCTCATCATATTTTCAAAACATGCCTGTTTTTCTTACATGCATTACTGATACAAAAAACCTAACAGCATCCAAAAACATAAATATGTTAGTTTTACTATTTGTTAAGTATTAGTCTATGTGTTAAACACCCTGTAAATCAATTTGGTAATGAACAGGCTTAAATTTCTTAACTTTGCTTGTGAAAGATCCGGATCATAGATTATGCCTTTAAATAAAGCTGCATTTAAGGCCCAGTCTGTAACCCTACAGTATGCAGGATTTTGCACACATAGCCTATTTAGTATATTAAATATTTTCACTTTCCAGACAGCGACCCACCTTTTTTCCTTTGTTTGATATAACTGAAAAAAATATCTTTGGGTTTGGGTTTTAGACTGTTGGTAAATATGAAGGTATCACCTTTGGCTCTTGGAACTTAGGATGTTTGAGACATTTTTTAAAATATTTTTCTGATTAAAAACTAAATGATCAGTGGAAAACAATAGACACATTTATCCAAAATGAAAATAATGATTAGTTGCAGCTATATTCACAAAAATGATTTCCAATGAGATTTACTCATATAAACTACATGCAGCAGCTGTATATTGTCAGACTAACTGTGACCGTCATCACGGCCACAGCTAGCTAGACCACGGAGCCATTGTCATCCAGCAAACGGTAGGAGTCATAGTCACGATGAGAGAAGCACTGGCTGCCAGCTAACCCATTGTCAGAAGGCCAAGTGCCTCAGCTTTGCTTTCACAGCCCAGCTCTGTCATGAGCTGAGACCAGTCTCCACCCATGCCTCTTGAGTGGAGTGAGGGAGCACGAGTGACGGCTAAAGGACACAGTGGAACTTTAACAGAGACAAAGAGCGAACACTGAGCAGCCACACAGGCAGGATGCAGGGAGGGAGCTTATTCCTCCAGACATAAATAGAGTCTGGACACTTCAGGGAGTAGACATGAAAAATACAAAAATGCACTGATGGTGCTTGTTTATTTTAAAATTGCCAAGGCTGTGTTCATTATTATACAGTGTATAGTTTGTTTTGTGCAATGAGACAACAGAATCCCTTGTAATGAATGCGTGCTAGACTGGGCTCTTCAGTCCATCCACAGATGAGCACACCCATCCTTTAGCAACATAAACCACATAAAATATGAATAAACCAACAGGATTGAGGCTGTCTGCTCACTGCTTAACTAGCATATATACTGAAGTATTTATGCCTCCAAATATACATTCACATCATCTACTTCCACCTAATTTTTTGTTCACATCTCTGGACATCATACTATACACAAAACGTAGGTAATGATGCAATAGCACATGAACTGTAATAACCATTTGTCCTGTTCACATTTGAATGAGTGTAGATAAGGGATTTGTGCCTGGTGGCATTATCAGTACTGATTACACATACTAGCTGTGCATACTTCAAGATGAGGAGCTGGACTGCAATCATACTAGAAGTGATGAGACTATTTCACACCTGGCAAAAACCTGCAGTGGATCTGAGCATTATTACTGAAGGTGCATGAGTGGGGATGCTATTGGGCTGGCGTTATTCTTTTCAGCTATTATCCACAATACATTTACATTTTGGCAGATCCATCACTACAAATTTTATCACATCAGTATTCTTCAGATTCACATTATGGTATTTGTATTGCAATTGTATATCCCAGTCAAAATCCCAAGGTTTGTAAAAACACAAAATATTCCATGCAAACATTGTTATACATTTTTAATGGTTTAGACATAAGGAATGTCATTGTGGATTTAAATGTTTCACTAAATTTACTTACACCGCAATAACCCATTTTCTGGGCAGGGAAAACAAGTTGTGAAGACAACATATCATCACCTTTAAGGTGATGTGGCAAAATTGCTTATTTACACATCCAGCAGTTACAGAGCAACATTATCATTCATTTGTAGTCGTGTTTCTGATCACCTGATGAATGTAAAGTCCAATACTCACTCTCCTTTTACCTCTGCTTTTGGTCTCCACCAAATCCTGATGGAAATATCTGTCTCTTTAGCTGCTAAATGCTCCACTATGTCCACCTGCTAGTAACTAACTGTGTCTGTCTGTCTGGTGCTGGGCAGGTAGTGTACAGTATATTTATAGATACCACTGGTTTAAGTGGGTGAGGCGGTTACCCATTCAGCAGCGACATATCTGTTAACACAGCCATAATAAAAAAGGCAGTGAAGTGTAGTGCGCTTGCGTAAACACAGGGTATGAAAGGCACCACTGTTTCTGTTGAAATAAACCCTTTGCTACATTTTGGGACTGAACTCGGTCCTGACCATTTGGGTTGTTTGGTCGCTGTCAATCAAATGTGATCAAATCACACCCACATAGTCCTGATGAAGCAGATTGAGTTTGAATATTAATAGAGAATACCTAAATAGTTTTTTTTAGATTCTTATTCATAAAGCCAGGTTTCCGGGGGAATATTGGGGAGACAAGAACTTTCAGAAAATAAGATAAATGTAGACTGAAATAAAGAAAATTTCTGTACACAATTTCTGTAACTCACCAATTTCCATTTCAATGAATGTGGCTTCCTCTGGAAGGGCCCGCGGCAGCACCCCGGGGTCACTGAAGCTGGTCCTCAGTAACATGGCCATGACGAAGAGAAAGAGCACAACGGCGAAAACCGGGATGGTAGGAGACAGATGGACAGCCAGGTACGGACATCTGTATGAAAAGAAAAAGATTAAAATAAAGAAGATTAAGATCCCAGTGTAAAAGCATGTAGAGTCTATCAGACAAGGTGAGAAGCTGTGAAGCCACTGTTTTTGACTACAGTTTCTCTGTTTGACCGCATTATAGTATAGAACAGAACTGCAAGTGAAATATTTTTGTGGCCTGCTTTGTCATGATTTCATTAGAGCTGTGATTTTGATAACTGATTAATTGTCATTTTTTAAGAAAAACTGTCAAACGATATCTGGTTTCATGTGAGTATTTTTTTTTTGTTTTATATAATTTGAAACAAAATATTAAATTTTGGACTCTTGGTTGGATGAAACAAGACATTTTATAATGTCAGAAATGGGAGAGCCCTCTGAAAAAGGGTATGTGCAGAGAGGGCATGCCATGACAACATACATATTCTGAACTGGTGTTCAGAGCATAAGGTCATGAACCGTGAGAGCTGCCCTTTCCCTGGACCGTGCCGAAGTCATGGCCGTGAACAAACAACACCGTGCCACACTCCCCTCACCTTCTGGAAGAGTGGAGAAACATTAGCATACATCCATTTGCCAGGCCATTGAGATTAGGGCCAGAAGGGCTTCAACAAAAAGGCCTGCTGCTCAGTGCGATAACAAATGAGAGCTGCAGTGCAAAGTGCTGCGACAGAACACAGCAGCAGCAAAGGCTTCTACAGGCAGTTATTAATAGTTCAACTATGCAGCCGCATCTTGCTCCCATGTGGCCGAGATCATATATTTATAATGAAACACTGATGTTTCACTACAGGATTGCAAGGTACTGTGCCGTATCCTGTACAAGACTAAGTTTTGTCGCACACAGTCTGCCAAAACAGACGACACACCCGATTTCATTATATGGAAAACTGTTCGTGGACAGAAACATTTTCTGTCTCTGAAGAGACACACATCAGTTATTTAAAAGAAAAATCATCAGGCTACATTATAATTACACATTATTCTCTTTTTGTTGAAGTGAATTATAAATATTTAGTATAAGTAGAGCTGAAATGATTAGCCAATTAATCAAGTCGATGCTAGTTCCAGCTTTTCAAATGTAAATATTTTCTGATTGTAAATTCAATATTGTGGGGTTATGGACTTGTTGTTGATTGGACAAAATAAAAAAAATTATAATTGCATTATAAATATATGCAGATATTTTGATAGTTGATTGATCGAAATTATTTTTCAAGCAAAAATCTCTTAAATAACAAACAGAAGATCTTCGGGTTTTGGATCAAATAAGACATATACTGTAGACTGGGTAGATTGTGATGGTCAATCTTTTCCTGAAGACCAAGTCATTTATCGATCACTCATGAAAATAATCAGTAGGTTAATAGATTAAATAATTAATTAGGTGCAGCCCTATGTTTAAGGAATAAGGATTTTTCCACACAAAAAGTACAAGGTGCATTTATGCGGAATATAGTATCCTGATAGACAAAAGACATTTATCTTTATCACATATCAGCTAAGCGACTGCATCTACAGTTACATAAATAAGTGAGATCGATAAATTATTTTGGGGAGGCCAAAACTGCTTCAAAAGCGATGAACGCATAAACGCAACGATGAATGCAAAATTATGTTTTATTACTATGTGATTGTTTCTGGTTTAGTTGGGAAAGTCTGTTAAGACTGGGTGCCATTGTGCTGGGTCATTTGGTAGAGCAGCGATTGTTCCATTAGGGTCTCAGTGGCTTGAATCTGATGCTGCCTGTACATCTCTGGCTGTGCTCGTACTGGCTGTGACTGCCTATATTTCACCTGGATCTTGAATTTGTTAGATCAGACTTGCACTTAACTCTAATAACCATGGTTCAATACCAATGTCCTGCATTACAGAGCCAATACAACAAAAAGATGTGCATCGCTCCAAATACATTACTAATGGACAGCCCTGTACATCCGACATCTCACAATAATAACTAAAACATCTGGTCATTTAATCAAATCGTCAACTATTTTGATTAATAATTATTCACTAAAAAAGATCACATCGTATTTTATATATTTTTTAATTGAACATCTTGGAGTTGAGTTGTGGACTGTTGGTGGGACAAAACTAGCAATTTAATCATTTACAGTGTCATCCATAACATTGTCTTGCCTTCTCATTCATTCTCACCACACTCACACAAAACTGAAAGGAGGTTTAAGAAGGAAAAAGGACAGTCAGTGCGCACACCGTGGCAGAGAATCCACCTGTTCAGTCACAGTGTGAAGATGACCCATTTACATCAGCATACTGAGCAGCACTGACGAGTCAACAACACATACTCACAACACCTGCTGGACAGGTCTGAGCAGTTTCCCTGCAGTGCCTTTTTTCACACTAATGGAAACACGGGAAAGAGATCAAATCAATAGAAATTTCCACTGGACCGAGCCTGTGAAGCATGTTTGGCCCATTTGCTAGTGCAGAGACAGTAGAGAGCAGCCAGGGGATTCGGACAGAGGGGAGGCAGTCTGTCGATGAAGTGTAATTCCTGTAATGATGACTGGTAGGTATTCGAGGCGCACTCTATCATCGCTTCCCATCAAGCCTCCACGTCCTTCCTGGATGTGACAATATCCTCTGCTGTTGAGGAGCAGGGTGGTGCTGGCACAGTGACGCTGTGTTCATCAGTCACCTCAGAGGCAGCAGAAAAACTGGACTTAATCAGGCCTGTGTCCATGTGGGGAAAATGTTTTCTTCAGTGAGGTGATCAATCAGACCGCAAAATGACACCCACAAACCACTTACACATTCCTTCTTTTTCCACTTTCTGCCTCCCCTCTGAGGCTCACAATGAGCTAGTTCAGTAAAGTAACTAAGTATGTTTACTCAAGTACTTTAACGAAGCACTTTGCCTTTTCAGCCTTTGAGTGTTTTATCTTTATACTGCTTTATACTTGTACTTAAAATGTATAAAATTGATTAACCAACTAAGCAACTCATTGCAACTGTGACATACCCACAATGCAACTTGGCTGCTGATATATTACCTCAGTAAACACTTCCATAATGAGTTTATGGTCTCAGTCGCTGGTTTCACGTCTTCTTCAATACAACTTGATGTTCATTTAGTAAATTATGGTCCCATTTAGAGGAAAATAGACCAGTAAGCAGAGTATGCTTCAGGGAGGGATTATCTGTGATTGACAAGTTGTTACCATGACGACCTGTCAATCAGGCAAGAGCGACTCGTACCCACAGCGCTGTGTAAATTTAACCTGCGCAGTTGAAAAACCTTATTAGGAGTTGGATGTTCACTTTCTCTGGTGAGTACATTTAGTTTTAAGACCATTGTTCGCTAGACAAAATGCTCAGCTCTGTTAAAATGACAGTTAACATGAATTACAATTGCACCTAGCTAAGCAAGCTAGCTAGCTCCCCACACAGCCGTTAGCTCCACCGTCTCGTCCAAATATGGTCACGTCCGGTGCCGCTGGTTGCAAAAAACTCAAAATGGCGGTGCCCTATTGGCCAAACTCGAAGCTTAAAAACAGCAGTTCACAAACCAACGGGTGACATCATGATGACTGCGTCCACTTCTTATATACAGTCTATTGTTTTGACCAAGGAGGAAGAATGCATGGAATAAAAAAAGATCTCTCCGTTTCAGCTGTTTTGATTGATCCCTTTTTTAAACTGTCCATCCTGAGTCCAACAGTGTTAAAGGAGTGCAATGCTAAACCAGTGGAGCACGCTTTAAAAGTAGCAGCTCATCATTTTGGGAAATAAACATCCTCACTTTTTTGTCATGAGTGAAATGAGAAGACTGTTAGCTTAGCTTAGCATAAACACTGGAAACAGGAGGGGACAGCTATTCTAACCTTCCATTGCCTCTAAAGTTCACTATTTAAATAAACATAATAATAATGTTAATCAGTACAAAAATTACGTGTCAAAAAAGCAACAGACTGCTTCACTCTGTATTGTTTACTTAAAGGGCCCCTACACAACTGTCATAAAATCATTAAAGAGTGACCATTAGGCCATTAGGCTTGTTTATTGTTTATTACAGGACACCATCTTTGCAATTAGCTGGTCAAAAAGGACAATAATCACAAAAAACATATAAAAGTGTATTAAAGTCCACTGTGTTGAATAAGAGCTAGAGATAAGCTACCTACAGTACTGTTTATCCAGCCTGGAAAGTGTTAAGTTCAGTTTGCTGTGTATGTGTGTGTGTGTATGAGAAGGGTGGGCATTAGATGCATGGGGGTGTGTCTACTGCAGACTTTGATCCAGAGGATTTCCCCTCTTAACTTAGGATGACATGAGCTCATAGATGAGAAGCGTCTAAAGTAGGGATATCGCTGAATTAAAATCACTTCAATTTCTCAGCCATAAAACAGCTGAACCCAGGATTAATATGTCACCATGTGATGTGTTGGTGAGTCACATTTTACCTTTGTTAAACATTTCAAGCCCTTCCTTTATTAATACTTAACAGATGTAAGCTGTTTCAGAGCTGCATGAATCATACTACAAATGAATTATGCACTTGCTGTGCAGGCAGATCCACACTGGGCCTCAGTAACTCTGCCACACAAACATCTGTAGCTGTGACTCTGTTTCTAGGGCACTGCGAAATAACAGAAGCTCACAAACTCTCCTTTTCCTCTCTCGTCTTTTTCACATACAGACTGAAAACCACTCCATTACCGAACTTGGTAAATATTCTGATTCGAGGGGGAGTCCCTCTGCAGCAGAAATCTCAGACAGCCTTTTCCACAGATGTAATCATGCTTCTCAAGTTTGTGCCTTATATCTTACCATTACAACCCTTTTCTGAAAAATAAATACTCAGCGATCTTTGAAAAAACGCGAAATGTCGTTTAACAACACTTTGCTCTGTTCTGGAGGTATTTCCAGAATCCTTAAAGTCTCTTCTAACCCTAACATGGATAAAAAATATTCAACCTGCTACACAAAAGAGTTTCTCAAGTTGTGCCTGTGTTTCCAAATCCAGAGAGCCAGAACTGAGAAACATCCTTTTGAGCACAGACATATGTCAGTTCTGGCTACCTATCTTTAACTGGAGCAGTGGTGGAAAATACATTTACTTAAGTAAGTACAGGTGTGAGGCACGAATGCTTTACTTTCTAATAATTTCCAATACCTCTACTCACAAACACAGTAAAGATCACAAAATTAAAAAACAAACTTTATTACTTAATAATTTATTTTCTTTCCCATTAATCATCTCACGACCGCTCAGATTTATGTTTTGACCCTTTGGAAAGGGCCTGACCCATAGGTTGGGAACCACTAAACTACCTAACTGTGTGTTAACGTATGAATGTATAATAGGAGACAATTTGTAGCTGAGTAGATGATAATACTTCTGTACTTTTGACTTAAGTTTTTGAATGCATGACTAATACTAGACTATTTTTACAGTTTAATCTGATACTTTTACTTAAATAGTACTTCGTCCACCACTGGTTTGAAGGTGAAACAGCTTAAAAATCAATTTGTACATTAACCAAAATTAAATGACCAGTTATACCGATTCATATTTTACGTGTGTTTTCAAAAAAAAAGCAAGGACATACGTCCGTTCTGGCCAACTGGATTAGGAAATGCAGTCACAATTTATTTTCATCCAAATGGTTAAAAGCGTCTTTAAGGAATCTGGAAATACTTTCAGAACAACAGTAAGTGTTGTTAAATGACCTTCTAGGGTTTCAAAGATCGCCTGGTATATTGCCTGGTGGTTTTCTTTTTCGAAAATTGACTGCTTAGCTCTGTGACTCGAATGTAATACATGAGAGGCACAAACTGGGGAGTCGCTGGACAACAAACATCTGACCGAAACCATTAAAACTGCGTGACTTTAAAAGAGGCTTCACTAAGGCTATAGAGGGTACAATCTGTCCAGTTTAAATCAGTCTCCCTTGTTATGCAACACTTAAATACCATGAGAGAAATGAAACATGAGAGCCAGGATTAAAGCTAGAATTACAGATGTTGCGTTATATAATATTCACCAAGTGAAAGAAAGAATAATGATGAATCTGATCATTTCATTTCAGCCACATGAAAAATGTCCTGAGCAGCCATCTTTATAAATTTCTTCTATTTCAAACTAAATAAATGAAGTGGGGAAACATGTAAACCATGGCTCCCTGTATGGCACAGGATGTGGGCAAAAAATATCACTTCGCCCTCCACAGAAAAGCTGCCTGTCCTCGTCCTGCCAAGGAAGCTTCCAGAGAACAAAGCCTGTAGATCACAGTTACTGTAAATGGAGCATGTAGTCTGAAGAGGGCATAAATCATGTTATTGCTCATTTAGCCAGGCCTGGAAGGCACATTCTGATTGGCTAACAGGGAGACAGGGTGGGGTTTGATGCTGAGGGAGGCTCAGGGGTCGGTTACAAGATCTCCTTTGACTGCAGCTGCTCGCTCTGCAGACTCAGCCCTGCACAATGCATCTTCACATTTTCTAAAGCTGGCTAGATGACGGGTGGTCAGCCGGACACACTGAGCGCCTCACCCTTGCAGCATGTGTAAGGATGTAGATAGAGTACAAACACACATGCACATATGCTTCTCTGGCCTCGTAGCGCAGCGTCCTGGGGTGGCAGGACAGATGACACACTGTCCTTGTGTTCCAGTTTCTTGTTCATTCATCCATTCTCCATTGGTGGCTATCCACCAATGCACACACACCACATACACATTAACACAAACGGGAACCAAACCAGTGAACATCCAACTGTGAGGAAGCCATTTGCAGATATGTAAATGTTAGGCAAAGGACTACCAAAAAGCCTTTTATACATCACAGCTAAAACGTAAATATATAAAATCACATTTAAAAATGAGATCGCTTGACATTAAAATAGGCACAAAAACAACAAGATAAGGACATGCAGTCCTCAAATTGATTCCGCCTGTAAAGGAAAAAACAGGCAGAGCCCACCTCTTCAGAGAATAATTTGTTTAGATGTTCCTAATGGGACTTTTACATTTGTGTTTTCGGATGCTCGTTTCCGCAATTTAGCACAAATTAAAGCACAGAGACGTCTCCCTGCAAAGGGTGCCGATGGCTGGTGATAAAAGTAAGATGTCTGCTCGGCTGGTGTTGGACATGAGCCAGGCCACTGCCCTCTGTGTTCTCCCATCACTGCCTCGGTGCAGCTCACAGCTCGACCTCAAGCCAACATTTGAGGAATTGAACCCTCCAAAACAAGGAAACTATGCAACAAAGACAATGTACGTGATAACAGAATGATGAACTAGCCAAAGATATGCCTACACGAAGAGCTTGTTTCTTAAAATTTGATTATAATGGCGCTGCGTTGTGCATATTTTGTCTTTGCAGAAGACTGTTATACAGTTTTTAATCAATGCCAAGCCTTTTACAGAGCAAGTTTCTGAAAATTATGGCCACTGCATGGCATGGAACAGTGACGATATAAATCATTTTAGAGATGAAACAATTAGTCAATTTATTGATTAGTTAATTAATTGTCAAAAAAAATAATCTGCTACTATCTTGATAACTGATTAATTGTGCCAGAGATGAGTGAAATAATACACTCTTTTTTAGCTGCCGCAAGCAGCCAACTAACAAGACTAAGAGTATACAGCCAGGCTCTGTGAGGCTGTACTTGGACACACCCTTGCTTTGAGCTCAATGCTAACGTCAGCGTGCTAACATGCTCACAATAACAATGCTAACATGCTGATGTTAAGCAGCTATAATGATTACAGTGTTCAACATCTTTTAGTGTGTTAGCATGCTAACATCAGCTAATTGGCACTCACAAAAGCACATCTGAAGCTGACAAGATTTTCATTTGATTGTATTTAATTATAAACCGAGTACTGGACAGTAACAATTTTGATCTGATGGTGGCGCCAGTTGAAAATTCAGTGGATTGCCAAAGTGATTACAAGTAACTCTAAAGGAGGCATAAATATCTGTACCAAATTTCATAGCTATCCCTTTTACAGTAGTTAAGATACTTAATTCTTGATCAAAGTGGTAGACTGGCCGACAGACCAACATTGCCATCCACATTCACTGCTACGTTTTCTCAAATGTGAGGATTTGCTGCTTCTCTTTCTCAGAGATGATTGTAACTTGAATATCTTTGGGTTTTAGACTGTTGCTCAGACTAAACAAGCAATCTGAAGGAGTCATCTTAGGGTCTGAAAAATATTAATTTTTTTTCACTATTTTCTGACATTTATAGAAAAAAACGACTATAAAAATGATTGTTAGTTGTGGCCCTAATACAGGCTCCTACCAAGAAAGACTGGCCTTCTTGTTTTAATGCTTCTGTTAAAAGGTAGGTGCAAATGAGCAGTAGCCTATGTGAATGCATTAAACCTCAGAGCCTTTCTGGAGAAGGCTATTACACTGATATGTATCAACATGCCGTGCAATGGCGAGTTTGAAAATTACCCCTATGTTGTCTGGGTCCTATCTCCACGTTAATATCCAACCCCCCATGAGAGAAAATTATGTTCCACTGTAATATGAACGTAGTATGCTGACTACCCTCCAGCCATTAGTCACCGCAGTGCCTCCTCTGGGCTCTGGATGTTCAATGTGAGCAGTATCATCTCTCTCTCTCTCTTTTCTCTGAGCCGGACAACAGCTCCTTCTGTCCAGACTCCAAGGAAAGCAGGAGGCCATTAAAGTGCAGAGCAGATAGAGATGGGAAGGGCCTGGCACTATGTGAGAGCAGCTACTTCTCATTTTGCTATGCTTTAAATCCATTTGGCCTAGTAGCTGCATGCACACCCACAGTCAAGAGGGGTTACTGTGTTACAGAGCAGGATATTGTGCCAAATCATTGTGCCTGATTTGTCGGGCAAGGAGAGAGAGAAGTAAGAGGAAACAAGTGGGACAAAGACAGAAAATGAGTGCAATCTAAATGAGGACCAGCGCTGCATTATGATCATCATTCAAACTCATTTTAAAAACTATCCTCTGCGCAGCCTTATCTGACAGGATCTGGGATCACATGCTGCATCCGAACCGACCTGCAGTGTTTGCAGTGCTAATGAGTCCGATGGGTTGTGCGAGTAGTGGGTTGAGACAGAACTGCTGACACAACAGCAAAAAGGCAGCTTTCCTTTCTTAGACCAGAGGAAAAGCTGGACAGCTATGGGGTTATTAAATATGTAACACCTCAGTATGTGGTCAGTCATAAACCTTCCCTGTCAGGGACTGCATTTTGAGCAACAAAACATCGGATCCACAGTGTATCTATAGGTGCTTATCAAAACAGAAATTCTTGGTTGTTACAAATCAAGGCCATACAGGAGGTTGTGATCAGCTTACAGTGAGAAAGCAATAAGAAAAAACTGATCCAAACAATCACATTACCTTCAAGTATCAATACCCCCCAAAAAAACTATTGCACACATGCTGAGACTACTAGCAATATTATTACAATAAATGAATAATTTGTGATGCAAAAATAGGCTGCCAAATATTTGCTGGTTCAAGCTTCTCAAATGTGAGGATTTTACTATTGTCTTTGTCCTATATAAAGATAAGATATTACTTTATTAATCCCCCATAGGGGAAATTTAGGTCAACATAGAAGCACAAGGAATATAAAAGAACAGATGCAGTATTGTAGATGTATTAACACACTATGTGGTAGTAACCGGAATACATTTGGGCTTTGGATAGTTGGTTGGATAAAATTCCAATGCATCACCTTGAGTTCTGGGAAAGTGTAACAGGCAACAACTATTTATTAAAATCCCAGAGCCAATGGTGACATATCCTAACACTCAAAGACATTTGGTTTACAATGATGTAAGATAACCAGAAAATACTCACTTTTAATAAGCATTGTACATTCTTTCTCAAAAATCGATCACGATTAATCGACTAATCAGCGCAGCTCTAAAGTTGGCTTATGTTGTATAAGGTTACTCACTTTACATCCTACTGACAGCCGCTTATATAAATATTAGGAAACTGGGCATTGGGAATAAGCACAAGATACCTAAAGCTCAATAGGAGCCCGGAGAGAGGAACTGACTTACTCAAAAGCAAAGAAGAGAGCGCAGGTCCCGACGATGAGGAACAGGGTCAGGTAGAAGACTCCTTTCTGCCGGGCCATCATCACCCGTCCGTCACAGCAGAAAGTGTTCTTACCCGGGAGCTTCTCCCATTTTCGCACCTTTCGTGTTATCATCACCGCCGACATGGTGTCCTCTTGTCAGATGGGTCCTCAGTCCTTCTTTGAGTTAATGTCAGCTGTTCTACTGTAAAACAATAAGCTGGTAGCTTTGGAGAGCTCCTACACTGTTCAATGTGACACACAGTCCAATTGCAAAAAGACAAACCACTTACTCGGTAATATTAAAGATTTTTGCACAAGGCGACGACTAAGAAGCAATGTCGCAGTCACATCATCAGTGTTTTCTAATCCATATTGTATCCAGTTTCCCGTCTTTAGGCTACTGCAGCATGTCATTCCCACAGTGAGGCTCCCACGCTGCTGCTCAAGCAATCTCAATCCTCTCAACGCCCAATCAGTATTGGAAATTATTAGAAATTTATCCAAATGCTTGCGGCAGATGTTCCCCACCAGAAGCTAGAAAACCAAGCCGTGGCTGTTGCATCGGGAGAGCGGACCTTGACCCATTGAAATTCATATCATCACGATAAATCATAAATGATCGCACACGCGAGCTGCTCCGCGTTCACTGACGTTATACTATGCCCAAGCTGCTGGACATGGTCAGCAGGCCTTCATGTAAAGAGCAAAAAAATGAAGACGAAAAACAGAGATCATTAATAGGAAATTATCACCTGCATGGACGCAAACATGCAAAGCTGTCCGATGTGCTTATTCCCCGCAGGATGCCAGCTCTCGGTTTTACTCAATGGCAGCAGGAAACACGCCTAGATTGAAATGTCTAATCTTAAAGGGGCAGGACAGGTAAAACAACAAGGAACAAAGGACACAGATGGAGGTCCTATTTAGATCACATTCATATGCTAAATCGCTCTCCTGTAGTATCGACCAAGAGAGGAAGGTGAGAAGTGCATTAATGAAGGTAATTGGTTATAGACACCAGATGCATTAATCCCTCAGGTGCTGCTCCATGTGTAGTTCAATGGCTCCAGAGAGCAGAGGAAAACGCTGCAGAAGTCCTCAGAGTCAATCATGTTATAGAATAGCCTACTAGGAACACTATGGACAGAAGATATGTTCACTTTGAGTATTTTAAGCTCCAATTTATATAGGCTATGTAGCCTATATACTGTGTGCATATTTTATGTGTTTCATGCTATGGTTTCATGCTATTTGTAGTTTATTGATTAATTGTACTTCATATCTAATATTCTACTTTATTAAATCCATATTCTTTATTTTGAATAGTGTTTTTTGTTGTTTGGTGTTGTATAATTATTTAGAAATGTGTTGTGTTAATGTTGTTCCATGTCAGAATAAAAAAAAACAAAACCAATAGCCTATTCTGAAAACATAGTAAGGTAGTGCAATTCCTCTTCTTAACGTTTTAACGTAATTAGTATTAATTAATTTGTTAGTAGGCCTACCTATGGGTAGTACCTGCATTTGACTTTTTTTCAGAAGTCTTTGTTCATGTAGCCTACTGCTGCTGTGACATGTGAATTAGCCCCCAGGGATAAATAGTATAATAATAATAATAATAATAATCATTGTTAAAAGGTGAAAATAAAACACCACAGATTCAAATTCTCACCTCTCAATTGAAACGATAATGTGTCATTTTTTTCCCCCTTTGAATGCAAATTGCAGATTTCTTTTAATTTTTTTTATTTTCTGATAACATGCTGGACGCTATATTGTGTTCATGGTCAATAATCTGCAAAAATGAAAAGCAGAAATTAATTAATTAATACAAATGACAAAATTATGACAAAAGATGTGCAACTCACATAAATGTAATACTACCTAGCTCAAATCTTTACGAACATTATGATGCATGTTGCAACAAGCTCAGGTCTTGGGTTAAAATATGTTTGGCCTAAATCCTGTGTGTTGTGTCTCTTTCAGAAGCCTTGTATTTATCTCAGCCTTAGCCTTTCTGACTTTTGTAATAGTAACTGTAAACTCAGCATGAGCTTATAATTTAAAGTATGTAGTGATGTGTTCATGGCTGGTGATAATAGTGACATTTACACTGGCCAAATACAAGCTACATAATAACACATGCTAAGTCTCCTTGGGTAAAGAAAAAGTGATGGTTCAGTATTGGCCATTTTGGCCTACTTGTTGCTCCACAGAGGCAAGGAGATGGCACTTTATCAGACACACAGGGGAGGGCTGGACTATAAAAGACCCAGAGAGTGAACCAAACATCCTTCACTCTCAGTCTGTGCAGAAGTCATAGACCAAAAGCTACTGTGCGTCTCCATCAGTCAGGATTCCTGCTGTTTTATGTCTACTCCAGAGGAGGACATTATAAATACTTGCTTTGACCAACCTGCCAACTCAGGTTCAAATGTATGACTGCGGACGGCCAGTCAGAATTCAAATTCTGGTGCCACTTTTCATTATATAAGGAGAGATAATATAAATATAAGGAGGATGAGGTTGTTTGATCTTACTGACAGCAGAAAGCTTAACGATTGTATGACTGATCTAATGTGCAGCATCATTAGCTAGTACCATCTCTACAATACAAACAAGGACATATTCCAGGACAAGGACGTTAATGTAATTCAGGAATCAATCAATTAATAAAATATGAAGACCAATAAGAAGACCAATAAAATAGGCAATACTGAGACAAAACTTTAGAAAGGATGTCAAAATACATTTGTATTATTATGAAACCACCTAAACATTGAAAAAAATTACTTGAAATATCCTGAAATCTATTTTATTTACAGTGAAGGCAGCACTGTGGAAATTATGATCATACTGAACTGTGTGTATTTTATTTCCACTACATTTTTACTGTTCTAACTATGAAAATTGTAAAGGCTAAACATCTATCTAGGTGAATTAACGTTATAGTAGGATACAGCATTTTTTGGAGTCATAGACTCATAGAGACAAAAAGTCAGGAAATCTTGGCATCTGTTGCATCAATGTAGACTTTGTATGTCTTTCCCCACAAGTCCTCCAATCTTATGGAAGTGCAATACCATAACAAAAAGGGGAACAGCATATTGATTTGGGACAAACAGTTTTTATATAATAGTAGCAAATCTTGACATATGTACAAAATAAATAAATACAATAAAAACTTCTTCATCTTTATGATTAATGTTGGCTACTGTGACATTTATAATTGTATTTTTCTTCCCGTTCAAGACTAATTCAAAACGTTTTCGTGTACCTTTGTATGAATTTGTTGGATCTTTCACTGTATTAGACTCATAGGCCATTTTAACTCACTGATACAACCCATATGATTATACTGTATTATACTATATATATGGCCGTGGATGACCTTTAGTGTCGCCTACATTAATGTTACTTTAGAACAGCAATAAAGCATAACTCATCTCCCTGAGTTTGTCTCCATCTACAGACATTAAAGAGCTAGTTGTTGAAATTGATTTATCCCTTCTTGTAATTTAACAAGAGCTGACGTTCTCTAACAGACGTTTAACATGAATAAAGGTGTAGCCATCACCCTTTTACTAAGAAATGTCCTTTCTTCAGCGTAAGAAAAGATTTTACCGTGGAGGTTTATTTTAAGCCGCAGCAGTTTGTCTTTACAATAAAGTTTTGAATTTTGAAACGTCCGTCCTGCATAATAATCCGACTGGCAACATTCCCCGTGTGTGTTATTGTGGAGCAGCTACTGGTTATCTGTACTTTTCGTTTTACGCTAAATAAATACTCTTGAACTGTAAAACACAAATACAGTGTCTTTGTTTGTTTGCGTATAGATGGACGGTGTGCCTTGCCTTCGTGTGTCGCAGTGCCATGCACAGCAGTTAAGGTAATCAGCCTTTCAGTGAGTGAATAGCTTCTTAAGCTAAGTTAGCTAGCAGTTAGCATGGGAACCGTAGACACTGATGGGAACTAAGAGCAATGGACAGACGGTCAAATATGCCTCTCTGTACTAATTCTGATGACCCTTTTGCATGTCTTAACTTACAGGAAGTGTCTACAGTCCAAAGGGGCTCTGGACCTGAGTTTGTGTTTACTGAAAGACTCAGGCGGGACTGGGACAGTCCTCTTGCCCATTTTACCATCATGTGTGTCACAACTTGATCTGCAATCTCTCAGAACAATGGTGGCTTCAGACAGTGATTGTGAAATAGTTTGGAGCCAGGTAAATAAAGCTGAGTTTCACAGCAGCTTTAAACTACTTGTATGCATATCCTGTTATCTGTCCTGTTTTCACCACAGTCTCATTTGCAGTCAAAGAAGGAGAGAGGAAGGACGAGTGCTAATAAACTAGAGAAAATCCTCCTGGAGCTGTTGGAATCTCATGGTGAAAGATGGACAGAGGAGTTGAGGGAGGACCTCCCTCGCAGCTTCCAGAGGCATGGAGACCTAGTCCTGCTGGGAGACAACTGTTTCACCCTGCCACTATGGAAGAAAATGGGTATTGTTCCCAAACCTAGCCACAGTTTTCTTTAGTACTGGGTGTACAAAGTAATTCACTGATTGCTTTTACATTTCTAGATAAACAGCTATGGATTGCTGTGGCCAAAGGACTTGGGGCAAAGCGCCTGGCAAAGATGAGTCGAATATCCAAGGATGGATTTAGGTCTCCCGTGGTGACGATTCTGTTAGGACAGCACTGCTGGGTCAAACATGTGGACAATAAGATTAGGTAAGTCTCAGTCCTAATCAATCAGAGTAATTTATTTGCTCTTAATTTGATTATTGAATGGGCACATGAATGAATACATACTAAAACATGTCTGAGTTTAAAATGTGTTCACCTTTGTTTCAGGTATGAGTTTGATGTCACCAAATGCATGTTCTCAGCTGGAAACATAACAGAGAAGCTCCGGGTGGCTGGATTTGACTGCAGAGGGGAGACTGTGGTGGATTTGTATGCAGGTGGGATAATTGTGTCAGTGTGTAAAGTAGAAAATAATTGTAATGTATCTTCATACAATCCATCCATCCATTATGTTACTTTTGTGTCTAACCCTTGTACTCTTCAGTCGCAATTAAACATAATCTGAAACATGAATGTTGGTGTCTAACTATCACAACTGTATCTTGTGTCAGGTATTGGATACTTCACCCTCCCATATCTGGTATATGCGGGGGCTAGTCATGTTCACGCCTGTGAGTGGAACCCTGACGCAGTTGAAGCTTTACAGAAAAACCTCGTGGCAAACAGGGTGTCTGACCGTTGCACTGTTCACCAAGGAGACAACCGACAAGTAATGTCTTTTCATATGTGTCCCATGCTGCTGATGTGACATGTATTGTTTACACACAAGTACAATATTAGCTCTGTGTTAATTGGATACTTCTCCACAGGGATGAAAGTGTTAATTTATGCCCTCTAGTGGGTGTATTAGTTCCCATCTCCACTGAAAACCATGCCAGCAATTATTGAAACCTCAGGATTTTATTTCTATCAGCACAAAAGAGAATGAGTCAAACATAAGTGGTTATCTTATCTAAGGGATTGTAAACAATGGCCTTTAGGTCTAATCTATGTAAAATGCATGTTCTCTTACTTATTGTGCTCTGTAGCTATAAAACCCGAAGCTCGGCACTGTTACAAGAATAATAAAATAATAATTTTTTAAAGAGTTTTTTTATTTGCATCATTTTCCAGCTCCAGCTGTGTGACATTGCTGACCGAGTGAACCTGGGTCTCATACCGAGCTCTGAGGACGGCTGGCCTGTTGCCTGTCGACTGCTGAAGAGAACAACTGGTGGCATTTTGCACATTCACCAGAACGTTACCTCACCGTTACCGAACACGGCAGCCGTTTCAGCAGTCGATGACACCACTGAGAGGGTTTCTGGGAAGAAAGTTGACAGAGATGTGTGGCAGGCCTGGGCCGCTGACACAGCAAACCAAATCGCCTGCCTTTTAAAGGACATCACTGGTGCACCGTGGATAACAAACATCCAACACATCGAACACGTTAAGTCATATGCACCTCATGTTCACCATATTGTGCTGGACTTGGAGTGCAGACCATCCTGAGCTGAACAGATGCTGAGTGGACACTCTGGCATTAAACATTTTAATGTTGCTTTATTCTAAAGAGGAATTGGGCATCTGTGTGGTCCAGATGTTTTCAATGCAACCAAACAGTAGTGGTTTGTGAAACCAGTGGCTGCAGTGTTTTTTATAAACCTTTTATTTGTCCAGGGCAGGTTCACTAAGCACAAATGCTGTTTTTCTTTTGTCAGTTGTTTTCTAGAAACGCCCTGTCTTACACTCATGTCAGTATAATCACACCTGGAAACTGCTAAGTCGTATCACAACCACAGTCTTATCTGTTGGCTACTGGACAGCAGAGAAGTCATGATTTATGTGCCTTGCTCAAGGGCACCTCATTGTTGTTATACTCACTGGATTTCCATCTGGTGTTTGATCCATAGACCCTTTTGATGAAATGAAAAGCTGAAGACTTGACTCACATCCATTGTTCCTGACTCTCACATCAGTGAGAATAACAGGAAAATGCAAACTTACAAAACTCTATTATGACCTGTCAAACTACAGGAGTCATATTTGACATGAAAGTAAAGGTCAACCTCTATGAGACATTTAAATAGATAACATACATTACATACTCTACCTTGCCAATTTATTTTCAGAACTTTGAGAGGCAACAGTTATTTTTTCCAAAAACATTTGAAAAAACACAAGAGTTTCACTCCTGAGCTATAAACAGGTGACAACATAAAGGATAAACCTGAATAAATGAGTGGACAAACAGAGCACACAGGGTGCTCACTGAATGGTAATAATATGAATCATATGATTTGGCCTTCACAGTCATTAGGTCTGAACCCAATTGAACAGCTATGGGAGAATTTGGATCCAAATAAAGGAATGTCTTCTGGATGAATGGTGTTCATCCTTCCTGTAGAAATCTATGCCAAGGAACAGTGAAGCTGTTGTGGCGGCTCGTGGTGAACCAACACGTTACTAAGACCGTTAATGTGTTTGTTTTTTTCTCCCATCTGTATCTGCCATGGATGTAGTAGGAGGTGCAAAATGTGTATTTGCACTACTTCGCCAAAAGAGCCTACTCAAGACACTGTTGGATTTTCTCAGCAAGTGATGGCCCATATGAGTTTCCTCTCAAGTGTAGTATTAATTATATGAAATACAAACTCAGCAGATCTGCCTTGTTGTTGCCTTTGGTCACGTGTACAGTAAATTAGTTGGGAGTTGTTATTAACATTAATTTAATATCAGACAACACAGACAATCCTTATGATACTCACAAGATGATATTTAAAATGTGGGGAAGACGAAGAAGAAGAAAAAAGTTAGGCTATACTTTTTCTTTTTTTAGATACCAGAGATTTGTTGTAAATGGAAATTAGAAACGCCACTGTGAGAATTAACAGGCAGTTTTTATAGGCCCTGTGATCATTTGCTTTACTATGTGTTGTTCTGCCCTCACTTTGCATACGCCCTTACAATAAATAATGACATAGTATGTGCCAAGGGATAGTGCCTTTATGTCTCAATTGTAGTACATATATTGCTGTATCTATATATGAATTTCTCACGTCTGATACAGTCTACTTTTCTCTCTTTTTCAGAGGAAAGAAACGTTTCCAAAAAAAACCCTACACTTCCCGTTCCAAGTTTTGCTCTCACTGCATTCAAAATAAGCTGTTACGTTAAGTTAGCGTGGGAAAGGAAACAGAGCCAATTATTGGACAGTTTCAGTGGGTCAGCCCTTCTGTGGTAAGCAGAGCTAATACACCTGTCATCATGGAAAATGTGGAGACGCGCTGCTTTCAGCAAACTTTCCTTATCTTCCGGGAACTGGGGAGTCTCTGAAATAAAGTAAACAGTGTTGGAGACGAGAGGCAAGAAGAAGAGGCAGAAGTGGGCAAGGCAGGGTTATTATCATAGCCGAGCAGGAAAGTGAGTAAACCACTTTATTGGTTAATTTAATTATCCTGAAAACGCTGTTAGCTTGTGTGCTACTTTAAACCGTTTCAGTTGTGTTTTCTGTCAGGAATATATCCCGCCGTGACGCGAGCCTGTATGTAACAGCGGGCTGAAGTCGACTTTTAACAGCAGGTGTGTGCAGTTTTCTTTAATCTGCATTTTGTAACGTTGTTAGTCTTCTGATTTCAGAAATCTCGAAGTTACGCTGTAAATTAAATGAATCGTCTGTCCAAATCTTATGCCTTTTAAAGACGGGTGAAGGCAAAACTGTTTTCTAAAGACACCTTGAGGTGGATGTGAAGTCACGTTAGCATTAATAACGTTTTCAGTTGGTAACGTAACTTAACGTAAACGTTCGACCGTTAACACCGTTAGCAGCTTGAACTGAGTTAACAACACACAGTTCATCGCAGATTTTCTGATCTTTAACAACAGCCTCCGTGGAGTTTCATGTTTGTTAAAAATATTCTGTTAATTTCATTTGCAGTTTACAAAAACAAAAGCTATATGCCCTCGCCATGCTACTTCACCTTTTTATGCTTTTCCCGTTTTAATATCCCCAGTTTAGTGTCTGGAAGTAAAGGACTCTTCCACTTTGTTTTCTTGTACAGGCGCATGCGCCATTTCCTTGATGGTAATTCTGCTGGTATATTAAACTCCTGTTAGATAGTTTGGCCCCAGGCATTCAAACAATGAGGGAAAAGGGTATCAGGTTTTGTAGTGCAGTTTAGCGTTGCAGCTTTCCATTGATTAGCACATTTACCCTTTTGCTTTAAATTCCTTTTGAGGCAATTCAAAGTGAGCATAAAGTTTCAGATGAGGTGCATGATGGATGACCGGTTGATTGGGCTTAAACAAATTAAGCTACTGAGCCACGCCCAGTTGTCTGTATCCTTAGAGGGTGGGAACCCTACATGATGGCCTTCATGTTGTTTTTGCCTGTCCCATTCAAAACAACCTTTCACCCTTCTGTGGGATTTTTAAATCCTCTCACATCCTGGTTCGTATGAGTCATTTATCATTTTAGGAATGCAATGCTTGTTCCAGGGTTGTAGACCTGTCCTCTTTTGAAATAGAAAACATGTGAAAGGGTCAGTTTCTGTTGGTTTTGTGGTTACGTAGACTCCCCCGAGCGATCCTTTATTTTTTTTTATTTTTTTTTTTACTGATGGACATAAGGTTTATAAATACACAAGGGGTTTACGCCTCTTGTACTCCCGAACTGTCCGTCACAAAGTTGCTGTACTGAGGGTTCACTGCATGGAAAAGACAAAGGTATCTTAGTCATTTAATTTGGACTACTCAGCTGTTTCTGCCTCTCTTCATCACCCTAGGGCATCAAAGTTCCTCTTTCTACTGCAGAGCTCAGCTTCGGTTGCCTTACATGAGATCATAGAAAGCAGGCTCTAAGGTAGTAAAGTCTAGACTCTTTTATTTTAATGTTAAAACTGTCTTTAATATACAGGGGGAGTTGTAGTTTCACAGTATTCAGTTTTTACGCTTTCAGTCAATTCCTGGTGTTTTGTTTTGTGTTCAGGACATCTCGATGCGACTGAGCTGAGCCAGTTAACCTGCACTTAGGGGTCTAGGTTAAAGGCACCATGCCTCAGGCTGCTGACCTCATCAACCTGGGCTTCCTGACGGAGTCTGAGCAGGAGCTGATCCTGGAGGTGCTGCGGCGGGACGAGGAGCTAAGACAGGCTGAGGAGCAGCGTGTGCGGTGAGAAGAGAGTACTTCCTGTTAATTGTACTAAATGATTCTTACTTATCTAAGGCGCCAAAAGATATAAGGTATTGCTAATCCCTTAAGTTCAAGGTATTACTTTTTCAAACTAATTAATTCAGCTTAAATATAACCTAATTTACTTTTTCATGCTTTGATAATGTTTTAAATATATTTTATTTTATGAGTCCATGTAGATCTTTTAATATCTATTAGAAATATTTCAAGATGCTGTTAAGGCTGGTGCATAACAATGCATTATGAATACCATCCAAAATGTTGTTTATCTAAATTATAATCAAAGTTCTTGTACAGTTTCTTTTATTAAGGCATTTCACACTGCTCAGAGGTTTGGCATATTTTACTTAATGAAAACAATAAAAAAAAAAAAACTTAAGGTAATGAAAAGTATAATTTTGGTATCAGTGCTGATACCCAGGGATGTTACTGGCACTAAATCAAAAAATTCCAACAATACCCAGATATTAAGATATGCAGTGGACTACATAGATACAGTATATCTTATCTTAATATACAGATTTTTGTGTTGCAATGTGTACTATTTTGATTAAGGGCTGAGAGATAATTCAGTGTTATAATTTAACGATGGAATTGTATAGTGATTATATGATCATTTTCTTTTTTCATCTGGCAAAATTTTAAAAGATTTGTTTTACATTTGTAAAGGTGTTTGTCTGATGTAATGCAAAACAGCGGAACATTATTACATTAATTGCATTAAATACCAACTTCATTATTCTGTGACATTTTATTTTAACATTTGCTATATCGTGATATATAAGGTCTGCAACTAGCAACTCATTTAATTATTTTGTCTATGAATTTATTAATTATTTTTTCTATAAAATGTCAGAAAATAGTGTAAATTGTCCTTCAGTGTCCCATAGAACAGAAGCTGGAAATATGGAATTTTTGCTTTAAAAAATTTCTGGTAATGCATTAATAAACTTATTGTTTCAGCTACATGTCAAAGACATTATTAGTGTAAGGCCCAGTTCAGACCGAAGATTCATGACTAGACGAAACCATTTAAGAACATTACGAGGAAAAGTGGAAGCGGTGTAAACTGACTTGCTCAGCTTGTCTATTTCCAGCTGATGGCGTCCCCTACGACTCAGCTCATCAAGTCTGGCCAGCTGTTTCAACAGCCAATCAGCTCATAGCAAAGTCAGCTGGTCGGAATGACTGAAGGGAGGATCACCTCATCAATTTATTACATACATATTTATACAGAAAAAGCCTGAAAAGCTGGCAGTTGGAAACGAAGTACAGAGAGTCATTACTATGCAGACGATACACCATCTTGTGTAGCTGTATTGATGTAAACTAGCGGGTTTCAGAATGTTGTAGACTGGTGCACTGCAAGTAGGCCTATATGCAAGTTACAGCTCGCCTCGTCGTGAATCTTTGTTATGAACCGTGCAGGTTAATTAAGAAATGATGTCATTAGTAGCTGGAATAGCAGGCAATGACGCAGGTATATTGGGTAAACCAGATAAGAACAAAAGGTTAGAATGTTTAAAAAAGCTTACAGATACTATACCCCATGAGAAGTTTCTCAAAGGACAACCTCTCAGTTAAATTTTTGTTTTGTTTCGTCTCAGGAAATTGAAGACAGATTTGCTGGAAGTAAAGAGGAAAGGGGCCAAACGTGGCAGTGGAAAATACAGTCAGCGTAGTTGTGGCAGATGCCAGGAGCCTCTGAGTCGACTGACTGTTTTTCCCAGCCAGTGCAAGATGTGCAATCACCACGTGTGCCGCAGCTGCCGAACAGTCCTCCCCGAAGGATCCTGGCTGTGCAGTGTGTGTGCCAAAGAGACGTGAGAACGTGTTTTTTTTTTTTGTTGTTGGTTGTTTTTTTTACACACTTCTTTAACTTACTATAATTGTATTTTTAGCAAAGCCCCAAGCTCATTCATGTCTAATGAAAGTGAAAAAAGTGGTAAATATATACTTTAATTTTAAAAAGATTATGTGATTTTTCTAAAACAGCTGGGTATTGTAGTTTTAGGCAATGGTTGCTCAAATAGGAGTAAATAGTGCCTATGTGGGGGACTTTTCAGTGGTAAATTCATACACATTTGGTGCCATGATGAATTTTTTCAGCAGCAGGATGGTACATGAGGGATTGAGTCAAAATAAAACGTATATGTTTGTGTTCATGGCAATTAAGGGACACCCAGTGCAACAGTTCGCCTCAGTAATATGTTTAAATAGCTTTTTGTACCACAATGGAGCTCTATGGCACAGAGGAATAATAATTATTAGTAGAATCAATTCATTGTTGTTTTTAAAGTAAATGGTAATTATAGGGTTTTTATGTATTGAAAAGCTGATACACAGACAGAATATCATTCATACTGAAGTCACTAATAAGTAGTATTTTGTGCTTAATCTTGAAGTTTTTACCATTTAGATACCTTATCCTTTTTTAAATGAAGACAAAAATTAAATTTGAAACAACCGTTGGTCAACAAATATTTAAAATGTTCAAATATAAAATCGTTATAACAGACATGTGGATATGGGCAATTTAATGACACTTAAATCAACAGTTCAAAATGGATCTGTCAATACAACATCCCTCTGTAACAAGTGCTGCTGACTGTAATACATTTATTTTATTTTAAACCTTGCATACAGTAATCCTAACAGCAGTGCACAATAAGATCTATTTAAAATTTTTAGAGATGTAGAAACTATGGTATGTGCATCTCCTCACGCCTTTATTATTGCAACAGCCTCTTGTCTTAATCAAAAAACCTTGAAACGACTACAGAACCAAGTACGATCAAATCACCCCTGTTTTAGCCTCTTTAACATTGGCTCCCTGTTTGTTGTTGTTCAGATTGATTTTAAGATCTTATTGATTGATTTTAAGGCCCTTCATGACCTGGTTCCAGATTAAATTGCGGACCTTTTTTAATCCCTTATGAACCTTTGCGTAGTTTGAGACCTTGGTGCAGGCGTTGTTCTGTCTCTTCCTGAGTCCAGCCTGAAAACTACAGAGCTTTGCTGTGAGGGCCCCAAGGCTCTGGAACAACCTGCCTGAGGAAATTGGACTGTCTGAGTCAGTGTCTTCTTTTGAGTCTCTTCTAAAAACGTACTTTTATCGGAAAGCATATCCTGATTTTATCTGAGCTACCTGTTTTTTTTAATGTCATTTTATCTCATGAATGAGTGAAATTCTATTAAATTTAGACATTTTTAAAGTATTTCTTTTGGATTTTAGGGATCTAAAGAAAAGGACAGGTGACTGGTTCTACGATCAAATGGTCAACCGTTTCTCCACAATGCCTGGACATGACTTAGTGAGAGTCTCCCTGAAAAAGAGGCCTCAGCGTGAGTACAGGAAGAGGAAGTGGTTATCCACTGTTCAAGGAATGTAAACAGCTCTCAGCCTGAGCCGAGTGAAATGCACAAACACTGGAATCTTGTTCAACAGTAGGATAAGAGAAATGTTAAACTCAGTTTTTGTTAAACTGAATTGCATTTTAACTGTTGTTGTGTTTATAGTGAACAAGCAGACAGCAGGAGAAATTCTGTTGAGAAGTACAGAAATAAACCAACCTATTCCCGTGCCTCGGTCCAGGCAGATAAATCAGACTGGTAACAAAGGGTGAGTCATCGTTGTTCACATAAGTTTTAGAAATGTTAATGTATTTCTAAAAATCGATTTTTGTCTTATGTCATATTTTCTTGTGACAGTCATGGAAGCGAGAATTCTGGATCAATTGCTTCAAGGGAATCATTTGAATCAAAGGAGGGTGTTTCGTCAAAGCCAACACGCAGTGACACAGAGTCTGCAGAAACTGTCAGTGTTATTAGCAGTAAATCTACGTCCGAGTTAAGGTAAACTCACTGGCTGACACGTTAGCAAGGCTTGGGTCAGATCATGTTTAAATGGCGATAGTTGATAAATCAATCATTTATTTAATCATTTATATTCATTTTTTACCTTTGGATTAGTTGGCCTGCAAAAATCTTATTTAAATTGCAGTAAAAGGAATGTAGTATAGTTTTAACTACTCTCTCATGAGGGTGGGAAGATTGTGCAATTGCACTGTTAAAATAGAACATAATAATAAATCAGTGCAGTCAACTTCATTATATGTAGATGAGTGTTAAACATCCCAAACCATGAACAGGACAGCACTCTAGAAATTAGGCACGGAGCGTTTGGGCTTGGTTGTAACACTATCTGTTTGCGCGCTGAGAAAGAAAATCTGCCTGAAATAGATGTGCCTGAATAAATAATTTCAACTGTTGATGATACAGCATTTGTCATTAAAATAAAGCCCACAGAAAGCATAAAAAATGACTTAATATAACAATTGCCAGTTTCAGGCTAATATGGGTGAGGGTGTAGACCACAGGTGGCACACAAATTTGGAGTTAGTTAAGTAAGTGGTTTTATATGGATTTGAATGTGAAAAAGTTGTAGTGATTAATAATGATTTGTATCATCACACAGGAGTGACGATCACTCGGTTCAGTCCAGCCCAGCGGAATCTGGTGTCTCCAGTAGGGCTGTCACAATCAAAGAAGATGTTGTTATCATTGACGACGCAGACACAGAAGCTAACACTGTACGATGCTCTGAAGTGACATGGTCATGTTCCTGTCTCAAGCCATTTAATCTTCTTTTCTCTCACTGACTCCCTGTTTCTGTCAATATAGGCCCCAGAAATAAAACCGGTCAGTCCAAGCCCGGATTTGGAAGTCAATAGACTCTTCAAAAAGAGCATCAAACGAAACCCAAGGCCTTCTGGTTAGCTTCTTATATTACTGTGGGCAATGCTGTTGTCTTATATCCAGAATCAAATGGTGGGGGGAAATGGTTTATCGCAGTTTAATTGCTGGTCTTCATGTTCATAGCAGAGTCTGTATCGACATTGGACCTGCGGGATGGACCTGACACATCAGAGGCCCCAATGGGCAAAAGGAGCCGTTCTGTACCCGGCCTAGACATACAGGTATCAGTACAAAACTGATACACTTTCTTTTCTATGCGATGTTGTTTTTTTTTCAGCATCCCAGACACTACTATATACTTCAGCAAGAATGACGTTCGATATAGCTACCAAGTCGTAGTGGTGTAGGTAAAGAGCAGAAGGTCTCCGGCAGAGAAAAGACAGCTTGCTCAAAATGAAACATGTAGGGAAGCTGCATTTAATTCTGGTCTATTGAGACTATACTCAGGTTATTTTAACTTCTTCTGTGGTGGTTTATTTCCTGTGTGATTGTTGTCAGAGCTAAATGCATGAACCTAGAAAGAAGCCCATCCTCTGATATTGGGAGCTAACACTAAAACCTGCCATGCACAGCTGATGTTTCAGATAGTTTACTTTTTTCTGCTATTTAATTAGACTATAGTTGTATTAGCTAGTCATAGGTACAGAGGTTAAATGCTAGATTTTTCCAATCACAGTATCTATCTATTACACAAAGAGATTGATCTTTGAGAAACCAGACTTCTTTTATTTGTTTTTTTAACAACACAATCCTTATTATGGCTGACAGCGAAAACCCCGCTGTGTGTCTATGATCAGCCTCCTAAATGTTTCATTTTATTGGCACAGGAAGTTGGAGAGGAGGAGGAAGATATTGACAGCTTGGTCAGCTTTCATAAAAGGACAATGGCTTCGAGCTCCTCCAGCCTACGTAGCTCAATGGTAAAGTATTGACATTTCTCGCAGCTTGCATTAGTCCTCTAAAGTCTCTTTTGAAGAGCAGCTCATTATGTCTCTCAGAACGGAACTGATGTAAGATAATCTAATCGAGCATCTATAACCTCAGGATATCCTCCAGCAGGCTAGGAAGTGTGAAATTGATGTGTAAAGGCTACCAAAATGTGTCTATAAGTTACCAAAGCCTCAGGGGAAAGCAAAGCTGAGGCCAAAATGACTCTCATGCTGTCACTCTAGATTTAGATATTGACAGAAACATCCTGATTTCTGCTAATTTGTTTGTCCCTGACTCGCTTTCTGTTAACTCTACAGCATGTGTTGTTACTGTAGGTATGAATTATTTGTTTCAGTGTTATATCTCCTTTTATCTTTTTACACTGTGATCTGCAGCATTATGCCTATAGAGCATGACTGTCGAACTGTTATCTAAATGTCAATATTTGGTATTAATGAAACAAACACTGGAATTGTTAGTGAAAAACTATTCAGGTCGGGTGTATGTATGTTTCTCCAGAGCACACTCGGCAGCATGATGAGTATTTATAGTGAAGCAGGAGACTTTGACAACGTGGAGGTGAGCGGAGACGTCGTCTTCTCTATGAACTACGACGAACACACCCAGAGCCTCCAGATCTTCATCAAGGAGTGCCACGAGCTGGCCTGCGGCGACGCCTCACGGCAGCTTTCCAACCCGTAAATGTTAAAAACTTTCCCTTTTTCCAAGTGTAGCTGTAATATGCCAGCTCCACTAGGATACATACATCATTTGAAGCTCAGTTTGCTCAAAAGCTGGCCTTCACATTGAGCAACAGTGCAGATTGCTGCTCTGAAACACATTTTTCTGCTGCACACACACCCCTCTGTGATGTTAAAACAGCTTTGATCGGTGTAGATAAGAGGTTTCTGTGTTTACAAAGTCTCATAATCATGTCCCAGAGTTGATTACTTGAGCTTCACAGGAAACCGAATGGCAACAGATATTTTTCAATGCATTTAGTCAAGGAAGTTAAGTCAGTTAATGCAACAAAAGACCAGTTGACATATTTTTTTTTTGTTTGTTTTTCAGTTATGTCAAATGTTATCTACTCCCTGACAAATCTCGCCAGAGCAAAAGAAAGACCAGCATCAAGAGAAACACGGTCAACCCCGTCTACAAAGAAACACTGAAGGTGATGGTTTATAACTGGCACCTCTCAAACTGTACCACAGCTTTACTGAAACCCCCTTACTAATAACCTTGCGCCATGCCTGCTGCAAATAATGACCACACCTACAGAGACTTTAGGGTTGATATTGACATTGCAGATTAGAGTAGCTGTTGTCAAATATTATTTTTGGTCGTGGTTTCCAGTGTAGCAGTGACTTTACAGTGATAAAACAAAGGACGAAACCAAGAGAAAGTTTGGATATGCTCTTAAAGGGTTTGGAAGAAGGCAATTATTTAGATTTTAGATGCAACTTCCAATAAAATCTGAGTCCATCTTCTGCTTTAAATTAAAATTATATTAATTATAAGACTTCTCCACCACTGTATGAGTATTGAGACAGGCCTTTGATCCATCCAGTCTTCTCCCTCTTGTCTTACCACTACCAGTACTCCATCAGCCGCTCTCAGCTGTTCACCCGCTCCGTGTTGATATCAGTCTGGCATCATGGCCGCCTCAGTCGCAACGCCTTCCTGGGAGAGGTGGAGATCCCTCTGGACTCCCGAGACCTTGACTGCCCGTACGAGGATCGTGTGGCTCTCATGGCGAAGGTAGATCAGAGACTCTGTATTTAATTCTCCTTACGATATGATCATGAACTCTTGTGTTACAGGGGCCAAGTGGAGGTTTCTTGCAAACAAATAAATGTTATGTTTAGATTCAGTATTAAAACACATTATGTGTATGCTTGAGGTCTAATTGAGGAATTTCCTTCCTCATAAAACACTCGCAAAGCTGATCTTTTTTTTTTTTCGAAACCTGTAATGTTAACATCCATGTCTTCTTCTTTTCTATCTTTTGTGAGCATTTGTGGATCCACTAAAGAAAAACTGCTCCACAGCGCTACTAGAGGTCAAAAAATCAAAAACACAAATCGTGAGGACATATTTTCTGAATTTAACAAAAAGATGTGTATTGGATTAGAATTGCATTTACAAATATTGCTACTCTCTGGCAATCAACACTTGAGTGAGTGTTAAAATTAACAAGAGGGAACAAAAAGTGCTCTACATAGCCCAAATCACCTGTGCCAGAATAGATTGGGTGTAAAACTGAAGTTAAAAGGATTTTAAATGGAACCGTCCCAATAATCATGTCAAACTGGATCAACAAGGAAACGGCAGCCAATAGCTGAAACCAACAGAGGTGCAGGATATAGTAGATTGACAAATATTGACAAATTGCTGTGCAAGCTAACAAACTGCATGTTACATTTGTTCATGAAGTGTTTTTTTGTCTGCCATATTTGACAGATCTCATCAGCCCCCTCCTCACTTACTACTGACATGCATTACCATGCACCTTCTGTGTATGTTTGTGGGTGCTATGTTTCTGTGATGATGTCGTGATAATATGTGGATTGTCTGCTGGTGTCCATTTATGTATTTGTGCTGCAGAGTATAACATTTACTGAAAGCAAATTCCACCGACTTTGGTCATGTGGCTAATTAAATAATAAATACAGTTTATTTCTGTTTACCATTTTTAGAATTGCTGCTATATTAATGAATAATCTCTACTATTTAGCAGAATAGAGTTACAAACTCAATTTCACTCTATGACCTGTTATATTGTGACATAATAAACCTAATAAAATATAAATATATAATTTATATATTTCTTTATAATATCTATCTATCAGTGCTCACCAGTATACTTAAGCATGATTAAAATCAACAAGGTCAAAGCAAATGAAAACAAGGTGAAGCTTATTGATTAGTGGGAGGAGTACACCCTGACCAATATAGATCCTGGTTCTCACAGATATGTTTGTATCAATGTATACATTGTCAGATGTATTAAAAAAAATTGCTGTACATAAAATACCAAGATTGTGTTTGAGGTAATCTAGAAAGTGAGTTTCCATGACACATTTTATAACAATATGGCCAAATTCAAAGGCACCTGTGGTACATATTCTTTGTCTTTGTTTATTTATTGGTATATTATTTATTCCACCCTCAGCTATCATCTATACCTCTGTATCAGCCTCGGCCACCCAGTATTAGTCAGTCAGGTTTTAGTGTAGAGGTTAGTAGGGATAACATGTTTGCTGTATTGTTGTTTGGGTTTCTTCTTGTGTGTCCTAAATGTAATGTACTTTTCTTAAACAGGCAGCCTCTGCTGTCCCGGCCTCAGCTTTTGCTCAGTACAAAGGAGAGTTGGTGATCTCCTTGAAGTATATCATGCCTAAAAACCCAACAGCTGAGAAAATCAAACGTAAGACTATGATAAGAAAACCTCATTCAGCTGTGGCTGTGTTTGACGCACTTTGCCTTTCATTTTCTAAGCATGTCTGTTGTCTTCTCCGCAGGCAAAAAGGTGATTACTGAAGAAGGGGGAGAACTTCATATCCTTGTTAAAGAGGCAAAGAATTTGATGGCAATGAAACCAGGAGGCACCTCAGATAGCTTTGTAAAAGGGTTCGTGATGAACTACAGTTTTAAAATTAAAATAACACACATTGCATTCCCATTCATACATTTCTCTTTTCAAAACCAACTCTCTGTTTGTGCTTCTGCAGGTACTTGTTCCCAACTAAGTCAAAGAACACAAAGCGGAAGACTCCAGTTGTGAAGAAGAACCTGAACCCCCACTACGACCACACATTTGAGTACAAGGATCTGACTCTGGAGCAGCTGAAGGGCATGTGTCTGGAGCTGACTGTGTGGGACAGAGAGGCCTTGGTGAGCAATGAATTCCTGGGAGGAGTCCGTCTCAGCTCTGGAAAAGGTAAAAGATAGAATTAATATGGGTAGGTTGCCTTAGTTGGGTTACTGTGAGTAACCTATTGTAAATGTCATAATCTCAGAGAGTTGGACTTAATGTGAAAGTCTTTCTTATTTGTTTCACCTACGTTAGTTAAGCATTTTTGAGGAGGTAAATTATTTTGTTTTGTCACCCTAAATTATACTGGCTCAGTTTATTTTCACAATTGCACCTTTTTGTAGTGGTAATTATTTCACTCTACTTACAATTCAGTGTTTAGATCTTTTGTTGGCAACCTTTTTACCTTTTTTATGTTGCGCTCCTACCCCCTATACGTGGGTGTTACACTGTAGTGAAAATGAATTTAATTACTCTTTATAAAAAGATAAAGTAATTCAATATCTTCCCTTTTCTAGTTTAAATAGTTTTGTCAAAACATAATTGCCTTTGTGAGAAAGACCCTCTTAATTTTAGATTTCTGCTAATGCACCTACAAGGCTTCCATGTGCTTTCCCTGTGTTAAAATTAAAGTGAGTTTTCTGTCATTAATTTTGCATTCACTGTGTAATCTTCACCCCTGCAGGCATGGTGAAAATAGGAAAAGAGGAAGTGGAAATGGACTCTGTTGGGGAGGAGATCAGTCTATGGGAAAAGATGATGCAGTACCCTGACTCGTGGGCAGAGGGCACTCTTCCACTGCGTTCCACTATGGAGAAGAAAAAGGGCAAATGAGGACGGCACAGGCCTGGACCCTTCCAGAGACTGAAAAGGGGAGAAGCTGTGTGGTCTGAGACAAACATGACATTGTGGATTCATTTTACTTTGCAAGCTTATCATACCAGAAGCTTGTCTACTGACTTGAACAAACATGCAACCGATTGGCTCTAAGCAGGCACACAGTTGATTGGTCTGCTGAATGCTAAACATCTGCTCTCACCTGCCCCCCTACAATGGGGACTGTTGCTAAAGCATCACAACACTAAACTCTGGATTTATTTTAGATGCATTTACACAGTCATTTTATGTTTTTAAAATTCAAGCTGTGTATTATTGCTATTCAAATTCATTCACCTAAATTCAGCACTTAGGACAGAAACATTGTCATTGTGTGTCACCATTTTCTTTATTATTGTGTACAGAATTTACTGATACATGGGAAAACAATTCATTATAGACTGGTATTATCTTGTGTTGCATCCAACAAATTGCGCTTTGCTTAATTGATACCATTTTATTTAACATTAATACTATCACATAAAATATATTTATATAAATTGCACAAAAAGCCTTATTTGAAATTATTAAATGTCTATTTGCAGATATAAATGTAGATTTTTAACTTTTTGTCATCAGAGTCATGTTCACCTCAAGGTTGTCTTGAATGTTCTGTTCACCTAATAAAAATGTAGTAAACCCAAGACGTGCTTGATTGCCTTAGCTCTGAATTACACTCAGATACCAGCTGGATTAAAACATCTGTCCACTCTAGTGTTCCTCAGTAGTCTTTTTTGAAGTGGTTTTTGATTTTAATTCTAATTTAAATATCAGATTTACTAACGGGCTCATTGACAAAAACTACTAATCCACATCATGCATCCAGGCTAATTTTATGCATCTATGTGTTAAAATGTTGTTTGTAAAATGTAATTTCTGTGTTTTACTTAAGCTTGTTCTATTTTCTGTAGCTGTGATGTCCATTTTCTGACCTCCATACCTTTCAGATGATGATTTGACAGAATAAACAGTGCTAGCACTTCAGTGTTGTATAGTGATTGCATTTGGACATGAGGAACTGCCTTCTTGTCCTCTTTTTCCCTCCGAGTGTCCCTCTGGACCTGGTTTCTGGTTGTTTGTCCTTCCTCATTTTGTGTTAAGTAATACTGATGGGTTTATCACTGTGGAAACCAGAGATGTTTATTAAATTAGTCACAGAAGTCTCTGTGGCTCTCCAGTTTCTCTCGTTCCTCTTCATCCAGCAGGAAGCTGTCGATGTAGGAGAAGAGCTCATCCGACGCCATTGGGGTGATGAAGCGCTCTCGGTCCAGCCCGAGATCGTCCAGCAGCACCATGCTGAAGTAGGATCTGGAGATTCTGAATGCTTGTCTACAGAGAGACATAAATCAGCACTTGGGTTGTTAAAGGAATACTTTATCATTTCATACGTCGATATCATCAAAGCATCTATAACTAATATTGTTCAACTGTAATGTGAGGGGGTTGCCTGTAGTGATGAATCCACAGATGATTATCTTGAGACTTAATCAAACTTTATAAAGTCTTTCAGCTCAGTGTGTTGGTATTCTAGCTGCTAATGTTACTGTTGTAGTTTACTCTCTTGGTCTCAAGCTCTCGTCATCCTGCAAAAAGCTCTGATAAACCCACTGTATGTTACCTGTTAAGCACCAAATGGCAGACGGACAAAGTTTGACAACTAGCTGGTGAACATAGTGGAGCATTTAGCAGCTAGAGCCAGATATTTTCCTCAGGAGTTAATGGAGACCAAAAACAAAGCCAAAAGAAAAGTGACTTTCATTTACCAGGTGACAAGCAACACAACTCCAAATGAATGATAATGTTGCTCCATATCCGCTGGATGTGTAAACAGGCCCTGACGAATGTCCCTGTCATGTATACACTTCCCTCATCTACTTCTTAGTGATTTCTGATTGCCTACATTTCCCAGAGTGCTCTGTACAACACTAAAAAGAATGTGCCTCAGTATGCTGCCCTCACTCAGCTGTGGGATTTGAGTCAGTGGAGAGACTTAAGGTTTAGGAAAAGATTTTCCAGTCTGGAAAAAGTGAGCAGTGCCCCTTACTCAAATTGCACAATTGGTGGAAAATCTATATCTTTGCCTGAAATGAATCAGTCCATACAGGCTAGTGTCTATGTCTGGTGCATAACAGTGGACTTAAAAGAATCTCTTACACATTGATTCTGGAAAGCAAAGCCAGATGTTTACTATTGATGTTGTTCTGTTATTCCTGTCAAAATCCCATTACTGCAACTCTGGAATTATTACGTTGCTATTTTTAACAGCGTTAATCTTTTGGTGGATTTTTTCCCTTTTAAAGTCAAACTAACAGAGGCTTCTTTTTAGTATGAGGCTCCTGACATTTAAATTGAGGGAGAAGAAACAACCCTTACTGTTATGCTGGTCCCAGCCTTCCTTTACACGTCAAGTTTTTAAATTTGAGAGGGGCTAGTAGATTAGTCAGGTTAGGTTTCTTGTTTTTTTTGATGTGGGAGTTATTTTTTACTTCTTAAACTGTGGTGATGTGCTCTTGGATTTCAGGATTGTGTTGGATTTATGCTGAATGTCTTTGTGTTTTCTTTGTCTTCTAACACTTTGAGACTGTGTTGGAAATAAGTGTTTTTCTTTTAACATGTTATCCTTTTGGGGGGGGGGGGGTTCCTGTGTCTGATAATCCATAAAGAAAATCAATCAATCAATCAATCAAAAAACCTTTTGCTGTTTATGAGAATGGGAGTTATATACTAAAGCCACTTCAGGATGGAATTTTTCAACCATATGAACTTATTTTACCCCCAGAAGGAACCTTAAAATTGCTGATTAACTAAGTGATGAAGAATCTCACTATTACCTCAAACCCTCAATGACTTCAGAGCTGAGCAGACTGTCTTTAATGCGACCCGTCTCACGAGGCGGGGAGCCCAGGAGCTCGATCAACGTGACATGTCGCAGGTCTAATCCACAGTCGGCTTTCTGGTTGAAACAAGGAAAAAGGATTTTAAGAAACTAACATCACTGGGGAAATCCATGTGAAGTCACCAGCAGTAAATAGTTTCCTCACTTGTATCATGATGTTCTGCAGTTGGTAGTCTGGGTCAGATATGTTGGGCGTAGACATGATCAGCAACCTCCTCTTTTCATAGAACTGATCCAGGAGAGCGGAGGCCGTATTTACATCTGATTTAATCTCCATCGCTACAAACACACAAGGTCACTTTACAGTACATACGTATGCTATTATATATATGCGGCAAATTCTTGATATCCTCTTTCATGCAGACTCACGAACACACTCAGCTGGTGCTTCTCCCCAGCTGCGGTTGAACAGGCAGATGCGACTAGATACACCCCTCCGTTCATATCCTCCGTCACAGTGGTATTCACATGTTGCACCATAGTTATTCCCATCAGAAGAGCAGGTGAGGTAGCCGTGTAGAGGTGGAGGTAGAGTGGGACATCTTCTCACTGGAAGGAGAACACAGTGGAAATAAGAAACCCAATCCTGTAGATTATAATGCTGTTTTCAAATTAATGTGTTGTATTTAAACTAATTTAATAAGTCAAAAAATGCAGGTTTGGCAGCTTACCCTCAACACGTACAATAAACTTGCAGGCAGCTCTGTTCCTGGCTTGATCGTACACTTTGTAACGGATAATGTTTGCTCCCTCCTTAAAGTCGGTGCCTGGCTCCTGGCCTACTAATATAACCCTACAGGAAGACAAGTACAGTAAAGGCCGCGTGCCATTTTAAAGTGAGCAGGAAAGGGAAGCAAAGGAAAGGAGTGACATACTCAAGTGATTTATCTGCAGTATCTTTCGCAGCTGGGGGGTCCCAAGTCACCATAGCAGTGAGTTTTCCAGGCTCGGCGACCTTGAGTCTGGACGGAGGACACTTGATTTTTGGAGGATCTGTGTCTGATATAAAGAGTTGGAAAATGATAAAAATATTGGGGATTTTGCAGGCAGGAAATTCATTTCAGTGACATTGTTTTTGGATAGTCAGTCAGACAGAGGAGAATATGAGGACTGAAAGACTGCAGTTCTGGATTTAGTCCAAAGAACTGAGGAGCAGGAAATCTGCTTGACTGTGAGCCTGAACACAGGGATCTGGGCTTATGAAAGAATAATGAAGAACTGGACAGCAATACAGATGGCTTGAATTCTGTAATAATAATACTGAATGTACCTGCACAATCTGGCTGTGCTCCGCTCCATGAGCCCCCGCGCTGACAGGTGCGTGAGTGTTCCCCCTCGATGCGATAGCCGGGGTCGCAGGTGAAGTCACACCTGGAGTCCACCACAAAGCCCTGAGTGCAGGTGTATCTGCCGTGTGGAATGAGGGGCAGCACGTGGCAACGCACCACTGAAGGAACACCACCACACAGACATTCAGTATGTTGAGAGTAAGGGTCAAAACAATCACAGAATCAATATTTTTCTTAAAGGATAAAGGCTTGTGATAATCTGTATTTTTGTTATTGTCAACAAATTCCATGAAAGACCAAAACCAACAATATGTGTCATTCTCATAATACTTTCTGACTTTCCAAGCCTCTGTTGCGCTCACCTTCCAAGCCCATTCATTCCTACTGAATGATATGAATCTTTAAAAGGCTAAATAATCTTCTGAAACAGCTGGGCACTGTAGGTTTTAGCTAATTTTACTCAAACATCAGTGTTGGGGACTATTTTCAGCAGCGTATTAATACACAACATATAGGACTATTGTGTGTTAGGAGCAGGACAGTGTATGTGGCGTCCACTCAAAATAAACTTATCAGCCAGTGCTGTGTTTTTAAAAGATTTAAACAGCAATATGTACAGAGCAACAAATGTATCAGGATTTAGCTACAGACAATCCTTGTTAGCGTGGACATATTCATTGTTGGTTTTAGCCTTTTCATGGATTTGTTGAATATCATCAGATTCATCCTTATTTGGGAATTGAAAGTCTCAACTTCCACATACTGCGGCAGTATGCCGTCCCAGACCAGCGTCGGTTGGCGAGGCACTGAATTGACCTTTTCCCCAGCAGTCGGTATCCTCGATCGCAGCTCATCTCACAGCGGGTGCCCAGCGTGCTCCGATAGGCCCCGCCTCGAGGGGAGTGGCAGATCACCTCCCCATTGGTCAGACTCGGAGAATGACACCAGTAGGGGTCTGCATTCAAAGAGTGGCCCAAAACTATGTGATGCACTAATGGTGGAAAGCAGGGTACTGAAGAGCTATCTGCTATTGGCTAGTCTTTGGTACCGGGTGACGTCACCTCATTCACAATAGATGTGGATTGTAGCTGCATCACACAGATTTGGTTGTGGAATTTGGTCTTTAAGGGAAAAGTAGCCTATATGTGAGTGTTTGAGGTGGACAACACTGATAAAATCCTCTGTCATGGTATATGAAATTTAATTTCACAATATCAGTACATATCTTGATATAATAATTTTTTTGGAAATCAAATGAGAAGTAATTATTTACAGAAATGTCTGTTCTTGGATTAGCACATTAACACATAAAAATACCTGACTTTATCCCACCAATGCAAAAACTATTTTGATAATTAATTGATTATCAAAATAGGTCACAATTTTTGTTCAATGGACTAATCGATTAGTTAACTCTTCTTTGTTATGAGTGCCTGAAAATTGTTCTATTGACATCCTTACTCTATTCCTTCTGACAAATGTACTTTCTGTAAGTACCTTTGGACAAAATAGTCTGCTAAATGCCCTAAATATAAATGGAAACTGACCAGTCGTTGCAGCTCTAAAACACACCGTAAAACATTCCATAAAACAGTCCTGATCACTGATTCAACACCTACACCCAGAAGCGTTTGACCCAGAGCAGCCCAACATATACTGCACACTAATACTACAGGGCCATGACACCCTGATTTTTCCTAACAGTGTTTTTTATATTTGGTTTACTGTGCAAACAAGGTTTTAAATCATATCATACAAATATATGACCACATTATATAAATCTCTTATCTTCTTAACATGAAAACATATAGACGCATTAATGCAAAGCTTATACTTACCAGAGCTACCACAGCCTATACGGTTGTAGACAACAATATAGTCATTTTGCAACCCCTGGTGAGTGTGTGTTTTTATACTCACTTTTGTAGTCTAGTTGAGGAGTGTTGTCTTCCTCTGCAAAGTCAGTGAAAGTGTCATAGACTGTGGTGCCGGAGCCAGCTGCAAAAACAAACAAAACAGCAAACAAAACAAACCTTTAACATTTCTAATGCGACCAATGTGTCAGATGCCAAACGCAGTTCTCTGGTCAGTCAAACGCTTCATTAAGCTTCTGTATCAGGAGTGTTATACATATGGACATATAGGTCAAACAGAGGCAGCCTGGCATGCAAATGACTCTCCCCACACAATCTGTTTTCCATTGCTGCCTTTTAGGTTTCTTTTAACACAAGCTCAATAACATTCTAGTCCATACACACCTGGATTTGCAATCAGTAATACTAATGGAAACTCCTGAGGGTTTTAAACCTGAGAGCAGGGTCAGAAAACATGGACATCTTGCAAAAGGCATAAAGATTATCTTGTTTTCTTGAAGAGCCAGAATGAGTGCAGGGAAAAGGCATGTTGGGCTTCATATTGTAGTGTCTGTACTTTGTAAACTGACAACATCTTCTCCACTAATTAGAATAAACAGCATGTTTCCATCTCTCACTTGGAGATAGTTCCGCTTACTCACATCTTTTCATGTACTAAGCAGAAGGGCTTGCATACTGTACTATGGCCTTCATTCTGAAATTTTGTCTCTGTATCAATTTTTCTGCACAATAAATCTTCTTTTCTCAGCAGTTGTGGTTCAGGCACAATATCCCTTTTGAAATCCCAAAAATGACTCCATGTTCAGAACTGAGTGCCAAACTTTCCAGTGTGTCAACCTCCACCCCCTCCCCCAGCTCGAGTCAGTTCCTGTACTGCTTCCTTTACTTTTGTTTTCTGGCACAGTCGCCCTTAACCACATAAAGTCCACTTTAGCACAGTTCCTAATAATAATGATGCTTCACATTAAACTTCCGTACTCTGAAAGCTGTGTCAGATTCTTCGAGCCGTGTGTGGATTAAACCGATCGTCAGCATTTTTCCTCATAATGAGCTTGGTGTTCCGCTCAGAAACACAGACTAGTATTTCCTAACTCCCCCCCTACTGAGAATTAGTCACAGAGGAAATAAACAATCTGGGCTCATCGGTGTGATGGTCTGCACTGCAGGGCTCAGGCAGAGACAGACATTACTTCTAGTGACATCTGTATTTTCAAATACATGCAGGTTTGAGGTGCTTGTACTTTACTCAACCTTTTTTATGCTACTTTATACTTCTACTCCACTATTTCAGAGGGAAATATAGTACAGTACGTTTTACTCCACTACATTTCAATAAGATATTCAGTTTAGTATCATGTGCAACAAAGAAAGACATTAAATCCATTTGCTTAAAATGGAAAAAAAAGATTTAACTGAGTGTTTGATTCTTAAAATAGCTGTCAATTGATTTTCTGTTGATCCACTTATCGACTAATCTTTACAGTTCTGCCTCAGGGTCCCTTGTCACATTTAAAATATCTATGAGATCTCTCACATGGTTTCATTTCAATAACTGCAGAGGCCCCCAAAAAAGGAAAAATTATCCAATGTTTCACCAAAAATAAGGAAAAATTTGAGGAAAAATAAAAACATATTTGTGTTTTCTCTCCTTTCCTATTCCATTGATCACGTAACAACTCCTAAGATTTATCTTGTGACTGACATCTAAGTTGGGAACCACTGGAATACACTACTTAACTATATATAAAGTAGTTAGGCCTACAACTAGCTCCACCTCGTCCAGCTACAACAGAACAATGCTAATTACACTTTGCTGCATCAGTATTAGCAGTCGCAGGGGCCATTTTTCTGTAGAATGAGTTCTTTTACTTTTGTACATTTATCTGATAATACTTCTGTACTTTTACTCAAGTAAAGAATCTGAATACCTCTTCCACCACTTGTCTACTAAGGGTTTAAATCACAGACACACACACACACACACACTGTGCATCAGGCAGCACTCACATCAGACTTTACCACAGAGACATTTTGCAGGGATGAGTCACACCAGAGGAAGGTGTGTAGTGTTACCAAGTCAAAGGCTTTATCTATCTCTAATGACAAAGGTGAGATAATGACCTGCATCCTTTCAGTCTCTGCATTCATTCATCATCTGAGCTTGTGTGAGCTTCGGGGTGGATCTCAGGTCACGTGATTATCTTGGCCCAGAGGGGGGGAATCCTCAGTAATTAACTGGCAGTGATGGGAGCCCAGCTGTAATTAAACTGCCTGGTCAGCAACCAGAGGAGCACCTGAAGAAGAAGGCAGCTGGCCAACTGCATGTTGGGAGATGTTGTGGAGGAGCTGCATCCCCAGCTCTTCATTCCTGGAGGGAGGAGTGGGCTCCATTTGCATTCATAAAAAAAATCAACACATCTGCATCTAATACAGTTGTGATTACTGCTGAGATGAAGGTATTTCCAAACCGCAAATGAAGGGATGTGGATGTTTGAGTGGCTTGTCTCTAGCAACCATGATAGTAGATCATTTTAAACAACTTTTTGGTGAACTTACAAAGAATTAAAAAAAAAAAACATTTTGATGGTCATTGTCTGACTGAAATTAAACAATATTCAGAATTAACAAACATATAACTAAAAACATACTTTGATAGAGGTTTCCTTCCTTTTATTGTTTTGACCTATGAACTCACCTGTGAAGTAGAAAATGAACACAGCAACAAAGCGTCCGAGGGGCATGTCAGAAACGCAAAGATGACACTCGTGGGGGAAGAAAAGTTATTTGGCGCAGCTTGGTTCAGAGCCCAGAGTCCATCAAAATAGAAGACAAAATAAAAGACTATAATCCAGAGAACGTGTTTGACAAAATACTAATAAACTTTATGAACCACGGTGACGACAAGAGGGTTAACCCTCACACCAGAGTCTCCGCAGTTTGTGTGAAGCAAGGATCCTTCTGGTTCATCATCAAAGTCCAAAACCACTTGGTGGCGCTATCGGACTCCTCATGGATGTGTGTTTCCACCCACCTCTACATTAAACATGAGCTTTCATAAAATCCCCCTACAGCTCATGCCAGAAATTTAACGTTATTATAGGCTACAAATAAGAATATAGGCTAGTTGAACCCAAGTGTAACTAATGAGATCAGTGGTTACTTGTAATGACTTGATAATACATTTTTAATTTCCCCTGATGATGATACTCATATAATCCTATAGCGAATAGCGTGTTTTCTTCATGATGTTATTACCAAGTTATTATAATAATAAGGTATAATATCCTTTATTTATTGTAATAAAAAAAAAAAAAGTTTACAAAGTGAAAGCACACTGTGCAATTACAAACTAGACCTCACAGCCTTGTTATATTGTAATATTTCTAGTGTCCACTTACACGATTTAATATAATACGTTGTTGTTTTCAAAGTGGCACCCCATGTAATTTGGTTAGAATATGTCCCACAGGAAGCCTAACACAAATAATGATGCAAGAGGAGAACATCACTTTAGTAGAAATTAGATTTGAGACAAAAAAAGATCTTCGTGTTTATCTATGAGCGCAAGGTTATTGTAATTTTATTTACCCAGCTAATGTAATTTAGCCCATACAAGTGTGTCACTTTACCAGAGGAATAATGCATTTATTTGTAAAGTCAGACAGCGTAACAGACAGGAAATAACGCGACTACCTTCAAAATAAAGGCATGCATTTGAAATGAAATTTGAAATCCATTTACGGTTGCACATTAAGGCATAAAAAGGAATAGAAATAATAGTAGAAGTTGGTAAGTTAAGAATGTAAGAAAGTCTAAAGATCTATATTATAATAAATGTGGATATTTACAGTATTATACAGTATTAACAGAAGTACTACCCAATAGTGTACATACTGTGGTCCAAAAAAAACAGCCCCACCTTTACCAGCTTCAACATTAAAGTGATGTAAAATGGGCCACTCTGCATAATGAGTAGCCTACTTTTTGCTCAAGTAGAATGTTGAATGCATAATTTTTACTTGTAGGCAACTAGTATTTCTACACGGTGGTATTGCCTCTTTTACTTCAAGCAAAAGACGAGAGTACTTCTTCCACCACCGATAAAACGCGTTTGCAAACAAACTAATCTTGTCTGTTTGAAGTCATGCAGGAAGCGTTTTATTTTAAAGTCTGCCTGTGTTGTGCGCTGCTGCTGACTTGACGCCGGTCTGCGTGGTGGAAATCTGTTTTTATACCCTCAGGAAAGTGACGACACTTCCCTCTCTCTCTCTCTCTCTCTGCCTTCTTGGATTTATCCCCGAAGTTTTTTTCTCCCCTCTCGCGTTTAGAGCGCCGTGAAGTGAACTTTTCTCTCTTTCTCTCTCTCTCTCATTCCCCTTCAGTTTAAAGTCATAAACGCCACAATGTCGCCGCCGTCTCGACGGCTTCAGACGAAGCCAGTGATTACCTGCCTGAAGACCTTCCTCATCTCCTACAGCCTCATATTCTGGGTGAGTTCGTCTGGCACACATAATGGGGGACGACAAGCTAAAGGAGCAACAATGGGCTAAAATGCGGCGGCGGTGCCAGCGAGGCTAACTACATCATTTCCTCAGATCAAGACAGGGACACGCACACATACACACAAGTTGTTTAATAAATGTCCACAAGTAAAAAGTAGAGGGTTTTTTGTGTTGATATAAAGAACCACTTGTTGAAAATGTGCAGACCGTTGAGAGACGTTTGAACAGATGTTCGCGTTTATTAACGTTTCAGTGTTCTAAAAACAGCCGTTAGCTAACGCTGCTCTGTTAACGTTACTTTTCACAAAGCTAATTAACTACAGTGTCACTTAGTTAACGTTATCAGAAGTCATAATGTTAAAATAGATAGATAACGTTAAATACTTCCCGTGGTGCGGTAGCTGCGGTTTACATAAAATAAAGAGAAAATCACAGTTAAAGGATATTAACACATTTACTTATTATATAAGTAAGTAAAAAGACTAACGTTAAAAGATATGTCTCGTAGACTATATCTTTGTAAATGAGTGTAGAAGGATGTGATTATTAATCAATTGAAGGTTATCTTTAACTCTGTCATTCTTCTTGTTCTACAGTCCTGCTCAATTATATGTAAAACTGTGACGAATAGTCGATTAATGGATTGACAGAATCAGCTCAGTAGCTATTGTGATAAATGATTATTTGTTTTGGTCGTTTGTTCAGTTAAAATGTATTGAAGATGACTTTATCAGTAAATCAAAAACTCAAAGATACTGAGTTTACTATCATAAAAGACTACAGAAAACATAAAAGACACATAGCTTGAGCCAGATGTGAGGATTTGATACTGTCCTTTAATTGTTTGGTCTTAAAATGAGAGATTTGTGATGATGTCTGACATCTTCAGAACCCAAAGATATTCAGGTTTATTGTCACATAAGACAGAGCTGCAGCGATTAGTCAATTAGTCATCAACTAGGCTATAAAATTAATTGCCAACTGTTTGGATAATTGATTAATCATTCTGAGGTATTTTTCTCAGAAAAATGTCCAATTTTTTTGATTTCAGCTTCTCGAATGTGAATATTTTCTAGTTTCTTTTCCCTTTCTATGACAGCAAACTGAATATCTTTGGGTTGTGAACAAAAGACATTTGAGTACATCATCTTGGGCCTTCCGAAACACTGATCGACATTTTTCACCATTTTTATTGACCAAACAGCTAACTGATTAATTGTGAAAATGATCAACAGATTAATTCATAATGAAAATAATAGTTAGTTGCAGCCCTAGTAAGGCAATTAATATCAGAGAAATATTTGAGAAGAAATATTTGATATCTTTAATGACTTAAAGAGTAATCACTTCTCAAAATAGTTGCTGATTAATTTTCCCTTGAACTTGTCTGTTTAAAGACTAATTGTTCTTGCTTTAATTTGATGTTTTTCTTTGTATGGTATGCTGATAAACTGAATATCTCTGGAGTCTGGACTGTCAGTTGACACAAGCTATTTGATTACATGACCTCAAGCTAATCAAACATTTTCACTATTTTCTTATATTTTATCAATAAAATAATTAATTAAAACAACAATCAGCAGAAAAATAGATGATACAAATATTTGCTAGTTGAAACCTAAGGAAAATATAAAAATAAGCTTGTCTTTAGAAGAAAATTACCACAAGCAGTAATCTGGCAACATAATGCTCTTGGCTCTGGCTAATGACTTGTGTTGTGGGTAGTCACACAGCAAAAGATGCTGAGGTGATCAAACCACAGGCTGAGGCTGGTGTGTATCCCTGGTGTGTTCTTACTAAAAGGTTGACAGGTAAATAAATCACCTGCAGCATATGAATCATGTATCTTATGACTGACACAGCTGATGGGATAGTTGATTAAATGTTATATGTTTATTGCGGACAGTATTAAAGTCTAAATCCTGTTTTTCTCAATACACATCGCGTGTCAGAGCTCCAATATTCCTCTCTAACTCATCTGCTTTTCTTTTGTTTGCGTTTCCTCCCCTGAGAAAAGTTGGGATTTAACAGAAATCAATAAGGGAAATTGTGTTTTTCCCTGGAGTCAGTACAGCATAGTTCTTAATTAAAAGTATCCCTGGTATTTGCCAGATTCGGTGCAGATCACTGGTCTTTCTGAGGAGCTTTAAATGCATGATCACATCTTGGTACACAGCAAAACTTGAGATTTTTAGAGCTGGGTAGGAGGCCTGACATCTGCATGTTCCATCATGTTTCCACCAAACATGATGGAAGAGGTCAGCTGCTGTGAAGTGTTGGGTTTCAATTAGTGCTGCAACTCAGGACTTTTTTCATGATTGAATAATTGATGTATGTATTTGATTGGTCTATGAAATTTCAGAAAATAGTGAGAAATGGCCGTCTTAAGTTCCCAGAGCTCAAAGTGTCATCTTCAGATTGCTTGTTTTCAGTCCAAAACACAAAGATATATAAAATTTACTTTCATATGTGACACATGTTTGGCATTTCTGCTATGTTGATCAACTAACTAACTAATCAACTTTGCTTTTTCATGTATAAACACATCAGACAACTGTCAGAAATGTCCATTTGAAGTTCCCAGAGCAAGTGTTTTGTTTTAAATTTATTGTTTTGTTCAACCAAAACAGTCAAAATATTTAGTTTTATTATGACGTGATGAAGAAAAGAAAGAAGAGAAGCTGGGTAAATACTCAAATGTGAGCTCTTAAACAATAACAAATAAAGTTATTCTTAATTTCTGTTATTTAAAATCACTGAAAGCAAAACATAAACTCTACATTTGATAATGATTCAACCATGTTATTGACTAAGTGGTTTTATGCCTTTAATCTTTTGTGTCCGAGATGGCCCTAAAAACCTGCCCATCTTTCTCTATGGCTCTTTGATGCCAGAGCTGACTCGCCCTGCTGTCGTCTTCAGTTCACAGGCGTGATCCTGCTCGCCGTCGGGGTGTGGGGGAAGGTGAGCCTGGAGGCCTATCTCTCCCTGGCCTCCGACGAGAGCACCAATGCACCATATGTCCTCATCGGGACCGGAGCCACCATCGTTATTTTCGGACTGTTCGGTTGCTTTGCTACGTGCCGTGGCAGCCCATGGATGCTCAAACTGGTTAGTGAAGGTGTAGTAAGTTCCCTGAAATATTCCCTTCGGATGTGACCCTGTTTAATTGTTTTCTTTTTATGCTTCCTTCAGTATGCCATGTTTTTGACCTTGGTGTTCCTGGCTGAGCTTGTGGCTGGTGTCTCGGGCTTTATCTTCAGACATGAGGCAAGTTATTCATTCAAAACATTGTTGTTGTTTTTTCTTCTTTTTCTTCAAAAGGATCACATCAGCTCACTAAAATTCAAAATCTATTTTGTTTTAAATTCACCAGATCAAGGCCAAGTTAGGCACTGCCTATAAAAACGCTGTGAAGTCCTACAATAGCACAGACCGCAACAGCAATGCAGTTGATGCCATCCAGAGGACTGTGAGTGGGAGGTTTTTCCATTACACTAATGGTGTTGCTCTTATCTGACTTTGTAAACTTTCAAGCGTGTTGCTCACCTGCTCACTGCAGGTGTTTTCCCAACGCTTGATCCAAAATACTCATTGTGGCGAGAAAACAAATATGTTTTTGTTTTTCATTACTATAACACTTTTAACCCACTTTTCTGTTACATAAAGGCATTTGTTACAATGTTTGTACTCATTTTGCTTCCACATAGTTGCATTGCTGCGGGGTGACAAATTACACCGACTGGCGTGAAACAGCTTACTTTAAAGAGAAGGGCATCCCTGCCAGCTGCTGTAAAGACAACACCAAATGCTCGCCGGAGACCCTGAAAGACCTTGACAAGGCTGAGAAAGAGGTGTACACAACGGTGAGTTCACTGCCTGCACGCCACTAGATATGTGTAGCTTAAATTCAGACTTTAAAGTTCATTTTTAGGAATAAGCAAGGTAGTCCGTCAAAAAACTGTCCAACTGTGTTTACAGAAAGCTTAACGAGCCAATCTTTCTTTTTCTGTCGTGTAGGGCTGCTTCGCCCGGGTGACCAATACGATGGAGGCCAACCTGGGAATCATCGCGGGGATCTCTTTTGGGATTGCATTCTTCCAGGTACATTACATTGTTCTTTCAGATACTTCTCATCTCAGAGCAAATGAGAACCTGCTGTACTTCTTTAGGGCTGGGTAATGTGGCTTATAAATAATATCTCTATTTTTATAGATATAGGTAATATATGTCGATATTTTTCCCAAATAACTTACTGTAAATTATTAAATTAAAGTGGCCACAGAGGCCAGAGAATACCAGGCCTTTTATTTAGTCAGGTGTTATACAGGGGTTCTGATTATGTTTTAGTATGACACCTGCTTGCTTTCTGATCTGATCACATTTGCAGAGTTAAAGTAACTGTACCAAAAAAGCTTTAAAAATATATTGATTTAATGATTCCGAGAAAAGGCAAAAAAATTGTAAAGAAGTAAATGCACCGTCATATTGATTTTAAATCTGAAAACCTATAGCAACTAGTATTTGGTATCTGACTTTCATGAGAGATTAGAAGGTTTTTGAGAATGAATCACTTCATAATTTCAAACAGAAATAGGACTTTGATGAGGCCACTCCAGAAACACTTTTGTATGAATATAATAATGATAAAAGATTAGAACAATACTAAGCTTCACCGAAATACACAGATCTTTGTTTTTCCATGTTTCTGACTGATTAAAATATTGGTATCTGGGACACCATGAGTTTACTACTGTCGCAGCCAATGCACACCCATTCTCTGTCTCACACATACACTCGTTATCATCAGTGTTATGTATTCTTCATTTTGCACTGGGGCTGTTTTGGGTGATGGAAAAGATTTGTGGGACTGCTGGCTTCACTTTGTGGTAGATTTTGCAGAGTACAGTAGTTTGTTTGGCATCTGCCCTCCAGAAACTGAACCACCTCCATATGATCTGACCCTATTTGTCTGGAACTGAAGTTAAATCAGTCAGGACGACAATGGGGTTTGAGACTGTGTGGGAGAGGGAGAGTGAGTCTCCTGCATGTAAACAGCGTCTGCTTTTAATGCAGAAATAAATTACTGAAATGTGCAACGAATTATAAATGTGACAGTATGATCACCTGCCACATAGCTTATGAATTGATGCTCAAATATATAGGATATATTCAACTTATTGCCCAGCTCTACTTCAGGTGGGTTAAAGTACAGACCTTCGCTGCATGTTATCTCCCTGTCTCTCTCTCCCCTCATTTCTTGTCTGCTCAATATGGCATACTACCTAATAACAGCAAAAGATTTCCAAAAATATGTACAAAACTATTTGTAAATAAATAAATCCCCAATTTAAACCAGTTAAAGGTGCCCTGTGGATTTTCTCATAAACAACATAAGCACATGGATTCTTGATGGCATAAGATGTGATTTTTTCCAACAATACAAACTCAGCCTTTTGTGCTCAATTCCCTCTCCTTCACCGGGATGTAATAAGCAAGACTACGTGGTATATTTCATTCGTTATCTTAACAGCTGCAATCAGTCTAAAGTGGTCACATGACTGTGGTTATCAACTCTGTAATTCAACTCAGGGAATAAAAGACAGAACCCACCCCATGTTCACCCTGCTGCCGTCTGCCAAGATACAAAATCTGCTGTTGTACCACCAGCCTTCAGGCTGTGAGACTATTTTATTCAGCACTGCACCATGTAGAATAGTTTTATTTTAATCTATAGCATATGATTTTTGTATATTAGTTTGTTTTGTGAGTAGCATAAAGGGAACTACAACTTAATCTGTTTAAACACTGTGCTGTAAAATTATCTACCTTGTACCTTGTACCCCAATCCAGCCATGAGCGAGTTCACATAAAAGGGGCATCGTTTGCAACATGTGACCAGTTGTAAAACACAGAAAAGTCTACTGGCAGCAGAGGGGCATATTTTACAAATAAAGAGCAAAATATAATATGATAAAGACACATGGGAAGAAGTTAAACACACAATCCAGGCTGAAAGCACCACAGTCGCAGCTGCCGAGGGAAAGGCCGCTGGCAAAAAATCTGTGTCAATGTGTTAATAATCTAATGTGTTAAGTTAATAGCCTTATAATAGTAGATCTGACTATAATTACATTTGTGTGTTCCCTATATGTGTTGCATAGATGTATTGTCATGGCATGTGTGACAATTGTGGCCTTATTCTTTCAGCTGCAGCGGCTGCGTGTCAGCTTTTCAACATTAAAAGGGCACTGAATAAATGGTCGTTCCAACTCCCTTTCAAGAATTTCTCGTCACATAAAAAATCACACACTCAAACATGTTCCAAACATTGTTCTAAATTAACTTCATAAAGCAATGAAGCAAAACTCCATTCGTGCCATAAAAGTGCTTCAATGGTGGTCAAAAGACTATATCCCAACAACGGCTTCAGTTCTAAACATTGACTGAAAACTAAAATAGCAAAAGGTGGGGCGCTACATGACAAGTCTCTTTAATGTAAGAAACAAATGCAACGTAAAATTATAGCCTAATAAACAAATTCATGTTAAACTTAACTTGAATACCAAAATATATGCTCAGAATATTTAGCCTCACATAAAAACGGCTGCAACAGGATATATGAAACAGACAGATAATTATAAAAACATATTTCAAAGCGGTGAGGATGCTTACTGTCATATCTTAAAAGGACAACACGTACCCTTGAGTTGTTTACCTCCATGTTTACTTGCTGTAACTCGTCTTGTTCCCCACATTGCTGTGCTTTGTCTCCCTATTTCTTCCTTATCAGCAGGAATTTGTAATCGTGTCACTTGCATACCTGCATCGTGTCACTTTAAGTGAGTGGGTGTGAAATATGTGCAATACATAGTGCCACATGTTTATGATCCACAAGTGTCCAAAATCTCAATTTAATGCTCATTATAGACGTTAACGGTCTATTACATAGGGAGTAGTGAACAAGGTAGGGATTTTCACAGCCTAGATAATATGACCCCACTAAAACGTTGATTATCTGTATAGCAGGTCAAAGTTGAACTTGATAGTCGCTGTGCATAATCAAATAACACAGACTGGGGCTAATCACTTTATCTTTGACCCTCGTTTTGAAAACATAGATTAGACTGTGAGAGCACTAATATGGTTGCTCTATGCCCTGTTCTGCACAGCTGTGAGAGGATCTGCATTTGGAGTTGCATCTTATGTTTTTCTATCTTGTGTCTCAGCTCATCGGGATCTTCCTGTCCTGCTGCTTGTCCAGATACATAACCAACAATCAGTATGAGATGGTCTAACAGGTGAGACTTTTTTTATTGTGATGCGAACACGGCTGTTCCATGTTGGGAGACATGTCTTGGGGCGGCAGTAGCTCAGTCTGTAAGGATTAGGCTGACCGGTTTGAATCTAGCTCGGACCAGAGTTGCGGAGTGTGGACTGGTAGTCCCCCAACTGCTCGCCGCACTGAGTGGCAGCCCTCCTCTCTGGCAGCACTCTGACATCTCTGCGTGTGTTGCTATGGGTCCTGTTTGTGCATGTTTGTGTCTTTTGGACCTGTGTGTAAAAATACTAATATAATAACAGAGTGAAAATATTGAGTTTCCCCTCGTGGGATTAAATAAAGTATATCTTCTTAACACAAATGAGTACAGATTGTGAAACTCTGACGCCCTTGAAGCTGCAGCAGTGATTTAATGATCCAGTGTTCGAATGCAAATACAAATGACCTGATATGCTTTTTTTTGCAGATTACTGACGGGCAGCTCCTGGTGCAAACTGAGTTGAATCTCTTGTGATTTTAATATTGTGTTTTGTGTTAGCTGAAATTATTTTAGAGTTGGAAAAACACGCTTCTTCTTTTATTCAGTCCAACGAGCAGAAGGGAATAATGTTAAAGGGACGTTATCTGCAGTGTAATCTGGCCAAAAATAAAAAGGGACCTGGACATTTCAGAGATCATTCGTCACTCCTGGGATTTAATTAGGGATTTCTAGTGAGCATAAATGTCACTTTCATTTGTGTTAATTAACTCTACCAGTGGTCAACATTTCCATTTGTTGTGTCTTTGTATATTGCAGCTGCCTTATTTTGTAATGTAACACTAGTCTGTAGCTGAGCAGATGAAATCTAGACAATAAGCTGATAAATGTTAAACTTCTCTGCAACACTAAATGAATTTCTGTGTATGAAACTCGTCAACGCCTGAGAGATGGACAAGAGGTTGCCACCCTGAAATGAAAAATGAAGTCATTTACTGTAAAATCAGCCTTACTGATTCTGTAGGCCGGTATTGTTAAGCCAGCATTCCAGTGTGCCAACTACAGTCACCCAGCCAACTTCATATCACATTTTTCAGTGTTAAAATGTTAGTTTTTTTTGGATGTATGTGAAATACTAAAAAAATAAATAAAGATGAAAAACAGTATCTTTAACAGTGTGCATGCTCAGGATGTGTCTGTCCCACAGCTGTTTGCTTTGACATTCATCTGAAAGATCCAGGCAGAAAGAGGTTTTGGCGAACAAACATAGTTCAGTTATGTGGGGCCTTGTGAGGGATCCATACAAAATACAAAAAAGACATTTAGTAGTTTCTTTTCAGTAATGCAGACTTTAAAACAAATGATGAAGATTATACTAATCTAGAGTGGGATTTGTCAACCAAATTCACACAAGATCTAGTCTTTCACAATATTTATATATCAACACATTGTCCAGCTTTAGTTGTATTCTGCCATAGCTGGAGAGAAATTAAAGGCTTTGAAAAGGAAACAAGGAGCAATTATGAATCCAAAAGTAAGTTATCAAACAAAGGTTTTCTGACTAGCTATCCCAACACATCACATAAAAACGCTGCAAAAGTGCTAATGTGCCCTATATGGTGTCCCAAAAGGTCACATAGAACTTCATGATAATCTACTGCCAAAGTTAAGCTGAACAGAAGTTTCATTTCCAGATCATCTTTGCTAGCTTTTTTCAACCAGAAAGGCACGAACACGTGTCAACCCGTATCATGCTATTTCTGCGCCCTGTTGTCCCACCACATCAAGCTGGTGCCCTTTTTGTTTTGTTTTTACCCCTGCCCCTCAAACAGGCTGAGTTATGAGTAATTTAATTATAGAAAAGATAGAAAGGTTCACAGCCTGTTAACCGAGTGTGTGCTGCTCTTCAAGTTGTATTTCCCTTTAATGCAAAAAAAGTCAGTACTTTGGTAATATGACTGTGCGTCCTGTTGACAAAATAAATCTCTGAAACATGTTCTGCAAATGGCATGTAAATTAATATGAAATCCTCCAGTTAGTAAGAGACTTTAGAGGCTAACTACTGGTCACAGCATAGGCTGCTCACTTTGATGAACACAATTTTAGGTACTATCAATGCTATTATGGGGTTTTTAGCCCTGACTCCCTTAAAAATTGTGGGAAAACACTGTAAATCATGTAAATATTTAAAGCTCCTTGTCTCATTGTTTAAAGAGTTTCCCAACCTGGGATGGGATCCATCCCAATAGAAATCTCAAGGGTCACCAGATGGTTCACAAGATAGCAAAGTCAAAAAATACATTTCTACTAGACAATCTAATCGGTGCCTTCTTTTCTGTAAAGGAAGGAGTTATTTTGACCTCCACAAATTAACTCAGATATTTACAACCTGTCAAACTGTTTTTCTTCAAAATGTTTAGTGAACCACTTCCGATTGGTCTGTCTCATAGCAGCCGAGTTGACTTGACGTAGCAGGAAAATCACAGGTGTGTAACTAATAAGACCAGTAATCCCGATCCCAGAACACCAACACGATGCCTTCATCGTTAATTAACTTTATTAAATACATCTGTGCTGTTCCTGCTTGTGACATGTCAAAATGTGAGCTCCTTTCTCAGTACTGCTCTCTGTTTCATACATGTAGATGAACCTGAGGGGCTGACACCTTGGTGTTAAGGGTTCCTGTCACTGTCTCACATTAAAGGTGGGCAAGTGAAGCATTTTCAAACTGAAACCATCAGGTAAGAATAATAGCTCCTTCAGAATAATTCAAGATTGCAGTGGCTATTGACAGATTAATTTCCACAAGTGGGAAACAATGAACGGTGTCGGTGTGGAGGTTGAGATTACTGCACCACCAGGTGGCGGTGCGGTGCAACAATGGACTGACGCAGCTGTAGAAACACTGACTCCGTAGGTAAAAATGAGGGGAAACGAGCTCATTGTATTTGACTTCAACGGAGGCTCTTGCATTTCTAACTTTTAATACAAAAGCTCCTCTAAAAATCTCACGTGGTAAACCTGACACATGACAGGCAACGTGTGCCCCTGCAACTGTACCAACTTGGCATCGGTGGTGCCTTCAGGCTACAAACGGCCTGGAAAACAAAGTAAATAGGGTGCAGCTAATTGCAGACAAGCCCTGCACAAACTGACTGGCAGCTGTGATCTGACGTGTCATTGGTCAGTTTACGATCAGATGCTGTGAGAGTCCGCCCTTATCCTCAGTGCTGCCCAATTGGCTCGGGAGAAACATCCAAGGAGGACGGACTTCATTGTTGTCTTTCCGCCCCAGCCCGGCTTGCCCGATATATAAGCAAGGTGCAGCTGCCGGTCATTTGGGGAAATTTGTACTTTCCTTCACGGCGGGTGGTGTGCAGAGCTCGAGACTTGGTTTGTCCAACCAGCACGCCAAGAAACATTTTCTTCAGGTTACCTCGTGCTTCAGGTCAGTCTGCAACCTCTATTCCAGGCCTCTGAGGCGAATGTAGGATTTCTAATATCAGGAAATCATGGTCATATTGGGGTTTTGTGTATGCGCGCTAGACATCGGGTTGTCTTCTGCGGATGAGGTGAGAAAGAAGCTGCCTCGCTTTCATTAGATTTTCTGCAACCTTCACATTATGACTTGACCCTTATGTACAGTGAATTTCAGCCGCTTATTCTGGACGCGGGTTTATATTTAAGGTGTAGAACAGAGCGGCCTAAAACTACTTTTTCCAGCAGCTATCACTCAAATTAACATGTCGTAGTCTTATTCTAATGGTTATTTTTGTTTCGTTTTAAATTCTGATTATTTGAGGCTTGAGCATCATGTTCTGTTAGACGTCAAGATGGATGCCTCTACTCCAAACCAAATCTATCTTGTACAAAAAGGAACCTAAACCTAGTCGTGAGGTTATGAATTGGGTTCCTTGTGTCGTCCCTGAATGTAGAAACCTGGTGTTTCAGAATGCATTAGGCCTGGATTTTCATTTGTAGCACTTTTGCTGCTATCTTTACACCTTCCCTGCATCCTCATGTTTCCTCTCGTCCCCTCTTACAGCTCAGCCACCTCCTAAAAACACCAAGCAGCTCTGTCTGAATAACCCCACCCGCCAGCTCTACACTACAACCAAGCCAACCCTAAAGCCTTCAAAATGATGCAAATCAGCAGCGACTCCGCCAGCAACAAGCACTCCCTCATCAACGTCATGCATCGCTTCATAGCAGCTGCCAACAACATGGACGAGACCATCATGGTGCCGAGCCTGCTGCGAGATGTGCCTCTGGAGGAGCAGGCAGCCAGCGAGGTGGAGGCCAACAACAATCATGAACCGCCGTGTCCCAACAAGCAGAGGGACATGTACGAGCACTACCTGCTCCTCAAGTCTATAAAGAACGACATGGAGTGGGGTCTGCTGAAAAGAGAGATGAGTAGCGGCGCCAGCTTCTTGGAGATGGCGGTGAAGCAGGAGGAGCAGCAGCCAGTCACCGGGGACCTGTGCCTGGAGGACAACTCGGACCTGGAGCATCAGTTTCACTATCACCTCAGGGGACTGTTCGGAGTTCTGTCCAAACTTACGCTGCAAGCCGACCACCTCACAAACCGGTATAAGAGAGAAATCGGAGGCGGAAACTTCATGAGATAGAAGTCACTATGTCCCCACCCCCCACCTTGGACTGCTTGACCTGCACAATGGAATTTGTTGAGAAGGGCCCCACCTCTTCCTAATAGATCTCAATGGACAGCGAACTGACCAGGGTAACCACTTTATGACTTCTCTCACTTCTGAGTAGCGACACTCCAACTTCCCTCTTCTTCCCCGCCACCGAACATACCTGAAACCAGTGACGCCTGCACGTCTCTCTCTGCCTGTTTCAGTGCAGAGGTTGACACTTGGTGGAGGTTTTATTGAATCTGTACCCCAAGTCCAGATGACGCACAGCTGTGGTTTATGCAGATACTTGCTCTACCCTTTTTTTTTTTTGTTTTTTTTTTAAATCTTCATTTCAAGTTTTGAATTGAATTTGTCACCAGATTGTGAATAAAAGGTTTCTGACTGTAGGAGAAATTGAATGCTGGTTATTCTGTCCCTCCTGTAAAATATGTGACTTTAATGCAGAGCTGAGAGCTCTTATTTCACAGGTTTTGAATCTTCCCTCTTGGTATTACTGTAACATGGTGTGCCTTGACTTTTTGTATACCCTCATGCCCTGTTCAGTCCCCCACCCCTTTTGTCTGACTGCTTAAATGGTTCAAAGTGTTGTGTATTGTTTGTCCTTGGCTATTTCAAACCAATTTTATATTGAAGCAGCAATACAGTAAAACTGAAATAAATACTTAAAACTTGATGATTGCTTCCTGTTGTGTCACTAACAGGAAAGATGAGTGTTTACATCGCTTCCCCTCTAGCTCAGTTAGAGAATGTTTGTGTAAAGAGCTAAAAGCTGTGCAGCAACTTATTTGTAGTTCAGCTTTATATAACACTGGGATTTTTGAAAGTACTGTTTTATGCAAATAAGCATTTGTGCTTATAGTGAGTTACCTGCAATGTGTTAGCACTCCAGAATATGCTGTCACTTGTCTGGCCTTTTAGGATGCAGTAGTAAAGCTATTGTTTTTGATAATGCAATTTTAGCACCACAAATATTAACATGTAAGTTTTGCATTCACAAGCAAAATAAACAATTTGGGTTCATAATTTTCTTCAGAAAATGGTCACTAACAAACATTAAACTCAAGTTGTCACATGATGGATTCATTTTCCATTTCAATCTAATTTGACTTTCAGTCCCCTAATTATGTTGGGCATCACTGCAATAAGCTTATAAAAGCTGTGAAGTACATAGACCCATCAGAAATGATCAACTTAATTTGGGGGAGGAAACTTGACTTAAAAACAAAAGGTACCCTGATGGCAAAGAACTTTATCTTCAAAACCTCAGATTTAAAGGGGTATCATCACACATTCCTGCTGCTTTGTCACATTGAACATGATGACAGTGGACTGTAAATGAAACATTAACTTGATATGTTGCTCAGTGGTTGCTGCCACATCTATCCATCACTGAGTGAAACACTCCCCTTAGCAACAGCTCCACCAAAAGCAGCCAATCCGGTTGCAAAGAGTTTTTTTTTCTCTCTCAAAGGCACAGCGGTGATTAAGAGATTGCAGTGTGATGAAGGGCATCCAGGAAGCGAGTGGAGGGCAGACATGGTCAAACAAACTGGTGCTCCTTTGACCAGCAGCAGCGAACACGCCAGGGCCGAGAGTTTGCATAAAAAGTACTGCGTGAGCCCTGTGGTGCGAGGCTGCAGTCCTCCTCCTTTTTTCGCTCACAATGGGCCATACAAATGGCTGCAAATCAAAATGGCTGTGCTGGTCAGTGTGCCATCAGCCCACTCAGATAAACTGGGTCAACCAAACTGGTGACAGCTGGTCAGACAGCCAATGTCAAGAGAAATGTATATTTTTTTCTCTCAAGATTTTAAGCTGATCTAACTGAAATCTACAAAATACAGCAATCTAATTTACACTTTCACTGCTCATTTAATTAGGGCCCAAGGACCCTGTTAAAATGCTAGAATTCTTTCTTTCTTTTACCGAATAAATCACATTTTTTACAGCCTACAAATGCTCAAAATATCACAAAACTTTCTAAACTCAAAATTCAAATGTGTGCTAAAATGATGCATCTTTATCAAGTGTCATATGGATCTCGCTCATTAGCGCCCCCTACAGAGCAGCCCTGTGACAAGTTTCACCAAGACATGACATTTCGTTGGCTTATATATTATCCTGATATTCAAAAAAGCGAGGCCCTAAACCCAAGAGGAAGTCAGACATTTTTATTTTAACAGTCATTTTTAGCGATTAACATATTGCGTGCTTTAACAAACTCCTCCTAGAGAATTACTCCCATCAATTTCTAATTTTCGCTGTGCAATGCAAAGACACTTGTGATGAAACGTTTTGCTAACTGTGAGTTATCGTTGATCATAGCTGTCCATGGCGTGGCGTCAAAAATCAATGCTTCGCCATGAAACAGGAAGCTGTTGTAACTTCAGTGCACATGCTCAAATATGTGCCACATTTTACATGTTTGATAAAAGTCCCATCCTGATGACATCCATATGCTAATGTTCACTCAAAGTCATTGCGCCACCTACTGGCAACAGGAAATTATCCCTTTGTGACAATCATGTGATTTACATAACATTTTCACTGTGTGTTACACACTTCACATATTGGGACATAAAGTATAATTAGCAGGTGTATTGTAGCGCCACAGGGACATTTAACTATTTCGTGGAGAGGGCCTGATAATTTATTAAGTCTTAACTTCACACAAAAGCTCAAAATTAGCTTTCTTGCCAAGAGTTTGATGTGAAGATTGATACCACTTTCATTTCTGTTTGTTAAATATTAAGGCTACCAGTTACTAGCAGTCGGTTATCTTAGCTTAGCATGCACACTAGAAACAAGGGGAACCAGCTAGCCAGTCTCTGTCCAATGGCAACAGAAGTCACCTACCTGCATCTCTTTTAATCTTTTTTTTTTTTTTACTAAGGATTATGTGTCAGACTCTTTTCTGGGTCAGAGCAGTTAAAAAAAGTCTGTAAACGGCAAAACAGTTTTTGTATGAATCAAACAAATGAGCTAAAACGTGTTAGTGGTGGCCCAAAGGTTAGAGAAGCGAGCTTGGAGGTCACTGGTTCAATCCCCGAACTGGCCAGATAAAATCTGGGTATGGAAAGTAAACCAAGCAGTGCTTGCCCTCCATATTTTACCACCACTGATGTTCACTTGAGCAAGTCCCATAACCCCAACAGCTCCAGTGGAGCTGCTTAGTGGCCAGCAGACCAGGCTGCGGTTGTACTGGGCAGCTTCAGGTGTAACAGTGTGAATGTGATCAGGGCATTCCTGCAAAAGAGAAGCTCCCCTGAATAAATAAAGGTTAAAAAAAACAAACCAGGCTAGCTCTTCCCTCCCCCCACGTTTCCAGTCTTTATGCTAAGCTAAGCTAACCAGCAGTTGGCTGTGGCCTTTATTTAAATAATAAACTATTCCTTTACTACTGTCTTTAGGTTTTTAAGAAAAATATGTTGTGAAAAATAATTATGTAATAATAATTACTTGTTTACTGCAAGAAATAATTGTCTAAATATATAATATCCCATCAAAAATAATTATGTATGACAGTAAATTATATATTTAGAAAATTATTTCTTGCTGTAAATCAGTGGTTATATCCTCAAATTTAAGCTTGTAAAGTTGTATTTTCCATTGCACACTCTAACCAAACAAATCTCTAAGGGCTTGAACCATGACACTGATATTCTGTAATAGAGCTCTCAATGGCGACATGCACAAGTCAGAAATCTGAGACCAAAGGGTTGCAACCACTCAGTACATTGCAGATTTGAAATGGCTGTTGTGAGGAGGATGCAACAGTGTTTCAAAGGCCATATTCGAAAATGGTAAATCACTTTTGGTGTTATAAAAGCCAGAATACTGATGTAAACAGTTGTTTGGGTGTCTGAAATTTTTGTCAGGACTGGTGTTTTGCAAGGGTTTATGGTTTTAGTGCAATGTGACAGACAGATCTTGGGACATGGGAGCTATTTGGTGTTGAAAGGCCACTTGAAGCTGTGTGGTTGGCAGGTCTTTGCCCCGCCCGGCCTGCCAGCAAGAGGTTGCGTGATCACAGACTTGGCAGACAGAGGCAACGTCTGCTGTGTCTTCTCTGGCAGTGCTATGCTTCACCTCAGCAGCACTGTCTGTTGCTCAACGGCTGTAAAACTCCTTCCTGACAGCAATAAGCACCAGACAATCAGACAGAGCAGAAGTAATTACTTACTAAAGGCAAATCAAGTTAACCTGACACAGGTGCTGGATAGGTGACGTCCAAGGGTCAATTGTGTGATTCTAAATAAAGGTTTATATCTTTAGCATGCAACAGCAATGCAACTGCACATACAGCAACAATATATATCTGGCTGCCACACCTACACCCTGTTTGCTCTTATCGTGCTTATTTTGCAATTCTATGGTAACAGCGCTACTCCCTGAGTAAACGCTTCTGTGCATTCACCGTATTGTTTCAGTTAACCTTCGAGTTAACTGAGAAATCAAACAGAACAGACAAATATTGTGAGTGGATGGAAAATGCTTTCTTAACTTAAAGAGGCCTCCAGCAGGCGAAAGAAGAAGCCATTCTGCGTGATGAGTATTAATAATAATAGTCTTTTATAGAGCACCTTTTATAATTCATGTTACAAAGTGCTTCACAAAGACAGCAAAAAAACAACACACAAGTTGCAAAACCATCTGATTATTTTTATATATATAGATAAACTCAAGTAAAATCAGGACAGACTCTACGATAAAAGTATGCTTTAAGAAGGGACTTAAAGAATGTCACTGATTCAGTTGACCTTATTGAGCTTTTAGTATGTGCAGTACTAAAAGCTCAGAGATATAGCAGGGAGAGAGGCCATGAGGAGCCTTTAATATAATCAGTAAAATTTTGAAATCTATTCTAAAATATGTTGGGAGCTATAGTGTCCAGAGGCTGAAACAGGAGTGATGTGATCGTTTTAATTTGTTCTGGTTAAAAGACTTCTGTACAGTCTGGAGTCGATCAATAGATTTCTTAAGTTCAACCCTGTAAAAAGGCTGTTGCAGGAAACTGAATAATTCTTCCAAGCCCACCTCCTTCTCACCTGCATCTCATAGTCAGCCACTCTCTACAGAGTGGCTTTTTTGTCAGTTAGTCTTATATGCCCCTCTCCTGCTTCTGCCAACTGGATCAGTATGTCTCTGCCTGCCGGTACCTGCCTGTAAGCTAGTCTAGTTAATTAAACCACGGAGGTCATCCTGCTCCCTGCTTCGTCTGCTTTTGGGTCCAGCCCTGTATTTCCTGAGCTGTGACATTTTATTGTTTTAGCTGGTTGCAATGGAGCTAATTTGAAATACTTTTTATATTTTTGTAGTAGTTTAATCTATAAATATATCATATTCTATATCAGCTGATTGAGTGGCCACTTTATTAAGTACACCCCATACAATTAATTGCAATCTAATACAAAAGCTCATTCATACACAAAACTCTAGAAACACAAATAATAATAATAATAATAATTTTATTTGTACATTTCATGCAAAGATCCAGCCCAAAGTCAGAACAAGAACAAGATCAGAATAGGTAAAAAGAATATATATAATTAATAAATAACAAAGGCACTAGAAGAAACACAAAAAAAAGCAAACAAACTGTTTGATAACACATAAAAAAAAAAAGATACCAGCAAAGTCAACCCAGCACTACTTGAGTAAATGCATAGATGCTCTCAACCAACTAAAATTGAAGGGGCCCTGCAGCAGCTGTGTAACTTGGTCCCAAAGTAACTGTTGCTTGTGATAAAAACAGGTTTGTTGTGTAATGTAATGTATGCTGCAGTGGAGTTAGCGTTGCTAGGCATTGCCATGGTCTAAAATTGTCTCATGTGAAAGAAGGTGAAGCCCTCATCATTGTGCACGGCTCACAATATGCCGCCTTGTGCTGCAGAAGTAATGAGAACAAGCACGCTCACTGATGTCATTAACATTTCTGTGTGTTTGACGTTTCCCTAAAAGCACAAGAGCAGCATGGTTGCAGAAAAGAGACGTCCTTACAAAGTAATTTCTGTGAGGAATATATCCATAACACATGAAGTCTCTCCTTCAGGTCATTTAATATTAGAAGAAATTCATATTGTTTTTAAATGATAAATTATTTTAAATGAACTAAGTCAAAAGAAAGTATGTACAATATATAACTAGAAACCACACAAAATGAAGTGAAACTGTGCCTTGTTTTTGTTTATCTCCGTGTGATCTTTGTACTGTGATCAATTAGTATATGTTACATAATGTCTGAATGGCTTTAGCTCAGTCAGTAGCTAGTACTTTGTACATTGTTTATTAATCGAAATCAGACATTCCCATGTTATTATTTATCAGTTCTACAGTTGAATTTCTGGACAATATATGTACATCACCACATATATTGATAGTACAATGTAAAACTACACATATCAGTGTCTATGAAGATTCTCAGTCATCCAGGTCATAGTTATCCAACGAAGGTTAAAGTCAAGGGCAACTGGACTTGGTTGAAGATAGTCTTCAACCAAGTCCAGTTGCCCTTGACTTTAACCTTCGTTGGATAACTATCAGTATAGAAGATTTTATTCCACCCCTACATTCAATTAGGTTACTGGTGAATGATAATGTTGATCTGATGATCCTCGACAATAGTGGAAAGTAGCTAAGTACATTGACATAAATGCTGTACTTGAGTACATTTTAAAGTACTTATCCTTGACTTGAGTATTTCCATTTTATGCTATTTTCTACTCCACTGTATGTCAGAGAGAAATAATCCACTTTTTACTCCACTACATGTATCTAATAGATAGAATTAATAATTAGTTTACAAATTAAGATTTAATACTTAAGTGGAGGTTTGAAGGCAGAACTTTTCTTTTAATGGAGTATTATTATTTCATTGTTTTAGTGCTTTTGACTTAAACCTGCTATGTGAAACGTTTCTCGCCCCCTTCTGACAGCGAGAGTAATTACATAAAACTGTCGATATGCTGTCGACATATGACGTAGAGGCTGCTCCATACTCCTAGTTACTGTAGCCTCCTCCATCGCTGTGGCTGCTCTCCCTTCATCTCTGGCAAACAAATCACTACCAGTTCACCAGTGTCTGTTGGCTATGATTCCTATATTATTAGTTTGACTTTTGAACAAGGCCTCTGTATTAGCCTTTGATTATGGCACTAAATATTGCAACTGTGTATTAAGTGTGAGGTTTCAGATGGAAGCTGCTGTCCAGTATCTCAGCCTTAGCTCTTTTGTCTTGTCAGCATGGAGACACAGATGTGAAACTGGGAACACCATGTTCTCTTTTAGGCGGAGGCTTTCCCACTGAGCCCCTACAATACAGAGGCACCACCTCCCCCCGTCCCTGCATTTCCCCTCGACTTTATGATAAGACCTGGGCCAGACTGATAGCTCTATGTTCTCTGTTTTGGGTAAAAATAATCAGTCTGCGTGTTATTTGGGTTGCAAAGGGCTTCCTTTCTGGAGAAAACACTGAATTCGCTTAGAGTGCAATAATGCCTCTTTTATGTTTTCACAGAAGAAACCCTATCTACCCACGATGCTACACTTGCAAACCCCAGAGAACATGCCCCTCTGCCATCGCTGGTAAACGCCACACCACGATCAGTATGTGCTTGCTCCATTATGTTATGTAAGAGGCGAGTGGGTGGGGAGTCCAGCTGGAGCAGCTTACAGCCTGACACTGAGTGTCTCTGAGAGCTAACTCTATCCCTTTATATGCTGCTCATATAGGTCAATACGACCTCCTGTCATGTACACAGTGTATAGATGCATATACATATATATAAGAAGTAAGCAAAAAAGAAACATCCTTCTTTCAGGACACTGTATTTTAAAGATAATTCTGTAAAAATCCAAATGATTCTACAGATCTTTATTATAAATGGTGAAAACAATGTTTTTCATGCTTGTTCAGTGAACCATAAACAATCAATGAACGTGTCATTTAACAGCATACAGACAGTGGGAAATTAAGGTCACAGTTATAAAAACTAAGAACACTAAAGAGACTTTTCTACTGACTCTGAAAAACACTAAAAGAAAGATGCTCAGGATCCCTGATCATTTGCGTGAACGTGCCTTAGGCATGCTACAAGGAGGCATGAGGACTTCCGATGTGGCCAGGGCAATGAATTGCAATTTCTGTACTGTGAGATGCCTAAGAAAGCACTACAGGGAGACAGGACGGACAGCTGATCATTCTCACAGTTGCAGACCACATCTAACAACACCTGCACCGGACTACAGGGCCACACCAGATACTCATTTTTACTTTTGATTTTGAGCCCCACTTTTGTTCAGGGACACATTTTTCCATTTCTTGAAGCTTTGTTCAGTTTATGTCTTGCTTGCTGAATCTTTTTATGTTCATACAAATATTAACACATGTTAGGTTTGCTGAAAATAAAAGCAGTTGTGAGTGAGAGGACGTTTCTTTTATTGCTGTATGTATGCGTATAGAGAGTCAGGATGCTTTGTATGCTAATTCTGTATGTGTATTATATCACCTTTAACATGCTGCAATTAACATGTTTATAATGGTGAAATCTGTGAGCATTTTGTAGTAATGTTTTAAGTAAACATAGCAGGACCACTCTTTAAAAAATGGGAGAAGTACTTCCACCACCACAAAAAAAATAGTAATACCACAGTGTGGCATTAAAATAAACCTTAAGTGTCAAAAGTTCTCATTATGCAGAATGGCTCCTCACACAATAATGTATACAATAGTATTGGAAAATAATTATTGATGCATCAATGTGTAAGAATCACTTTAATGTTGCAGCTGGTAAAGGTGGAGCTTATTTTAACTACTTTCCCCCTCTGGGATCAATAAAATCTTATCTTAACCTATGATAATAATAGAACATAATTTAGTTGTTGATTATATTTTGTATTATTAATTGAAATCTGTAAAGTAACAAGTGAGTTATCAGATAAATGCAGTTAAGTTACATGTATAATATTTGCCTGAAATGCACAGAAAAGTGCAAAAGTACAGTACATCATATTTAAGAAGTTGTTTGTAGGTTTTGTTTGTAAAATCTTATTCTGCAAAGTAGGACTAACTATCATGGTCAGATAAATGTAGAGGAATAAGCATTTAAAAATGTAGTCAAGTAAAAGTATAAAGTAGAATAAAAAGGAAATACTCAAGTAGAAAACAAGCACCTCAAAATTGTACTGAAAGTAAAAGTGCTTAGTTATGTCCCACCACTGGCTTTTGTGTCTATGCAGCACTCTGTTTCTCAGGTCCTCAGTTTACTGTGATTGTCAGGCAGGTAGGTGATAACAATCAGGGTCATCCCTCACAGCTGAAATCCTCTGCACTCAGTAACAACAGTCAGTTGGTACCACAGCGAGATAAAGAGACGAGTTCTCCACAGGTCAGTGCCTGTGTCCAACTCTGGCAGGCTGCTGCATTTAATTTAATCTGCAAGACAAGGGGCGAGACAATGGCATGGCTGTGCCTGCGCTCACTAATATGACGCCCTCTATTGTCAGTGGAGCTACTGGAAACCCATACAACCCACAGAAAACACAGTGATCTGTGTTTGTTTGCAGCATGAAGTCAAACTTTATCTTTTAGAGAAGCTTTTGTGGGATCAAGTGTATTTCTTTTTGTTGGTGAGAAACTCTTAACATGTCTTAAAATTTGATGTGAGACAAAGAACAAAGAGTATGTCGTGTTGTTTTATGCATTTACTTACCTTCATTTAGCTGGCAATGCCAAAATGAAGAGTTTCTGAATTTTGATCACATTTCATGTCTGGGCGATGGAGTTTTTAAAGGCATGTGCAGGCTGGCTGTAATGTTGGCTGCATACAAAGGCAATGGTAACCCATGCAACAGACAATTCAACAATGCTTTCAGTGCTAAAGCAGTTGAATAATTGCTTCCATCTCTCTAAAGTTGCAAAGCACTTTACAGTAAAAACAAATAATAAAAGTAAATAAAATCCAAAACATAAGATATTAAACAAGGTAAAACATTTTAAACAGTGACAACAAAAACCACCTGAATATCCACTGACATTTTAACTGTTAAATACAAACTGACAACTCAACTTCCTACAGCTATTAAACAGACATTTAACATGACTTTAGTGATTACACTTCAGCTGACAGTTTGCCCTCAGCTCTAACATTTCACTTGACACCTCAACTCCTCTCAGTGCTTACACTTGCACTGACACCTCAATTTAAGGTACAAGATAGTTTATATACTGTATATGTTCTACAAGGTTGTATAAAGCAAAAGAAAGGTTTAGTCCCTTCATGCTACACACACAGAACGTAATTAAATGTGTATTAAAGTATGGTAATATGAAACGTAAATTAACAAAATAATATATACAGTTATTCATATACATACACTCACTGGCCACTTTATCGGGTACACCTGTTCAATTGCTTGTTAACACAAATAGCTAATCAGCCACTCACATGGTAGCAACTCAATGCATTTAGGCATGTTACGCACATGTCAAGTCAAGTTTATTTATAAAGCACATTTAAAAACAACCAGAGTTGACCAAAGTGCTGGACAAGTTATACAGTAGAAGACATAAAAATTAAAACCAGATCAATTAAAACAGGCCAAGCAATTAATGATATACAGCAATATGATAGAGAAACAACATAGTTAAATAAAAACATGAGCGCCGGTGCCTCTAAACAAACTCAAATGCCAAAGAATAGAGATATCTTTTAAGTCGAGACTTAAATGTGTCGATGGTGGGGGATGATCTAATAATGAGGTGTAAATTATTCCACAGTCTCGGGGCCACCACTGAAAAGGCATGGTCACCCATGTGGTCAAGACAACTTGCTGAAGTTCAAACCGAGCATCAGATTGGGGAAGAAAGGGAACTTTGAAAGTGGCATGATTGTTGGTGCCAGATGGACTGGTCTGAGTACAACCAACCTTACGTACAACCATCTTTAGGGTTTACAGTGAATGGTCTGAAAAAGAGAAAATATCCAGTGAACGGCAAGTGTGTGGACGAAAATGCCTTGTTGATGTCAGAGGTCAGAGGAGAATGGGCATACTGGTTCGAGATGGTTCGTTACAACCAAGGTATGCAGAATACAATCTCTGAACACACAACCCTGAACCAGAAGACCACACCAGGTACCACTGCTGTCAGCTAAAAACAGGAAACTGAGGCTAGAATTCACACAGGCTCACCAAAATTAGACAACAGAAGATTGTAAAATTGTTGCCTGGTCTGATGAGTCTCGATTTCAGCTGCTGCATTCAGATGGTAGGGTCAGAATTTGGCGTAAACATCATGAAAGCATGGATCCATCCTGCCTTGTATCAACGGTTCAGGCTGGTGATGGTGGTGTGGTGATGGTGTGGGGATATTTTCTTGGCACACTTTGGGCCCCTAAGCACCAATTGAGAATTGTTTAAACCCAACACCGTTGACTCAGTACCTGAGTATTGTTGCTGACCATGTCCATCCCTTTATGACCACTGTGTACCCATCTTCTTATGGCTACTTCCAGCAGGATAATGCACTATGTCACAAAGCTCAAATCATCTTAAACTAGTTTCTTGAACATGACAATGAGTACACTGTACACACCAGATCTTACACTCCCACACTCACCAGATCTCAATCCAATAGAGCACCTTTGGGAGATTTGCATCTTGGATTTGCAGCCAACGAATCTGCAGCAACTGTGTGATGCTATCATGTCAATATGAACCAAAGTCTCTGAGGAATGTTTCCAACACCTTGTTGTATGTATGCCACAAAGAATTAAGGCATTTCTGAAGGCAGTAGGGGGTCCAACCCGGTACTAGCAAGATGTACCTAATAAAGTGGCCGGTGTGTGTATATACATCCACGTATACACCCAGAATTCTTTGAATTTGCATCTGGGATGAATATAAACAGCATCAACAAGATGATCATATGGTTTTCATCTTCACAAGCCTGACATTTGGGAAACGGTGTCCATCTTGACTGTGTTTGAGCACCAAGCATCATTGCTGTAACATGATGCTTGAAACATAGAGTACGCATCCTCTCTCATCTTGAGTCCACACAAGACCTTTAACAGCAGACTTAAGTCCAAGCTGGGCCAACTTGTCTCCTTTCCCGGCTCTCTTCACCGGTGCACCTGCTGTTGTGCCAAGTTCAGTTGATCGGCTGGGCAAATCGTTTAAAGTCCGCTCCTCTTTAATCCAAAACCCACGGCTTCCTTTTCCAATGACTCTTAGTGTTTACACTTGTACTGACACCTCAACTCCTGCAAGTGCTTCAACTTTAACTGTAACTACCACACAATATTTCAGATGCAACATGTCAACAAACATTACATGCTAAGATCTCAACCAACATTTCAGCTGCTTTCATCTGTTAGCAGACAGGTTAACTGCTTTCAGCTGTTACTCTTCAGTGTGTTTCAGTGCTCACTTACAAACTGGAGACTCAACTTCTTACAGAGCATAAATTTTAAATTTAATTTCTGACTTTAACTGCTTTCAGCTCTAACATTTCATCAACACCTCAGTTCCTTTCGGTGCTTCAAACTCAACTGACAATTCAACTCCTATGACTACTTCAACTTAAACTGCAACCCGCATCCAATATTTATCATGCAACTAATGATTCAACTGCGTTCAGTGCTCTCACTTCAACTGACATTACATTTGCTTTCATGGCTGAGATATCGACGTCCTTCTCAGATGCTTTCACCTACACTTCAGCTGACAGTTTGCTTTCAGCTCTGACATTTCAACTGACACCTCAGCTCCTTTCAGCGCTTTGACGACAGCAGCTTATTTTACTTGCAAAGAATTAACATTTTAATATTTTCTTTACCTGCAGTTTTCACCGTCTGCCTTTTCTTATTAACTTAACCATCATCTTTAAAGCCAAATTGCAACATGTCTTAATTTTGACCATATTTCATTACTGTGTCTGGGCTTTTTAGGTACGTGCAGGCTGGATGAAATGTTGGTTGCATCCAGAGGCTAACTCAGATGTCTGGACAAGGTCAACCATCTCGCAACATGTCGAGGAGCAGAGCATGACATTGTTATTTTCACCCGGGTTATATTTAGAGCTGTATGAGTGAAACCATGGAGCCAGAGAATGCGAAGGTTTAGACACTATTAGATTTCTTATCATTAACAAGATCAAAGGATTTTTAACACCCTATTGAGAGTTATTTCAAAGCAGTGCTGTAGCCTGTATGATCTAGCAATATGTGTTAATGTAGAGCCATAGAGAGACATACAAGAGACAGAGTTCCTGGCTGTGGAGAGAGAACACATTCATCTAAATCCTGCTGATCATCACAAAAGAGCCCTGTGTAGTCTCACGGGGATGAAAGCAAGTTTGAGCTGTCTCACACACTTAAACGTTTTTCCAAATGTCCAGAGGACAATTCAGACAGCTTACAACATTTATTCTTGCATGTTTAAGATTCTGGTCAGCGGTTGACAGCAATACAGCAAGTTGTTGTCAATGGGAGACTGAGAGAAAGGGAAGTATCTAGGCTGAACTTTTAGATGCAAGCTGAAGTGAGCAGGACTTCCCCCTTCTCTGTTTTTTTCAAAGAGAGCTGTTACATAACCCGATCCAAGCGGCGTTAACAACAGACGCCCTCAGTGAACCGGGCAACGCGAGAGGCATTCAGAAGAACTGATTTTCAGGAGAAAGAATTTACAGATAGGCACAAAATAATCATTCACAACCTGAAAAAGCCTTTTGAGGCATATTGGTGTGTGTTGCTTGGAATGGATTTAAAAGACAAGATTTAGTTTTACTGAAAGATAAATACTGGTAAAAAGAGAAGTTTTTTTTACTGTTTAATAGTGTTCATTTGAACATCAGTAAAATTAAATTACAGACCACACATCGCCCCTTTCTTACACAAACTTAATATGTATATGTGCTAATGTTGCTTTCCCTCGTGTCCCTTTGTGTTTCCATGTAAGGACAATGCAAAACTCCAACAGGCTTGCCTCCCTTCCTTTTTCCATGTCAGTCTGTCAGTAGGTCTTGTGCAGACTTGCCCTTGTTTTCATCCAATCAGATGCAACTGCCTGACAACAGGGGGCCAATGAACAGCGTTGCATGACAGGGGCTTGGTAAACGGGGCGGCCCTGAGAGCTCAACTCCATGTATGATGTAATGAGGCTTGATTTACAGGATAGTCAAAATTTCCCAAGACTCCCCTCACCCCTACGAAACATGATCACTTCACTTGAACTCTCTAGTGTCTAGATAAAGTTGCTAAATCTTTCACGCTAAACTCCAAAGCATTTTTTATGTATTTTAGAAGTATTAGTATTGTTTCATTAGATATACATCTACATGAAACGGCCTCAAATCTGGCAGCAGCCACGTGCTATCACAGTCGCAGCGGTGACTGAACTCGAATAACCTTGTGGGGACTGCACAGGTTACACTGTGGTTAGGACCATCTGTACTATGGGGCCCTGCTAGGGGCTACGACTGGTATGACACGTCCCAGTACAACGAAACATCTCAGCAATTCACACTGAGACATCAAACAGAGGACCATATGCTCCCAGGCAAATGTTGAATTACACCTTTTTTATAGCAGCTCAGATATTAGTGGCATAATCAGGAAAAATGTGGTTCTTAAGTGATTTTAAAATATATATTTGCATTCCTTTATTGTATCCAGGTTTTAAAATGGAAAATTGTAGGTGTAAATTTTATCAGAAATGCTTTTTCATTGCTCCAAAATATAGTAAAACTGATCATGAAGTGTGATTTAATAGCACTTTTACTTCAATTTTAAGCATTAAAGCTGCTTCTTATAGTGAAAATCTTGTAGATAACTCATACCAGTACTTCCACAAGTGTTCTTTTATTGTAATGGGTAACAATATTAAATTCAGAGAACTTCAAATGAGAATTGTTTGTGGATATCGTTTTTTGTGTTTAGTTACTGAGAACAGACAGCTGCCTACAAGCTAGACAGAAGTCCGAACATGTCTCACACGATGCCGCCTCCTGGTATTTGGCTTTGTTACTTCACTGCATGAGGCTCCATTGTGTCTTGAACAGAAATAGTGACAAGAATTTGTGTGTGTGGGGGGGCAGGTTTAGGTTGCTCTCGATAAGGCTTATCTATGTAGTTTAATTCCACAAAGGCATTTTAGATAACAAAACAATAACAATAATGTAAAGTGAAATAGAAGTGCCAGTGAGGTCACTAGTAACTCATCATGTATTTAAGCTCCCTGATATCAGATAAAATAAGAGAAACAGACTGAGTTGCTGGTTCCCTCTAGTGAATAAAATAAAGTCACACCACACTTGTCTGAGTTACAAGAACGCATTAAGTCACATCTCCAGTCCTGAGCCTGACAGTTTATTCTTGACCTTGGCAACAGCCGTTGATAAAACAATCTCAGCTCAAGGCCCCACATACTGTGCTTCCTTGTTCTGGAGATTTCTATGGAATCACACAGTCTTTATTAGCAGGCTGAGTTTGCCCGTTTATCCTGGAAATGTAGATGTACAAACTTCAAACATGATTCTGAGCGCCCTTTAGTATGTCTCACCCAGGTCTGGTTAAAGTGAGATTATGTCAATTCTAGTAAATAGTGGCCACAAAGTGCTGTAAATACTAAATCCTACTGTAGCTGTGGCACAAGTAGGAAAGGGTCGACTTAAACCACCCTAACTTACTCCTCATTACACACCAAGTGAGGCTGTAGCAGAGAACCCACCCAAGGGCGTGCTCATTGTTTATGAATTCAACAATTTGTAAGGGGAAGATTATGTTGTTTGTTCTTTCAAACATTACATATTGTCACTTTAGAAGTTGACAGTTCATTCTTGACCTAGGCATCAGCAGTGAACAAAACAATCTCAAAGAGTCAATCTGCTGATATAGACTGGGTGAGATGGTCAAAAGCTCCAAAACAAGCATTTAAGTGATCCTTGAAAAGAGACGGTTAACTCAACATTGCAATCTTTGTTTGTTCTTTCTGGGAAGGTGAATTATCATGGAGAAAAAAAATGTAAGCACATCCAGAAAACAAACAAAAACTATTCAACAGTTGCCAGATGAAACAGAAGATATTGTGGAAAAAAGTAGAATTTGCATACTGTTCTCTGTTCCCACAGTGTTTTTGAATTATTTACTGTATTAAAATTTCTATCAATCAGATATTCTTTAGGCACAAACAGCGCTATATATATATATGTGAACATACACACACACACACACACACACACACACACACACTTATGTTTGTGCCCAAAGATCTGTACAGCATTTTCCCCTTTATCATGTAGCTTGACAGTAGTGAGACGAATCACAGCACTGAATCAGAACTGCTAACACTATTGCCGGAAAGTCTTCCTTGTAAAGAGGTTTTCCTCAGGTACAACACAGATTAATGTCACGGTTCTTCGCACTATTTCTCTGAGGGGGAAATTATCTGTGATTTAAACAAATATTTATTCAGTCCAAAGGGATACTCTGAAATATGCCTGAGGGAGAGTTTTGCCCTGAACATTCAATTCAGCTTTCATTACAATAATCCAACTGACAAAACAAAGAGATAAAAACTATGATTCACAATCATGCTTTATTCTTCTTGATTTCTTATAAAAGAATCAAATAAAAGGCTCTTCAAGATCTCACACACTGCTCAGTCTTTCAGTCTTGCTGTATCCCAGTTTCTTTAACTAAACTATACTTTTCTTAAGTATCTTCATCTTAAATGTCTTCTGTTAGTTTGTGACTTCAAACCAAAACATCATTGATTGTCAACACAAAATCTGTCTTAGCACCAGTACAATAAAACTGTACTTTAGCTTTTTTGAAATACTGTTTTTGAATGAGGGAGGAAAATCTCAGAATAAAGGGATCCTAATAAGTACATTTCAAAATGAAGCACCAACCATACAAAGCATTTTTTTTCCATAGATAGGCTTGTCAGATACACAAGAGGTCAAATATATTAATGACTATTAAATTAAGCACAACAAACAGTGTAAATAAAACACTGCAACACAAAGCACTCTGGGATCTGGAAACACCATATCAGGACGTGGGGGACAGTCGTGGCTGCAGTTAAGAGGGCGTCTCAGCTCCTCGGGATACCGGAGCAGGCTCTGGACTCCAGAGATGGTACTTTTTCTCTTAGACATCCACAGGATTCTGTATCAGTTCAGGAGGAGTGCAACCTGGGGAGCGGAGAACACTACTATCTGTCCAGTTTTGTAAACAAACTCTCAATCTCAAAGTCCATAAAGACATTATTTCATACTGCGAGCAGGGACTTGGACAGCGCAGTGCTGCCTGGGTGTACTTTGTGAATTGTGGAGGAAAAACAAACAGCCATTAGGTCGGTCCAGTAATGATCTCTCGAGGATGATAAAGTGAAAAATGAAACCGAGGAGAAAATGGAAAGGAGTCTCTGATCTGGGCGGGTGATTATGTTCGAAACATTATGTGCTGTGGTCTCTTCTCTGCAGGTCTCTAGGTCTCCCAGGTTGACGGAGAAACCTTCTGGGCCAGTGGCCTCCCTGACTTAAGCGTCTTAGCTTCACGCAAGAGTTCACCAAGATAAAAGCCTTGGATTATCTCCCGTCGAAAAATATCGCTTTCCCTCAAGGAACAAACTCAAACAAAATAAAAAAGTCCTAAACATAATCCGTCAATTGCCACAAGAATACATTTTTATAATCAAATGTGTTAACCCTGATGGCAAGATATACATATACACTACCATGTATATACATAGTCAATACAAAAGGTTTGCTCAATAGTACTCAATGTATTCAAATATACCTATAGATAGGAACCTGAATGCTGCTTTCCAGCACCGACCACTCTCATGTGCAGGTCCTTGTGATCACTTAATCACCTTATGTCTGAGGTCAAAGGTTATTGAAGGAGTGTCAAGTCATTAATGTAGCTGGAGTTAAAACCCATGACCCTCGTTACAACGGACGGAGAGGTTTCCTTTGAGCAGCTGCTTACAGGGAAGGACTTGGGCTGACACACTTGGAAATGACAACAGTTTGCACGTTGGAGGAGTGCAGTGAAAGAGAGGCTATCGGCTCCGAGGCTTCCCTGTGTTTGTCAGTGTATCCTCCTCCTCGTCCTCCTCCTCGTCCTCTTGCAGGATGTGAATGGAGGAACCCAGTAGTCTCTGGAGCTCTGGTACACATCGCACCAGATCCACGACTCCCTCTCGTTCCTCTTCCTTGTCGTCCTCTTCCTTATTTTTGCCTCTGTAGGGTGAAGCCAAAGCGGAGCTCACCTGGCTGACCGATACCTGACTCCAGAGCTCAGCACGTGACAAACTCACCACCTCCAAGTGCGGGTAACGCGCCCGGAAGATCCGCGCAGACATCTTCAGGCGCTTCAGGACGTCTGTCAGGAGGAACCAGTTGCAAAAGCTGCAAGAGTGAAAATATGTCTGATATTAGCCATAGCTTAGAGTAACGAATAAGAAACAAAAAACTTCAGATGTGTCATTTTAGGTTTCCATATTTTAAATAGAAAGCATTCTAAAATGAACACATTAAAAATGTTTCTGGATATAAAGAAATGTATGCATATCTAGGAAAGTTCAACTTCCATATACAGTATTTCTTTGCACTTAGAAGTTTGTCACACAGTCATTGACCTTACAGTTTATTAGGTACACCTAGCCACCTACAAAAGTCCTCCAATAAATCCTCCCGTCATGAAGGTTATAATGTTCAGTGTTTGTTGGAACAGTTTTAGAGGTGTTGATTCAATTCAGCTATTATTTTGTCGACCTAGAGCTGGGCCAAAAATTTTATCACAATATAAAATTTCGTCTCATTGGATTTCGATAATTATCACGATAAATGTCAAATCTTTATTTCTTTCGAGTTTAAAGGCAGATCATTGCTCCAGAGTGAAAGTTGAAGCAACCAGATGGTTAATTGTGGTTTTAAACTCTTCTTCTCACCTGATGCCAAACAGTGGATTACTTCACAAATCTGAGGTAGAACATTCAAAACACTTATGATTTAAGTGGTAATTAGTTTGTGATTCAAATGAATTAAGTCAAACATTTATTGAACATTTGTTATATTGTTATTGAGGAAAATTATATTGCTATAATTATAATCAGCCACCGTACCACCCAATTTATCTGAATGAGGGTTGGCTAAAAAGCATAAACACCTCTCTGTATAATGTAATAAGGGAGAATTTATTGCAGCACTGTTTATATTAGACTGGTGCAACTGCGTGTAAATACAAAAGATCACAACTAAACAATTAAGTGACACAAAGCACTCATCTCACACACACAAAGGCATTAATTTAAACAACATATAATGATCTCCTAGCACAATTTTGGGCCAAATACTTTAGGTTTTACAGATTTTAATTTAACCCAACTTTAAATGACTTTAACGTTGAACATTAAATTATATATAAGTTATTATAATCATTTTTGACCTTCTAGACAGCCGTTGGTTCCAGCTGATGCTAATACTGTATGAAAAGCAACAAGCAGACACTTGAATCGTCCTTCAGGCAGGTAATCCAGCTCAGTGAGCGCATAGTCTGCTAATGTTTTTCTCAATAAATCATGTTGGTGGGATAAAACATTTCAAAGGAACTCTCCTTGCTGCTGAGATCAAGCTCTGAAATCAATTTTGAGAGTTAACTGCCACAAAAAGCACGGCAAGTGAGAAAATGAAAGTCAGAGGGCAAACAAAGTAATTGGACACAAAGCACAGAGGCCTTTAGAGTTTCTTACTTTAAAAACATTACTGTTTGGTAGCCTAGGTGACACTTCATTCTTGAGTTTCCCACAATTACGTGAATGCACCATAAAGGGGAATTATTTAAATGGTCAACACTCATATGTAAATGTAAATGCTCCGTATAGCGCCTTTCTAGTCTTTTCGACCACTTAAAGTGCTTTTACAGTACATCTGCATTCACCAGTCATACACATTCATACACTGAGCCTAAGTGCTCAAACAGAAACTAACATTCACACACATTCATACACTGGCGGAACAGCCTTCCGATTAACGGCTAACCCGCTCTACCTCCTGAGCCACAGCCACCCCAGTTTTTTATCTGGATAAAAATTATAGATATAAAGTAAAGACGATCAAAATCGGATCCTTTCTCTACAGAACTTCACTGTGTTTTGTCCACATCGACCAGCTAGTGAAACAAGTCTGTTAACTTTCCTCATTTAGTAGCAAAGAGCAGCAGTGTACAAAACATTCAGATCCTTTTTCAAACGTTACAGGCAGCAGGTCTTATCAGCTGTCGCTAATTAAGGTAAGTTGTTGGCAGGCCAAATAAAATTATATAACTATTGTTGGGTTTGTGTGCTCTCTGTGAGCCGGTGTCTATACTCTGTCAAATATTGTTTATGAATTTCATTTTACATATGAAACACACATATTTAGTCAACATTTAGGTAAATATAAGTATCGGACTGGACTGGCAGGTGCCGAATATTAAAGGACTCAGACCAGGAGCAAAAACTTAAGATCCCTAATCATACTGGTGTAATTAATAACCAATGGCTAAACAAAACAAAACAACCTCCAAAAGGTCCTTTAAAGGACCACTCCACAAATTTTACTGTATTTAGGCTTTGAAAACTGAAAGCAGTTATCTGAAGTCTAAGAAATAACCCAGTGATGTAATCAGCGTTATGTCAGCCTACTTTTAGAAAATAAAAATGTATTTCTTCAATAAAAACAGGGGGCATGGACCTCTGGGTGGTTAGCAGGCTGGCAGATTCTAATGGAGTTACATTATGGGAATCCAGCATTTTTGAAGGTTGACCCACACTGGGGTCTAAAAGTCATGATATCTCGGCCTCTGCACTCACAAGTCCTCCAACTTTATAAAAGTACCCTTACAAAATCACTGAAGTCCCCCCTCTTAAATCTGGTTCACACAAGATTCATATTAAAAATTAGACACATGAGCTGAAACACACCTGCATGTTCTACATGTGCATCAGCGGAGACTTCCCTGAGCAAAACTAAACTATATTAAAATTAAAACAGAATATATAAATGCAATATTATAAAACATTATAAATATTATGCTTCAATTTCTGGAGCAACAACCTCCTGATTCTCAGTGTATAATCAAGCCTTAATTTACTTATTACCGTTTGTAAAGACAAAGTTAAACACTGCTGGTACCAAACAGTAAACAGTGGTGCATCACTGAAACAGTTCCTGCATATTTTCATTTTTATGTGGAAAAGGCTAATTTAATGTTCATCGTCCCACAATTGTTCATTAACTTTTACTATATACACGAGTGCACATGTACTAACTGCGATGGTGAAGATATTGGTAGTTCAGTAGGAGACATTGGTGCAAATATCAAGTTATATTTCCACCGTGCACTTCTGTGAAGTACTGGAGGTAGAGAGAATACAACTCTAAGTTTAAACTATCGCAGTATTCCCATGAGTCACAGCTATCAGTATCTACTATCATCATCGCTTATTTGACATAAATTCACATAAATATAGAATAGCGAAACTCCATGAAAGATAACACTAATTTACAGAATCAATTAATTAATTCAAACCACAATTCTGTATTCAAATGTGTGACATGCTAATGCAATTTTGTACAATTCATCCCTGTTTACCAAAGATTTAGAGGATTGTGGAGCCTTGGCGGAGGTATCCATCACCTTCTGTTAATTCTTGCCAACAGTATTCATCTTTGTGAACTCACCCCTGGGTTAATGACACCTGAACATGATAGCAGGGCAGAAGAGGCTCGGAGGAGAACTCAAACAGAAGGCAATCTTTGTCCGAGTCCAGCTCAGTCTTCCCCGTTGGATCCTCCCCCAGCTCCTGATTCTGCTTGGACAGCAGGAAGTCCCAGCACGGCTCCTGGTCAGTCTCTGTGAGGAGGAGAGGAGCGGACAAACTGAGCTGCTTTGATAAAAGGGGGTTGGACGCCCTCTAGTGGACAGTCTATTCACACCAACCATAATAGTGTCAGTTAAAAGGAATCCAAACTTCATGATTTCAGACCCAGCTTGAAGTTAATTGCACCCAACATAGAGACAAATGGATAAGAAAATAAGGTTCACAAGCCACATATTTCAAAAGGATTAGAATTTACTTTTGGAATGTGTTTTTTTTTTTCAATCAAGTATAAAGTGACAGACAGTAAGCGAGAGTGTAATTCAATGCATTTAATGATATAAAATCTTTAACCTAATGAAACCATGAAACCACTACGTTTACAAATCAAAGCTCGGGCAAGGTTTTAAGTCAGTGAGAGGGTGTTTCTCAAACTGGACAATAATAAAATGGTAACAATGCCTTCTAAAGTCAGATAAATGATCCTCAATATCTCCAGTCACTCTGAGAGAAGGCATCATCAGAAATAACAGGACAGAAATTAAGTTAATATTAAATTATATAAAGTTTACAGAAATATAGACAACATTAACAAACACAACAAAGACCGGCAGCAGGAACAAGATCAAATGCAGACTGTACTAGGGATGCACCGATCCAAACTGAAATAGGCCCGATACTGACCCAAATAGCTGGATCGGGTATCGTTGATCTATGGGGCCAATTGGTTAATTTCAAGTAGGCACAAACTACATACATGATGCATCAGCAGTGTGCCGGCAGACCCAAACGTTTCCTAGGAGAGCTAACAGTATTTTGTTTTACATAGTTAGGAAGCAGTGTTTCAGTTAAGCCTGACGTTGCCTTACGCATAAGTCTCTTCCTCACAGTGAGGAATACAGCTTATTAATTTCATGCTGGTATCGGATTAGTACTCAGCGTGGGCCAATAACCCAATGATGGTGTGCATGATCAACCTCTTTAGAAAAATGTGCATTTTCAATACAAAAACTGAGAATAATTTACAAGTTCAATGCTTTAGACCTGTTGAAGAACATCATTCAACAGTGGATTCATAAATGGCACAAACCAAAGATTAGTATAACATATATGCAGCTAGATGTGAAAAACTTGATAAACTGACATAAAGGAATGTGCTTTGGTGGAAACTTTGTCTTCTTTTTTCATCATTACTAAAGCAACACATTTTAATTATTTAGTTTTAGCTTTCGGATTAGAGTAGTTAGAGGAGGAAAAGAAAGATTTTCCCTCAGTTCTCCATGCGACTATAATCCTGTTCTCCCTCCACTGGATAACCGGCTCCCTGTGGCTGTTTACAACACAACACTGATGCTGGTACACAAGGCTAACACCCCTCCACGTCCTAACGGCCGAGACTGAGCCCAGACCGAGCACAAACTAGAATAATTTCCCTGCAGCAACTTTGGTCATTGCTCCAACAAGCCCCAACTGGTCTTCTACAGGCCAGCTGAGGAATGAGCATTCAACCATTTTTTCAGCACCACGTTTACAAACTGAAGTAGATCAATGGACTGATGTACTGGCAGACAGAAAGACAGATCCAACTATCATTCCAAGGTTTTCTTACCAAACAGGGAGCTACTGTAGAAATCCCAGGGTAAACTGGGTTCTTGTTCTTTGCGGCCTTCCAGGTCTATGAAATATTCTGTGAAAAAACAAACAAACTTGTATTATTTTACAGTTGTCTGAACAAAATAATAGACTATACAAAAATCAGTTCAGCAAATTAACCAAAGTTGCAGTTTGTCGTTGTGATAACGGCCTGTTCTGCAGCTGTGTGTGGCTGTCCAATGCAGAAAGAAAACTGGGGCTATACGTGTGTGTGGCTGTGTTGAGCTGATACTGCAGCCCAGTTGATAGTGAAAGGAACACCAATAGAAGTCAGGTGTTAGCTGCTGACTGATGAAAACTGGTCAACAACATGAACAGTGACGTGAAAATAATCTACAAAGCTAAAGACACAGTCTAAAAACAGGCAGTCCTCTGGTCCGCCGTGATGAGCAAGAGGGACTGATGCATGTCAAACACTTCCCAGGAAATCAGATGCGTTCAAAATAATTGGGCTTTTAATGATCAATAACTGAAATTATTAGAAGCCTTTACTGCAACCTTTTGCAAATACAAATGAACAAGAACCTTTTTTAAAAAGGGATAACACCGCCGGGGGAATAATTGTAAAAGAAGGATCAGATGAAGAGCTGCATGTGACTGCGGTGACTGAAGTGCTTGCATCAGTTTGAGTGAACTCAAACCTCTAAACTTCAAGGTGAGTTTCACCTTTTACTGTGCTGCTCTTGTTGTATAGAGAACCACCTGAAGGTGTCCCAAATATGTGGAAACTCAACTCCAGCAACTAAAACTGTTGTGTTAAAAAAACATTCAGTTTTTCAGCTATAAGACTTACATTTTCATTTACTCTTTTTGCTTTTATCCAAGGTGACATACAATTGTTGTATATGCCTCTCATCTTAGTGACACATCTGATAGCATGTGGCTACAGTTAATACTGAGCCCTGTGTGGATTTAAGATTTTACAGCGTACTCATATACGCTGCTTGAAACCTGTACTGTTAGTTCTCAGTCTTGACACATTGCTTCATCGGTGATGGGAAAGTTGGCAAATATAAGTTTTGTTATTTATTTTACTGTCTTATTTCAATTATCTTTATTATCACTTTGTGTTGTGTTGTTTATTGTGTCTAAAGTGTTTGCTGATTTTGTGAAAAAATGACTTCAGCCTTGAGTATAGCACTAACAATTTGAAAGTGTGCCTGTATTTATCCAAAACGAGTTGTACTGATGAAACAGGATGAACTACCTGTGAGGAAGGTCTTCATGCTTGGGCTATGTGCCAGTTTGACCGGAGTGTGTCCAGAGTAGGTGGCCAGAGTCGGGTCTGCCCCGTGGTTCAGGAGCAACCAGACTATTGGGAGGTTATCGCTCGCTACTGCATCATGAAGGGGCCTAAAGGAAGGATAAACAGAACACAAATGCTTTTTAGGGATTGTTCAACTTAAGACCACACCTGAATCTGTTTGCATATAGAGTATCAGATGTGTGGAATGTACTACAGTACAACAAAAGCTAGAGCAACATTCAAATACTTTCCTATTATTAATTACACTCTGTGTGACTCCTTCGACTGGAAAATTAAATAAAGTAGCAGGACTTCTGCACTTAAAAGATCTCACCAAGATATGCTACCAGAATATAATCTTCATTTAATCATAAAATACAACCAGTCAGTATGCCACCATGTTCATTACTGCTCCTGACATTCAGATGTGACAGATGACTAAGGTCATGACATAAACTCAATGCTCAAATATGTCACAAAGTTTACACCCATGACAGTACTTACATGTGAAATAATTTACACAAATTCAACTAACTAGAACCACGTCTCTAAATCATGCCCCACGAAGCCTCACCGTGTCCCATCCTGGGCGCTACAGTTGACGTCAGCGCCATGCTTCAGCAGCATCTCGACAATCTGAGTCCAGCCTCGAGAGGACGCCTCATGGAGAGCTGTGTAACCGGCATTGTCGCGCCGATTGACCTCCCTGATGTCCTTCTCAAGACAGTACTGAACTACATCCTGCAGGGCAGAGGTCGGGCATATAGACTGTGTCACATTGACATGGTTCAAAGAGGGACACTGTTTACTGAAGTTAAATTAATGCTGGCAACATCATAAAAGTAAACAGGCGGATATTACCTGATAGCCCAAGCGCGCAGCACGTTGCAGCAAGGTCTCCCCAGCATTTTTATTGACAATCAGCCGACGAACCTCTGGAGGAATGGGCCTCTTGGGTGGAGACTCTGAACCGCTGCTTCTTCCCGATGAGCCTTTCTTATTGGATGGAGATGACGGCAAACTTTTTGGAGTGGGTGGGGGGCTGTCTGTTCTTTTTACCTCAGCGGCGTCATCATCCAGGGCAAGTGAGGTGCCACGCTTGCCCGAGCTGCTGCGTTTGGTCTTAATCTAAAATACAGATTTATTGATTAGAGCTCTGTGTGATAGAGCAGCTCTTGTAATGCACTGCCAAGTTAAAGCAATGGGCTCCACTTATCAAGGACCTGTGCAGTAGAAAACCAGCTGCCATCACAAATGTGACAAACATAGCATTTATCCAGCCACAGGGGGGCACTGCAAGCTAATATATTCATGGCACATTGAACCATATCCCCATCAATCCTGTATGGTTTGAATGCAACGCAAGCCTACAAGCAGCTTCTCACAAGTGACTTACCTTCGGCTCATCATTGTCACATAAGTGCTTGCTTTTGAACTTTCTCTTCCCTGAAGGCTTGTCATTGCACTCTGGAGATACCTCGCTCTCCTGGTAGCGGACCGACCCGGACCGAGTGAATGAGGGTCTCCGTGGAGGAGGATCTGGACTGGGGGCGGCGGGACTCGGACACTGATTCACCTGCGGATCTGTGATGACAAATTGGGATAGAGGTTATGCTGAGTGGTACCAAACACATGAACATAAGTGAATAATCCACATACAATCTTTTTTATATTTCATTTATACATAATGTGTTGATGCCGCTTTGGAGCAGCTTCCTGCTCTTGCTCATCTGCCGAGTCAAACATGTAGCATGCAATATTTTAGGTGCTGTTATGTGCTGACATCAGACAGCATGGTACTTCCTGAACCAACGGCTTTTGGCTTAGCCATCTTATCTGCTGAAACAGGGTAACTGCTGTCTATGAGCTACTCTGCTCTGCTTTTTGCAATCCTGTGCTCAGGTTTGCAATATTTATAATAATAATTCTCCACATATACAGCTTGTGATATGTGTCTTATCCACATCAACAGGTGCCTTTTGTGGACCTCAGGATATTAAGCTCCGAATATATATGTGCTGTCCTTATAAACTTTAGTGTTTCTCAGATTTGTTTATTTACTGTAGTTTCTGTATAATTTCGATCTGTCTCATGATGTTCTATTAATGTTTTTCCAGTGTATTATGAAGATGCAGAGAACATTTTCATGTCTATTTAATGTCAATTATGTTTTAACTAGACCCCTGATAAGATTTCTTATGGTCAGTTCTGAATCATTTATCCTTTATTCCTATACAGATTTTCTTATGAACACACTCAGGGTTCACACATACCTCATAACCCCACTTTTGTTGTTGGTCAGAAGCTAATAAAAACAAAATATTTAGATAAAATATCAATGGTAAGAATGTAAAATCTAGTGGTTCATCTAATATTCACCCATTCCTAAAAGCCTGGTCACTATACACCCATAATTTGTCAGTAAGCCATATTTGTTCAGCATTTTAAGAGAGTAATATTGTTTGAAAAACAAATCTACAAACTAGATTTACCGCCCCACAGTATTATGCCTCTGTCAACCAGTCAACTTGTATATTAAGCAGAAACTTGGAAAGAATTCAATAAAAAGGTACGAAATGTTTTTTTTGGCAAAATAGAAGTTATTACTCAGCATCACGATTAGCTAGGCGTGCTCCATTACGTCCGCAGTTACTTGACTGTGATGGCGCTCGAAATTCAGAATAAGGCAGGAAATAAAATGTAGATTGGACAAGATGGAAGAAAGCCCATACTGTGCTAATTACTGTTTACTCATTATGTCGTCCCAGTCAACGTGAGTAAAATTTGGAATTGCCCTATTCATTCTTAAATTATGGCAAAAAACCTATTCTGAAGTCTCAATGACCTTTGAGTCAAAAGTGTCACCTATTCAATGGCCGACCAGCTGTGAAATATGGTCACAATCTTGATGTTACGGTGTTGAATAATGGGAAAAGGACATTATGATGTCACAGTGAAGTTGACCTATGACCACCAAATTCTAATTCAATTCATCCTTGAGTCCTGGTAGACATTTGTGCCAGATGTAATGAAACTCCCTCAAGGCGTTCCTGAGATATCTTGTTCATGAGAATGGGACGGACAGATGGACAACCCAAAAACATAATGCCTCTGCCACAGCTGTCACCGGCGTGGAGGCATAAAAACTTAAATTGGTCATTTTGTAATGTGTCGACTAAGTTGATTAAATCGTGAAATAATGAAGTGTGTGTTTTGAACAGACATTTCTAATGAGAAACTGCAGACAAATGTTCAGAAAACATTGTCCAGCGGCTACACAATTATTCCACAGACTAGAGCAGGTCTCCAACTATTGTCAGTACAGATTAATTCACCAGAAATGTTTTAATAATGTCAGTTAGTCTATGAAACGCCAGAAATAATGACAAATGCCCAGCACAAGCCAGCATAACCAAATGTTTTGTCATTTAGTCTGGTCAGCAGCCAAAAAAGATTAATGTATAAAAGGTATTAAAACAAAAAACAATTCAGGCTTATCTGTGAGGTTGTTTGGGGTGGTTAAAGGACTAAAACAATTATTTAATTATTCAAAGCTGCAACTAACAATTTGCATTATCATTTAATCTGCTGATTATTTTCACAATTACTTGTGAAAATTACGTTTTAAATGTCAGTCACCTTCAAATGTTTTATTTTGTATGAATAACACTCCAAACCCAAAAGATATTCAGTTCACAATAATATTAATATAAAATACATAATATTATATTATAGAGAAAATAATTTCTGTGAATTAACTAATTGATTAATCATCAAATTGCCCTGGATTGTATAAAATAGCTGCTCGCTCACATTTTAAAGCTTTATACTTTGGAATAGTTTTTATCGTATCTGTAACTAAAAGCTGCACGTTTGATTAAAAGTGGCTGGAAACAGTTAATTGAAAACTTTACTGATCCCTGGAGAGAAACTGCGTACCTGCTGGAATTCCACTGTCCTGTCTCAGGGAGTTAGAGTCTTCGAGGTGCTCTCCATCTTCCAGCTTGTCTTTCTCAGTGATGTAGTCCCCAGTCTGATACTTTTTGCTACGACATCGCCGGCGTTTCTTGAGAGCAGGCGTGTCAGCCTCTGCACTGGCTGTTTTGCGCTTGCCCTGAAACACTCGCTCTGGCAGGGGGTTTGAGCGAGGCCTCCCTCTCGGACGGCGGGCGGGTTGGGTGGGAGTCAGAGGGGGTGGCAGGGAAGGTGGGGGAGGAGGCATTGGTGGGGGTGGAGGGGATGGCGTCGCAAAGCCCCAGAGGTCCAGTCGAGCCTCATCAGCTCGCCGTCGTCCTCTCCTCAGCCTTGGAAAGGAGCTCTCTCTAGTGTCGGTCTCCTTACTTGATATAGCAGAGCTATTGAGAGACAGTGGAGTCTCTACACTGCCGCTATCTGTAACTGATTAAATCACATTTGATTGTTATACTCACACCAGCTTCTATGCTTAGATGTATGATCCAAAATTGCCACCCAGACAGACAATGTGTGTGACATTTTCTGTCTGCTTAACACGCAAACTACCATTCTAAAGAGGCTGACTGCAGGCTATTTATTTTGTGGCAGAGTAATCGAACTGTAAGCTCGATTAAAGGCTACATGTCTCACACAAGTGAGAGCACCATTAAATTTCTGATAGACATCAGAGATTTACCCACGCTGTGAGAACTTTTCAGGGCAGTAAATGTTTGTTAGAAACAAAGACTATACCTGGTTTGTTGGGAGTTGGTGGCTCAACCTTGTTAGGACTGATCTTATCCTTTGGAATCGGCTCTTTACTCTGTGGAGAAAGTTTTCCCGCTGGTAGACTCTGCTCAGGCACAGGTGCACATTGTTTCTTCTGCTGAAATACACAGGGGACAGAGTGAGCATGCTGTATTGGATGCTATTGATCAAAGCTTTCGTGGCGATAGAGAGCATGTAACAGCCTCACAATAAGCCCTTGGAAGTTAAATCATCAGTCGTAGATTAATATAATGAAAGGGTGCTCTGTGTGGCCAATTCAATAGTTAAAATCTTGAAAGGTAAGTGATGTCTTATATATTTCTCCTACTGACGGGAGATATAATAAGAATAAGAAATGAATTAAGACATTTTAGACATTAAAAGGACTATAACCATACACACAGATAATTTACCTTCTTTTGGCAAGACACTTTGGTTGGAGTTTTTTCTGTGTCTTGCTTTTTCTTCCCTGTAGCCTTCGTTGATGTGCCTGTTGCTGACTTCTCCTTTGCCGGCTTCTTATAGCTGGTCTTCTTTTGTTTGATCGCAGCAGCTTTTACTTTGGTTGGCGACTCCTCTTTGGTTCCGTTTGTCTTTTTCTCAAACTTGTCGCCTCCCCCCGCACACTGGCCTGTAAGAATAGATGCAACCATGCCCTCCAATTTGTCACTGGGAGGATTGTCTGATGCCCCACTTTCTTTCTTTAATATCTCCCCCTCTAACACCTGGGCTAGTTTGCTCTCCATCCTGTTCCCATTTGTTGATGCATTGCTCCCAAATAGATGAGACTGGCTGGTAGGCTTTGAGGAGGTTTGCTTCGCTTGTAGTCCAATGTGTTCTCCCTGACTGGTGTTTAATTCAGTATTATTCTCCAAAGGATTAATGGCGTTGGCCTTCTCGTGTCTCTTCATTGCTTGAGTTGAATCTCCTTGGGATGGCACACCAGCCCATTTTTCCACAGACCAGTATGGTGGGTAATCAAAAGAAGTATGTTTAGATTGGGTGTCTTGGCTCCCTGTGAGTGGAGTCAAAACATCAGCTTTTCTTGACACAACAGGTGAGGCTTGAGTATTACACTCACCTGTCAGTGCTGTTGTTTTGAGAGCTTGCTGCTTTACAATGGATGCAAGGTTAGACAGGGGAGACTTCATTCTCTCCCACTTATCATCCTCAGGTTTGGACGGGCTATGATGGGCACTCTGAAACTTGGATCCTTCTGTACCTGTGGTGCCCCTGGACTTTGGAGATCCTTGTGTGATTTTACTCTGAACTGACGAGGCTTGGTGGGGGAGATGAGACGGCTGTTGCCATGCTGGATTGACAACGGTGGTAGAATACGGTGGCACCGCTGTTTTGCCAGGTCCAGATTTCTGATGAATCTGAGCGTTGGCAGAGCTTGACAGGGCAGTTGTTAGGGCTCCTTTAGAAGGACAGTTCTTAGCTATGGCTGTGCTGGTGTTTTTAACATGCTTGACGCTGTGAGCATGCTGGTTGCCCTTCATCAGACAGGATGGCTTCTTTCCTCCTGTGGCCAGATGTTCTCCTTGGTCAATTATAGATATGAACTCCTGCTTTGCAAAACTCTGAAATTCATCTGCAAAAGTTCCTTTTCCATCTTTGCCCCGTAGGGTAGAAGCCAGTATAGGGCTAGCCACACCTACATAAGTACCAGGGATGGTTTTTATAGAGTCTTGTGAAGATCCCTTACCCCAGGTTGACTTGGGCTCTGGGACCTGGTGATTCTGAGGCCTATTTATTTGCTTTTGATGAGATCCATTTCTGTGGGTGTTTGGTAGGATAGGGTATTGCACAGCTGAACTATAAGTTGTAGAAGGAGTCCTCTTTGAGTTCAGAAAATCTCTCTGGTTTGACTCATTATTATGAGGCCCAATCAGTGGAACTGGAGGGTCATTAATGCATTTTGGACGTTTTGATTTAGCAGACAAATCAAGAGGTACATCTCTTAGTTCCACTGAGCAAGCTGTATGGTCCTCTGAAGCAGAGAGGGGTGTTGTTTTTAGAGAGCCCATGGTTGCCTTGTCTATGCTGTTGCCTTTCTCCACATGGTTCAGCAGTCTGCTCTGAGAAGTGATGCTGGCCAGTGCGGAGCCACAGCAAATGGCAGCGGTAGGAGACAACGTGTAGCAGGTGGGTGTTGCAGAAGTTAATGACGGGTGCTGCAATGGTAGGGCAATAGCTGGTGAGGCTACCACTGAAGCTAAAGATTTATGCTCTCCTACAGATTTGGCGTTCTTGCTCGATGAATGGTTGGATTTCATTTTTGACGTTGATGTGCCCGCTTTTTTCTCTGCTGCTGGAGTCCGGCCCACAGAGAACGGATAGGGATAGGTCCGCATGAGAGGTGCCCCTGCGACACCTGAGCTTTGAGGCTGAGCTTCTTTCTGAAACTGACTGGCTGTGGCTTCTCGTAATGCTGCAATCTGACCCAATGCTGGTGGAAGAGTGATTTTACAAAGTGGAGAGGAAAAATTAGTGGAAGGAAGGAAGGCAACGGGCTGGACTGGTTTGAACATGGTGGGGCACTGAAACCCAGGTGGAGCACTTTGCACAGACTGTGTTTGCGGGTGTGATTTCTTACTGGATGTTACATTGCTGTGACAGGCATTGAGTGAGTCTTCCCAGCTGACTTTTATGCCACTTGACCGCTGAGGAGTGGGGAAGACCCCAGCACCATCAGACTTGAGTTTAGGGGCCTCTGCCCTTTTCTCTGCTCTCTTCTCTGAGCTGGTGAGGGCTGAGCTGGACATTGGTGCATTGCTGGGCTGCTGGGGTGGAGAAAGCTCAGGGCTGTGGTTGTAATTGCTAGTGTCCAGGCAGGCTTTTGCTGTCTTACAGTCTGTTGTTGGAGTGGTCTTGTTTTGCTGACTGAGGGTAACATCTCCTCTAAACTCAGGGGGTAGCGTCTGGGGGGGATTTCCCACCATGCTAGCAGACGCTTTATTTGGAGCACTGATCTCACTGCTCACCGTGCCTCCATCCCCTACATTCATTAGAGTAGGATCCACCTGAGTAATAAGAAAGGTTCATGAGGCCAGTGTTAATTAGATAAGAGAAAAGAATGCTCTAATATAGTCATGTAACTGTAATGAAGAACAAAACATTACCTGCATAGGTGTTTCTTTAACACAACATGCCTCAGGGGTTGCTGAGTCTGTTAGGTGAGAGTTTTCCTTGAAATACAGTGATATGCTGCAGAACACAGGAAAAAAGAACATTTAAAAGTGATCACTGTTAGCGCTGTTCAGACTGTCATTTAATCCTACATGAAGGAATACAGCCTATTCTTCAGTAAATGATTCAGAGTAACCAACATTGGGAAACTGAAAACTTCCTTTCAATGAGACAGGCTTGGAGGCTAGATATGTTACCATTTCCTCAGAGCAGGGAGACAATTCAGGGTAGCAGAGAGAAGTGTGGTAAACTGAAGAACATCTTCTCATTCCCTTTGGTTTTATTTGTTTTCACGCAAGGAATACAAACAATTTGTCAGTGTTGATCAATCCAGAAAGTCAATTATCTGGGGATAAAAACGGGATATTCAGTGAGTGAAGGGAGACTTGATGTATCAGCTACAATGTGGAAGGATTATGAGCCACCATTCCTAAATATCTAAAAATCTCCCCTTCACATTGTTTGCAGTCGTTTTGTATGCGTTTTTCAGAGAGTTTTGCTTATGTCCTGTGACCCTTGGTCCCATGGGCCCCTGAGCCCGCCCTGGTCAACCATTCAGTAATCTATATGTGAGGCAATAAGCTGTGACTGCTCAAATGATCTTCTATTAGTGAGCAGCAGCTTCAGTGTAGTTACTGATCGAGCAATGCACGCTGATGAAAAGTGGATGACTGAAAGTAAGCAAAAGTTTTTACTTGCTTGTATAGTTAAGGATTATCTATCACTGGCCTGTTAATTATTTATGATTAAAAATAAAGCAGCCCACCTCAGCTAAATGCAGTTTTAAAGTGGAGGGGTCATCAGTCAAAAATCCACCTTTAACTTCTCTATTGAAAAAACAAAATATATTTTCACAACAAAACAAGGCTAACCAGGCACCCAAGTATGACTAATAATAAACAAGCAGGTATATGTCATCAGTCATCTGAAAGCAAACATTTGAAATACTGGTATACACCGGCGACACACGCCAGAACAGCTGCTGGTATGTAGGTAGAGGTGAGTGCAGGCGAGCGCATCTGCAAGTAAATGAGACGACTACAAAAGGGACTAGGCAAAAAAAATATATATATGTAAAAGCTTTGAGAGAATGGAAAATGTTTCGCCTTGGAGCCACTGGAACACAACGACTACGATGCACATAATGACTGACACACCAATCTCTGCCGGAATCTGCGAGCACGGACTAAAAGGGATCCAGCGATGCAGATACCGCTCAGTGCAAGGAGGGTCTGCATTCATTACCGTACAACAGTTGCTTACAGCTAGTTCGTCTTTGTGCTGCGATCATACGCGGTCGACTCCGCCACAACATTTGAATTCATCCGCTCTGATGTAGGCCAATAAATGCATGCAGTAGTCCCGCACACACGCCGTGGGCCATGCCGCTCAGACAAAACAAAAGTCGAGCCTGATATTACCTTTTTTTAAAAAAAAAAAAAACAGCCTCGAAGAAACCAAATGGTTGTGTTGCTACTTCAACGCGGTCAGTTCACAGTCCAGCCCACGGGCACAAAAGACACACGTCCCAATGTCATATCTGAAAAGTGCACAATAACACCACATGCGTGCTGTGGCGTTGAGGTGAGGGGGACTCTGAAAACAACGTGCTTTTCTGTGCAATAAATATCAGCACGGAAAAACTCTGGAGAGCTCCGGGTCTCTCTCGCTCTGGAGATGACGAGCAGTCACCATAATGAGAGAATGGCAACCGGCTCTCAGGTGATCGCTCAATCCACAGACAAACACGGGCACAAAACTGCACATGCAGCCTCGTCTCCATCTCTAAGCCGTGCCCAAATAACGCAGACAAGCGTGGATTGACATGTTTAGGGATGAAGGACAGATGTGTTGGTAATATCATAAGTAACAGGAGATACCCCCCTCCTCCTCTTCCTCATCGAGTGGCTTTGCTCGGGCTGCGTCGTAGGGAGCACAATGTGTCACATCTCTCCGCCTGATAAGGTAAGTCAACATCAGAGCAAAGCCACACAGAAAACACAAAGGAGAGCCAAACAAACAAAACTCCTGACGACCACCATCCCACGAACGCTCGACAAAGTAACACTGTCGCTGCCAGTGGACGCTTTTCCCTTCTTCTTCTTTACAAACAAATGATCAATGACACCCGGTGACAACACACAAACTGGTTGCACCGAGTTACTCGTAAATAGGAGGGGAGGAAAAAGTATCCAGCTGGACAGCTAACAGAGGGTTGGGTGACACAACTTACTACACAGGATTGTGCTGCTGAAGTGGCCATGACAAGGGAGGGGGCAAACAATATATTTAACTCCACTGACCACCACGGGTAGTTTCCAGCTCCCTGCGCAGCGGAGTCTCCGCGAAACCCTCGCGCTGCTCCCGGTGGTTTACATGTTGAGGCAGGCTACTGTTATTTATCCCCCGGCCGACCAAACGTTAAGTGCTCCCGTCTCTAGTATCGGCCCTTTGGTGGACTGACTGAACCACTTCGGTGTTGAAAGGCATTCACCGAGCTCCCCGACCCACCAAAGCCTCTCCTCTCCGCCCCCACCTTTAAAGACTCTCTTGTCTCTCTCACTGAAATATACTGAATAATGCTCCAGCTAATCAGCAGGCGAGATAAAAAAAAAAGATGTCTAATGACAGAAACAGTTACGAACCCGCTCGTCCAGATGGCATGTGAACGACGTACAGGCACGACTCGGATACGGCCGTGTTCAGCCTTTCGCCTCTGCCGTCCGCGGCTGCTCACTAATCTCGACGGTTTTCCGTTCTAAAAAGTCCGGGGGGCGGGAGGGGCGGGAGGGAGATAGGGAGAGAGGAGGAGGGGAGGGTAGGGGGGTCGTCAAGACAGTCCGCTTCGTATCGCCAGTCTCCAGTCTGGTGGGAGAGAGGGAGAGAGGGGCAGAAGGGTGCTCGGTGACAGCATGGGAGATGTAGTGCACGGCTACCCACGCCCAGGATTAGACGCTGGAGAGGCTGGGAGGGGTGAGGACTGCAGGTACCGGCATGCAACGCGAGCTCCAGCCGCTCAAGGGGAATGGGGGATCGCGACCAAAGAGTGTAACGGTGCGCTAAACTGAAAAGGCTTATCGGGATAACTAAGTAATAAACTCTATTTTATTAACCAAAGGAAGCTCTGTGTATCACTGAGCGGGTGTTAGTGTTTCAGTGACAGTCAGGTCAATTAACAGAGTCAGAGCAGTGGGTGATGGCTGCTAAACGGAATTGCCTAAATATATATATTTATATAAAAGAAAGAGTGGGAGAGGTTTGGGTCTGTTGCAGGGGAATTAACAGGAGGAAGCAAGACTGTGGGTGCTGGAGGCACTCCAGTTGCATGCTGTAGGCTGCAGGCTGGTGCAGCTTGGAGAAGACATCTGAGTAGGGTTAGCTTCAGTTAAAGCCCTGGAAACACAAAACATTTTGCTCACAGGGTGACAGTAGGTCACAAAAACCTCACTTGTGTCTTTGTTTACTTAAACTGGCTTATTTGATATGAGCTGTGTAACAATTTCTACATTCCTTTGCAAACCAAAAATGAGCCAATAGTATTATTCCAATCTTGCTCCCAAATTCTCATTGTCCTTCACTGACAACACTAAAACATGCAATTAATCCAAAATAACTAAAAAGACAACTCATGCAGTGACATAACAACATTCCCTGGATTCATGTTGAATACTTTCCCCTCATTCATTGTGAGTGACTATAATATGACTACATCCCCACTGTACTGAGCCTAACTAAACCATATAAATTTTCATGATTTCCTTGGTTTGTCCAGGCCAGGCTTTTGGCAGTCTGAAGCAAGACCACCGATAATCTCTGATTATGAATATTAACAAAAGGAGGGCCATTCATCTATAAATCATCTTCAGTTCACTTCCATCCACATCTTGTAGTGTAGTGTGTCAAAATCACATTTCCTGTTATTATCACGTCAGGTTTTTACACGGTTTTCTAGAGAAGTGGGCTTCAGCTGAGTTCCAACTTAACTTAATTTTAATTTTAGCCCTTTACCAGACTTTATGGAAAAACAAGACAAGCTGCCCCAGTTCATAAAGACAATAGCCTTCAACACAAACACTGAAACAATCCAAACATGGTTCACACAGCAACTGCACTGACAGCAGAAGACAGACAGGCCATTTGATAAATAAAGCACCAACAGCCATGAAGATGAAACAGCTCTAATAGGATATGCAGGGACCTCTCCTGGAGGTATTATCATATTTACATCATTTGTAATAGAATAAAATCTACTTTACTTGCAACTTTTTCTATATTTTCACTTTGAACAAGTGCACAGTGAAACATGAGGTCAGCTTTTCCTTAACTGAAGTCTGACTATAATGTAAGTGCTGGAAAACAAAGACAGAAAAGGAGCAGAGAAGAATATATGAGGACCACCAGCTCATAGTTGCAGTTATGAGGTGAATAACGGCACATCTGCAGCTTCCACTCACACACAGACCAACAGATAAAAGTTTGAAGTATGAAATCAGTCTTTTCTGATTTAAACACCCACAGGATATTTACCTCTCCTATTCCATAATCACATTTTGGCACGGTGGTTAAGCAGCACAGGTTACCCTGCTGTAATTAGGCCACTTGTCTTACCTGGATCCTGAAAGCACTATGGGCCTGCTGTTTACAAGGGTATCCGCTCCTTTAGGCCAACAAATTTCCTACTTTTCTCAACACTTGTGATGGTGAGGAAATAACCGTGCACATACTGCGAGGCGGACATCGCCTTTTGACTGAAAGAGTTTGTTTACTAGATACCATGCACGATCTGTGCCGTTCCTGACTGAGGCGGTGCAGGACAACGATCCTGTCCGTCCACCGAGAGAAGCACGGGCTGAAACTATTTAGCTGCTTTCCTACCTCGGAGTGGATCGGTGGTGTGTGTGAGAGCTTCTAACGTGCCCTTCGCCATTCGCTCAGTAATGGCTGCGTGCAAGCAGCCAAATCGTTGACAGATGGCCAAACGTGAAATTGGGAAACCAAAAACGCCGATCAGAAAAAAAGAGGAACGCCGTAGATACCCGTGTCGGCGTGAAGCACGAGTATCACAAAGTCGGCAGCTGACACATCGCATTGTGTCTGAGCCGGGGTAACCCGGAGACCTCAACGACCGCGCAAGAGCTATCCCGGTAGTGACCGGCTGCTCGGGGCTTCACCAATTATAGACGAGTTTGGTTCACGGGCTTCACGTCGGAGGTCTGAAGCTGTGGGGTTAAAAAATAACTTGTTATGCATGCAATTATAAATCTCTCTAACAGGGATGTGGTATTCCGCACACAGGCACTATGACAACTGCGATAGCACAGATTGCTTATTTCGAAGGCCTGCTTTTTGAAGAATGTCGTCTTCAAAGTGGGCATACATGGTCATCTATCTGTGAGTCATATCGGAGATTATCGACCCTATTTAGGCCGCCATGGTTTACAGCGACGAGGATGTCCCGTCTAAGTTCGTGGTTCACCTGGTCAATATTGAATGTCGAGGCTGGGAAGGCGGTGGGGGGTGAACGCTGAGTAAAAACCAAGCGCATTATTCTTCCATCTTGGTATAAGTAATGAATTATTCTACAATAAACGAGGGAAGGATGGCAGCCGATCACAGAAACAGTGAAGAATGATGTTCCTGTTTGCCAGGTTAATGGCTGGCCCGATGCGCCGTCCAGATGATGTTAAATATCTGTCTGAAATTCAAATGCATCACTTCACATATAGTTACTGTGTCAGCGTTTGGATAGCCTGCTGCATCCACAGCCGACACGCATGGACAGCAGACTCAAGTAGGCTATGTCATCTCGACACACAACTTGGCTGTCCATACATGTGACACGATCCTACATAATGCCGTGGGATAACAGCGAGACATCATCGCAACTACCGTAGCTCCCGCAAGACACCAGCTACAAGAAAATACAGATATCCAGGTCAAAGTTTGGCAGAGTTTTACTCGCCCTCAATAGCGTTGTGCAATGCCCCCTTTAATGCCCCCTGCTCGCCCGTAACGCCTTTGTTATTAGTAATCGCATGGTATTGCACCGTCTTACCTTGCGCTCCGAGCTGTCTACAGCCACAAAGCCTGCAAACAGCGCAACAAGCTATTGTTGTCTTCACACAGGCATCCGTGCGGGGCCAGGGATGTGATTTTGAAGTAGAATGAATACAGTATGCAATTTTGGCTTGTCCTCGCGATCTTCCCTTATTGCCAGTTTTCGGTCTGCAGCAGCTGGAGATGAAAATCGCGCACCCTGGGTCCTAGCGCCGGGTAAAGCCCTACAGGTGAATAACAAACAGACTGGTGCTCGCTCGTTTGAATCTTTAATTGCAGGGGACTTTGCTGGAGTCAGATAATAAATAGCCTAGTCCTTCTTGGACAGACTGTCTCGTTTTTTACGCCCAAAGATTCAACAAAGATGTAGACATTCTGTTTGGAGGACACTTAAAAAAGGTGTGAAATAAATTTGGAATTAGAATGTCTTCAAGTCCAAATAACACTGGCCCCACATTACTTTAACAATTTATTTTGATGGCCTGCTGTCACACTGAAAATGATCATATGCAAACTGTTTAAACACCACAATTTAAATATTTATTTTGCCATCCATGCAATCCTGTACAGCCCAGTTTATCATGGCACAAAGCAGGCTGGTTTAATTTCCAATGGGGGCATCCATGTTAAAAAGTAAGAACGATAATATAAGTGTTTAAATAAGTGTCCAACAATTGGCAGTTTATTAAAGACAAACCTAGGCAACAGTTACATCAAGCGTTTAATATTTGATTACAATGGCTGATTACTGAATGGACATGCTGGACACAGATTCAGGAGTCCAAGAAGACCAACAGAGACAAAGCATGGTTGAAATGACTGTCACCTATATTTCTTGTTTGTTTGTTTTGTTTTTTTGCCACTGATATTGCTCTGTGTCTTTCAATACCGAGTATCAACCCACACCAAATCCGATCTGATATTTATTTTTTGCACAGTTCAGACCTACATATAGACTGGTTAAGCAGTTTCCATGTTTGACAGCTGAGTAACTCTGGTTTTACAAAATTTAACTTGCACGCAGGTCCCCCTTGGTGGGTTCCCCATAGAGCCCAACAGATCGGCCAGTATAGCCAATGAATGAAATTGAAGAACTGAAAAGGCAAAGATGTGTTTGGAAACACAGTTCTATAGTTTGTCTGTAAAATGTCCTGCCCCGAACTTTTCTTGGCTGCAATTGTATAACAAATGATTATTTATGTTATGGGCTGTGTAGAGGAAATTAATATCTGAAAAATCCAGCACAGACTTTATTTATCAAGAAGGTTGTTGAGGTAAACCAAATATAATTTCAGATTTTTTAAACTCTCAAATTTCAGTATTGGCCTTAAAAATGTAAATGTAAACAAATGTATTACTGGGCTACTGTTTTGTAATATTTTGTATAATTTTTTGGGAGAGGGGTGTCGGTGTGGATTTGCTGTGGCTGGAAGCTTTGGACATGAGTTAGACAGCCTCTCTTCATTTCAACATGTCCTCATACCTTAACGACAAAATAGGTCAATTGTTAAAGATTGTTAAGCGTTTGCAAGTACTAGTACAGCGAGAGGTGGACCTTAAGTTAATTATGTAAGTCACGTGACGTTTAACACGTAGTAAAGTTTGTAAAATGGTCTTAGTTTGGTTCGGTTAGGCAACAAAACTACTTGCGTGGGTTTAGGAAAAAGTCATGGTTTAGGTTAAACCTACGAAGCGTTATTTAACCAAAAACTTTAAATAAGTTAACTTTTTTTGTCAGTTTACTTGACACCTTCATCCACCCCACCATTTCTTTACACGGACTTTATCGCTCTTTATACCATGCCACCTGACTTTTTCCTTTGCCACAATCATACGGCATCTAGAGGTTGCGGCCTAACAATCCACGTAAATATGGGTCTTAATAAGCTGCTGCATAATCGACCCATACGGCCGTTTTCCTGTGTTCAGGTACAGCGCTTGAGAGTTACAGTTAACCTGCAAAATATCTCTGAAACAGACACAAAATTAGCACAGACAGCATGGGCATCTGTTGCTATATACGAGGGGGGCCTTTTAGACATTGGTGCCCAGGTGACAATTGTCACATAATCAGTCTGTGTTTATAACCAACATCTGCCATCACCTGCAGTCATGACATCCAATACATGCCCTTATAGCTGAAATTTTATCTTGTGTGACCTGTGGACAAGTGTATTGTTATTTCACTAATGAATCACGGTTGTAAATGTGTTTAGAGGGAGCTCATGTATGGTAAGCAGATCAGAAACAGCTAGTCCTTGTTCTCTTGGCAACATGGCACAGACAAACTAGATGTTCGAAATGTACAAATACAGAAAATAGGCAAAACACAGGAGCACAAACAAGTCTAATAATAATCAGTAACATTGATGCACACAAAGCTGGCTTGTTTTATTCCTTTGCTGTAATTACACACAGACCTCTTACAGAGATACCATGGCTGGACATGTAAGGTCAGAACATCCTGGCAACTTATTAGAGGCTTGTAAACTTTCAAAATGTGTTAACAATGCGAAATGTCGCAATTTCGTTTGGTTTAGGCAACAAAATTACTTGGTTAGGTTTAGGAAAACATCATAGTTTGGATTAAAAATAACTATGTTACCTATTTACTTAATTAATGTAAGTTTACTGACATAACATACGTAAGTTCAGTAACGATACTTGTGTAACTTACGCAAAATACGCAACATACGCAACTTACATAGCCTACATAGCCTACGTAGCCTACGTAACTTAAATAAAAACATTCAGTGTTGACTTTTTGTCTCATAAGGGAAACGAAAACACGTCTCCTGGTTGAAAGTCCAATTTCTGGCCCACTGTCCACCGCAACTACCACCTTACTCGGACTTCTCTGTTAAATATCCTACACAAACCTTTACCGTTCAAAAGTGAGTCTACAAGGCTTTTCCCCAGTGCGTTGCTCTCCAATGCATTACAAACTGACGCCAACAGGTCTTGATCATGTGTCTGTATGTGACGACTTGGGATTTTGAGTTGATACAGTGCACATGGTCTCACTTGTCTTGTGAAAGTCATCTGTACTGGTAAGGTTGAGTCAAGCAGTCTGTGTCTCAAGAGCAATACGGGAGCAGTACCTGAGATGTTCTCTAAAGGGTCTAACAAAGCAGCACGGTCAGAGGCACCGCAGCAAACTAAAGGCCTCTGCAGACAACAGCCACACATACTGGACAACATTTAGAACAGCTTCCTGAGCCATGAACAGACATTGCTTTCATTTAAGTGGTGTTGAAGCCATCACCCATTTCGGAGAGGGCACAGCTGGATTCTGCCGGTACAAGTCGGCAATTTTTATAGACCCTAGTGGAATGTAGCCGTTCAGATATTTTGAAATTTATGTGCCCAGGTTTTGAGATATCTGCGTCTGAGATTTCAACTGCCACCCCAATAGAATGAAGTGAAATTAATTTAGGGAAATGTAGCATGAATTACTCCAAAGCACCGTGTGTTTTCAGAAACAATAGCCTGAATAATCTGGATAATCTACAGACGTCCCTGTAAACAATTTTCACTGGAAATACTGTACTTTCTACTGAAGAAAGAGACCCTTTGGAAACTGTTGACAGTGAGGTCTGTGGATTATCCTGAGTAACTGGGACACTGCAGATGAGGTTTTTAAAAGTAATTTTCAAACTTTTTAGCAGCACAAATGAAACTGTATTAACCCTGATTCTACTTGGGTGGCGTATGAAGTTGTGGGAGGTGGGAATTTAAAAACACTGGCACATTCAACTGAAATTACCTGCATGGCCAGACACAACTTGGATTGATTGATAATTTTTGTTTAATCCTAGACAGACTCTTTATTCCAGATGATGCCACTGTCTGAAACAGAAAGGCAGGTGATCGTTCTCAATTTGTTTCTTAGGAAGAAGAGACAGACGGGAACAGTACGGCTAAGATGAACACTTAGGAGGTAGACTTTGTAGATGCTACTGATAGAGAGGGCATGTGCTGTCTGTGTAGACAGATTGTCTACAGAGACTCTGCAGGCCAGTGTCTCTGCAGGGAGTTCATCACAAGCCACAAATGTGTGCAAGAAGAGGGCCATCAAAACGTGTAACAGCAAATGGTTTGCCCTGTTATACCAGGAATACACGGCACACCTTAAAGTCCCACTGAAACACTAATTTAGTCATGACAACTGATTGTAGAGAGTCTGCACTGGTCTGCAGGTTACCATCAAGAGGCAACCTCTAGAGGTGAAAAAAAATTAAGCCTGTGTGAAAGTACCAAAACTGCAGTTCCACAAATTGCCACTTTAGCCTGGCTCCAAATATGAGTATATGCCAAACTTTACAGCAGAAATAACAGCCCGTCCTCACCAGAAAAAACGCCATATAGGTCGATTATGGAGCAGCTTATTACGACCCATCTTTATGTTTACTGTTAGGCCGCAACCTCTAGTGGCCATATGACGTAGCAAAGGAAGAAGTCAGGTGACGCAGTGTAAAGAACGACAAAGTCCATGTAAGGTAGTGGTTGGGGTGGATGGATGTGTCAAGCAAACTCAGGCGACAGAAGTTTTAAGTTAAATAATGTTACGTAGGTGACTTACGATACATCACATGACCTATGTAATGTACTTATTTTAACCCAAACCACAACATTTTCCTTAACCTAACCAAGTAGTAGTGTTGCCTAAACCTAACCAAGCCACTATCATTTCACAATGTTAACCATGTGTTTAATGTCGCATGACATTAAACACATGGTTAACATTGTAACAGACTTAAGATCCGGTACGCCTGTCTTTGGACGGGTACTATCCAACGGTTGTATTTGTCATTTTGGGGAACGATGACATATGTTGTTTTCAGGAATATATATATATATGTCGTTTTGAGACAAATGACAGCCACCATGAGCACCATGAGCCGCCCACATTGAGCTTCACAATTGCTCTTAGGTGACTATAGGTGACATCACGGATAGGCCTTCTACGTTTTATACAGTCTATGGTTATGATGGGAGATTAAAAACTTCACTGTGAACAAATTCACTGTGCTTTGTAGACGTTAATCTCCAAAAGACAGGCATTTAAATGTGCAATGACTTATGTTTCTACATTCACTTTCTTGCATGAGACATAAAAAACACCTTTTGACACTACTAGAGGTCAGAACTTCCAAAGGGAACCTTTAACATCCTGGATGGTTTCACATTATTCCACTGACTGACAGCTGCTGAAGGTAACATGCCAACAAACTCAGCAATGAGCCAGCAAAGGAAACAAGAAGACTGCAAGCAAATTGTGGATGAGAAAAAAAAAAAAAGCTTTACAAATGTTTTATGAGTAAGGAAATGCATTCAACATGTTTGTTAGACCTCAAGGACACACACAATGTGTTTCGTTGAGAAAGAATGAATGTAAACATGACTTTGTTTAAAGCCCCTTAAGGCAAATGGTGATTCGTTATATTGGGCAATATAAATAAAATTGACATGAATTTACTTTACAAGAAAACTCCACAGGGCACCTTGAAGGCTGCTGCATTGAGATCTGATGGAAGGCAGGTCAGGCGTCTATCGGGACTAACTAGAGAATATTTTAAACTCGGTTTAATAATAAAATTGTAAGAAATAACTGAAACAAGACATCAGAAACAGATTTATCACTTCACTATGTCGCACTGGGTCGACATGTATATCAATAAAACACCGAAAACTAAAATCATGAAGAACAATGTAGAAACTGCTTCAACTGACATAGAGGCTATTGTTTCTGGAAACAAGCATAACGTTTGGTTACAAGATTACAAAGACAGATTTAGAGCTTAAACAATTAGTCAATTAGTTAATTGACAGAAAATCAAACAGCAACAATTTTTAGAATCATTTAATCCTTTAAGTAATTTATCAAGCTAACATGCCAGTTATTCTCTGGTTGCACCTTCTCAAATGTGAGCATTTGCTATTTTTCTGTTTTATATTGTTGTGAATAGAACATATTTAAGTTTTGGCCTGTTGGTCTGACAAAACAAGCTGTTTGAAGATATCACATTGGGAAATTGTGATGGGTATGTTTAATTATTTCCTGATGCATTTTTCTGAATACCCAATGATTAATTGATCAATTGAGAAAATACTCATCAGATTTTAAAGTGCAAACATAATATTGGACGCTGGTAAATAATTATCATTGGTTTCTAGTATCACATGCATGTATTGTATGTCAATAAAATTCAGAGCTTGTGGAATAGATCTAGCACATCTTGAATTTTGATCCTGCCCACATAAAAATCTGCCTCGTCTATTAATTCTGGCCCGCTGTGTTGGAGCCAGGATCAGTGAGAATACAAGCTCTGGCTGCCTCTCAAGGTGTGCTATTGTACCCCACATGATAAACAGATGCAGCTGTCATCCCCACATTCTCCAATGCAGCCTTTACTGCCCTTCCCTCACTAGCACCTAAGGAAGCTGGAGAGCTACAGTCAAAATGGCTTAAAATGGAAGGATGATGCTGAGGGCAGACAATTTCAGGAGAAGAAGTAGAGGAAACTCAGAATAGGCCTTTCAGACCATACACTGGTAAATTATGGAGAGACGGACGTTTAGAAAGACTTTGAAAACAATCTGGTGCTCACATTAAGGCTTTTCAAATGGTAACAAACACTCACAGCCCACAACTTTAGTGAAAGTGGGATATACATACACATTCAAGGAGAAGTTAGCAGGAGACTATGAGGTTTAGATATTCAGATTTGAACTCTTAATAGGTGCACTTGCATTTGATGAAGAGACCACAGCAGGCGTACTCTGAGAAACTCTGTTGAGATGTATTTGATACAGCAATTAACTAGTTCAAATACAATGACTTTGCAGTTTAGTCTTTATTCTAAGCTGGACTAATGACCTAGCATTAAAAATGGTGACACATCGCTGCAACTGTTCATCACCAGTCCTGTTGTCACTCTCCAGGTGTTATTTTTCTTGACTACATGTCACACACAGCCAGTAATGTATAATGTTTAAACATTTGATGTTTAATATGGTAAAATATGATGTACATTAATGTATTGCCCTCAACTTTATTTTCTTATGTGTGAGGTGTCAGGCAGCTTTTTTAAAAACACATTGAGCATCCTTACTGTAATATTTACAGTAGGTAACCTAAGCTGGTAAAATGCATCGGCCAGTGTCCTGTTTCATGGGAAACGAAATTTAACCCCAAATCACAAGTTTGAAAATGCACACTTGGGCCATGCTATATGTTAAGGAGTCAAGTCAGCTTTTTAAACATGCATGCAAATCCTTCCTCCTCAACATGTTACTTTCGGTGCACGCAGGCGGAAAGACAGACAGACAGACACATGTAGGCGACTCGCCGAGCCTGATTATTAAAGATTATAGTTGGCCCCAGCTCAGTCGCTGCATGTTAGCTAACGTGCCGAGTGATCGGCCCCACAAGCTAAATGTCCCGAGAGGGTTTGACCCGCAACTCAACCGAAACACCAGCAGCTAAGACGTAACGCTTGGTCGGTCTGCAAGGGAGATGTCAGTGGGGAGACTGACGCTGACCGAGATTTTGTTTCGCTAATCCGCAGTCTGCACAGCTACGACGCAAAGCATTACAGAAAGGTTCAGTGAAATTCAGCGAATGTTATTTCAACATGTCGCATAGACTGACCGTCATAATCATGTTCTGCAAAGTTATGAGGGCAACTGGTTCCATAGTGTAGCGGTTATCACGTCTGCTTTACACGCAGAAGGTCCTGGGTTCGAGCCCCAGTGGAACCACGAATCTTTTTCTGTTCTGAAAACTCGTCCACCAGTTCCTAATGCTGAATTCATAAAATGAATCGATCGAAATTGACATGAGCGACATCAACAGGGCAAAGTTGATGACGAGATGTCAGAGAGGTAATGTAATTACGTGTCCCTCTCTGCATGTTGTCTTTGTCTCTCTCTCCCTCTGTGTGTGTTTGGTGTGCTTGAGCTTTGCCTCTTAGTGTTTGTGTAGTCTGCCCTCTTCCAGGTCTCCACTGTGAAGAGCAGGTCATGTGGCTAAGGTCCAATCTGTTTGGCAACACCTGCAGTTGTTCGACGTCCAACCGGATCCACATCCTTCATATATGTTTACAATCTATTTATAATTTTGTCATCTTGATTGTCCATGCTAATTTTACAATGTTGGTCTATCTGTATACAATTAATGCATGTCTGTCCATTCTGGGAGAGGGATCCCTCTTTTGTTGCTCTTCCTGAGGTTTCTTCCATTTCCTCCCACGTAAAATGGTTCTTATGAAAATCGAGGGTCTGAGGCAAATTTGTGATATTGGGATGAATACATAAAAATTGACTCAGTGTCTAATGTTTTGCCATTTACAAACACAAAGGAGGCAGAATATTAGAAACACATTTCAATATAATGCAGTCTAGTACAACACCACCATTAACGACTACCTCTGTAAATAAACGTTAAGTAAAACTCTCTGACAGTGTCAACAAAAACTGAATATTATAATCTTCCTAAATATACAATATAGATCCATTGTATTGTATTGCTTAATATTCACAGGTGTACCTACTGTAATGAAGTAGCCAGGGACTGTAGCCTATATTATTTTGTGATTTGAGTGAAATGACGCATTGACTGACTTTTGTTGACCACTTGTCATGTCAATGTACAGTATTTACAACAAAGAATCGATTTATTGCATTTTATATACAAAACATGTTACATACAGCAGTTGTTTTTTATATGTTGTATGCATCCATAATTATTCATATAAATTGTATGCCATGTCTAATCCTTACAAGGTTGTTTTATATAAGAGCGTACGGCCAGTTTGCCTTTTGTTTCGTGGCCTGTCCCTAATACTGAGCCTACTCCTAAACAATATATTGGTTTTCCATAAATTAGTAGAGCTGATTAGATTAATCGATTAGTCTACAACTATTTTGATAATCGAACAATGATTTTAGTAGGTAAGTTGAGCTTATTATTTATGAAGCACTTTTAAAAACTGGGTTACATATTGCTTCTAGGTTAAAAATAGAATATAAAAGTATCGTCTTAAATAAATACAACAAACATAAGCAAAAAAATAAGAACAAATCAGGGCAAGAAAGCGTCAAACCTTGGGCTGTGGTAAATTATAAAGGGCATTTTTTGACATTTTATAGCTATTAATCGATAAATTGAGAGTTGCAGCCCTAATAATTAGCCTTACCACATCAACTGTACACAAAAGGAAAATCTGCCAACTATTGCTGCTGTTTGCGTTCTTCAAGCGACTGGTGTTTTTGCAGTTTACATTAACAATGAATGGTATCCTTAAAATATTTAGTATGTTGATGTTTTATGTAGTTGGTGAATTGAAAATAACAAACAAGATAAACCTTTTTTTAGGAGCTATACAAGGGTAACTATAGGTAAATATAATCATGTGGCATGGAACAAAACCTTAAACTTCTCCAACTTGCTGGTAAGCCCAAATCCATCATTTATATCACTTGAATATTAAGGTATATTGACTTTGTGATTCTGCAAATATACCCCTAGAACTTAACTCTTATGTTTATATCTGTTATGTTCATACCACCAAAGTCTGATCAATTCTTTCATGGCCCAAGGCCTACAGTGCCCACCAACAAACTGTTTCAGATAAAGACAAACAACAACTTAGCAATGGCCTTGGCAGAAAGAAACAACTACAAGCTCACAGCACATGTAGTCAACCAAGCGATTTGTCGACATAAAGCTAAGCATGCCCAAAATAATTTGGGGGAAATACTGATATTATACCATTTGCTGATATCCTGGCACATCTGTAGAAATTAGTTTATGAGTTTTCAAAATAGAGAGATAGACACTCAATCTAACACTGAAAACATAACTACTGTAAATGTCCAGAGTGTTTTAAGCAAATAGATGTGGAGGCCGGATGTGCCACTGCAATATTAGACTTAAATGGTGATACAATGTTCCTGAAACAATTCAATAACTATAAACTATACAATAAACTACAGTCAACTGACAGGGGCTCTCATAGGTTAGTGTAATGAGCAAGAAGAAGACCCTATCACCTCAGCTGACCACTAAAAGCTCCTGTTATTTTTCAATGGGTTGCACATTGATTAAACAAGGTGTCTAGGTAACTTTAAGTGATAAAGTGTGGATGAAACAAAAACAATCTTTATGGTAAAACGGGAGGTAAAGTAATTGTGAGATCCATTCACAATTTATCCATCTTTTAAGATTTTTTTTTAAATTAAAGTAACTTAAACCATATTCTAAATGTATCAATTAAGTAATCCATTATAAGTAACCATGGGAACAGGTGTGTGATAGTCTATGTGTACCAGCCACCATACTTTATACCGTACTTTACTACAGGTTCACTACATACATATTTATATATTTAGCCAAATAACAGTTTCCTGAGGACAGTCCATGCCTTGTATGGATAACAAGTAAATAAATTCAGTTTTGGTTGATATTAAAGACCTCATTTACATGTGCCTGGTCTCACATGAGATCCAAACGTATGTATTTTATCAGACTTCACGTGTGGTAACTGTTAACTGGCATTCCCCATGGCTAACTTACATTAACATTAGTTAGCTAATAAGCAATTTAAAGATGACATCCCAAAATAATCACTCACCAAATCTTCTATTGCAGGAAAACTTGATCTTCGTAAGCAGATCGTACGAGTCTACTGACTTGTTTTACTTTTATCTAAATAATTAACGTTAAGTTACCAGTTCATAGCATTTCATATTTGTGTCATAGTGTTGGGAGGCGAACCAAACCAGTAAGTTAGCTAACTCGCGGACAACAGCGCCATCTATTACCACTTTGCGCTGACCACTTTGACCGTCATCAGTGAAGCCCGCTTTCAGATTGTTATATTTGCTATAGTTGCTACATTGCTAGTTTATTATTAAAACTAAAATAAAAAAATAGGTGTCAACTGTGAAGAGGTCAGGAAAGGTCGCGCTGTTGGTATTTGAATGTGGCCTTTTGCCACAAACGGATACACATTCTAAGTTCCTGGTGTCACATTCATTTGTGTCCCCAAAATGGCGAACGTAGCTGCCGCTGCGGCTGCTGCTGCCGCTGCCGCCGCCGCCGCGAATAGAGACCCAGCCGTTGATCGTTCATTGCGATCTGTGTTTGGTAAGTTTGCAGCAGTTACTTGCTCTGTTGTAGGCAGTTTTTTCCGTTTGCCAAATAATAAGTGGATGCAGCACCGGCTAACTTAATGAATTAGAGCTTGCTAACAGAGATAGTCGGCTAGTGTTGCCGTTAGCAAGGCAGCAGCTCAAACTTACCGCATCCACATGAACAACGAGAAAACAAATCTTTAAATGAAAAAGTGAGCTCATTTTAATTGTCATATTAACATTTGTCATATCTCATATTTATTTTAGTGGGGAACATTCCGTATGAAGCCACAGAAGAACAGCTGAAAGACATATTTTCAGAAGTCGGGCTTGTTGTCAGCTTCAGGTGAGTGAAATTACTAGTATCGTTGATTATGTGCTGCATAACGTTACAAAAGTCCGTTTTTTGTCCGGTGTTTAAACACCGGGGTCTTAACGTTTTAGATGTTGTTATTTTCCCCGTGGAAGATTGGAATGCATGTTCCCTTTTTTTTAATCAACTGTAAACATGTGGACTAGTATCAGACACGATCACATGTGTCTTCTTGTTCTCAGGTTAGTATATGACAGGGAGACAGGAAAGCCAAAGGGATATGGCTTCTGTGAATATCAAGACCAGGAGACGGCCCTCAGTGCCATGCGGAACCTGAACGGGAGAGAGTTCAGTGGTCGGGCTCTTCGTGTTGACAATGCAGCCAGTGAGAAAAACAAGGAAGAGCTCAAAAGTAAGCCTTTATTTCAAACTAAGATGTATTTGATTCGACTGAAAGATGTTGGTGCAAAGCTACAGTACTCTGCTCTTTCTGTCTTGCACAGGTTTGGGAACAGGAGCACCCATTATTGAGTCTCCTTATGGAGACAGCATCCAGCCACAGGAAGCCCCAGAGTCCATCAGCAGAGCTGTGGCCAGTCTGCCACCTGAGCAGATGTTTGAACTTATGAAACAAATGAAGGTAGGCTATTTTACTGCCTCAGTTTTTTACTAGCACATAATACGGTTCCTTCTTGCTTGGGACGCAGATTGTTGTTACGTTCCAGGTCTAATTGAACCTATCCTCTCAACAGAGGTATTTTAAATAGATTAATTTAGCACTTCCAGATTGAAGTGTCACTACTTTGATATAGTCCAGCCCTACCTCCTTGTATGTTTCATTATGTTAATCAAATTGACATGTGTGCATCAAAGTTATGTCGTGTTCTGTCCTTCTTGTCCTTGAGGCTGTGAAGAACTCTCTGAATAGTTCCCTCTGTTTTGTTATTGGTTATGATGCTCTAGTAAATTTAGTTTTTGACCCTTGACCATTATTACTTTGACTAAATCATTGTTGTTACTTTACCAATTTTCAACTTATTTTATTTATTGGTTATGAGGCTGTTATAAGCTCACAGTTCCTGTCAACTCACAGTCAGGTGTCACTCATTAGCTGGATTACTGACCTGTTATGAACTGACATTCAACAACTTCAGAATTGTAATAAAATGCTTTTTGTATCTTTTACCAGGCAAGCCTACTTGTGCATATTTATATAATCCACAATAAATCTTGAATACATTCACACCAATTTAAAATATTCTGTAAATGTTCACTACACCCACATTTGAAGCTAATGAGAAACTTTGACAGGCTGATAAATAAAAGTAGTGTAGTACAAAAAAATGTTCTTTTTGACCGAAAGCTTTAATGGTCAGTTATGGTGCCTAAGCTCTGGTATTATGAATTGATCTCTGGAACTTGTGCTTCAGTTGCCTTTATGTATTATTCTGTTGAATTTAGGTTCAGATCTTTGTGTAACAGTACCATCTCCCCAGAACAGGGCTGAAGAAATAGTGCCTGGCCTTTACATATTGCAGCATTTCACCATTTTGATGCTAGATGGCTGCTGCTGTTAAGGCGGCCAAAATAAAATGAGGGCTTTCTGTCAAAACTTTAAAACCAAAATGTGATTGAACATACTGAATGTTGCTCAGGCTTTCAAAAATGGAAATGTACCTAGATGGAATTAAAGAAGGTAAAGTAAGAGATCCAATGTAATTAAATTATAGTTTTTCCAACAAGTCAAATTCTCTGACTGTATCTTTAATTCTTTTTACTCTCTCTAGTCTAGTCTCGTTCTTCCTTTCCGTTAACAGTCTATCTTTCTCAGCTCTGCCAGAGAAGCCTCATCTTTGCACATCTGGCAGTCTGCTTCATTAAGCTCAAAGAAACGCCACTCTGCAGACGTTTTCCTTCCGACTGGAAAAGTGTTTTGTTGCACCAAAGCTTTTGTCAGTAGGACAGCTCCATATGCTGATTAGAGTGTGAGTGTCCGGGCTCCGATCCTGATACCACAGATATTGTTTGCACGTCTTTTGTTTAATGTTTTGTGCTGATGCAGCCGCTTTAGTTGGTTGTGGATGTCTATCTGAATCATAATTGGGTAACAAAAACTGCAGGGGGATGTCTAACTTGTCAGGAACTAAAAGCACACAAGGTTTTTTTTTAATGAGTAGTTCTTTTTATGTAAAAGGGATTGAATCCAAAGTTTTGTTTTTTGTTCTGCCCAGTTGTTTTTTTTGATGCTGTCAATAATATCATATTTCTGATTTCTCTCCCTCCAGCTGTGTGTGCAGAACAGCCCCCAGGAGGCGAGGAACATGCTGCTGCAGAACCCTCAGCTGGCCTATGCTCTGCTGCAGGCCCAAGTGGTCATGCGGATTGTTGACCCTGAGATAGCCTTGGTGAGAGTTATAGTAGTAATGAGTTAATCCAGGGGTGGCCAAGCTACGGAACAACTGCAGCCCACTGCCCGATTTTAAATGCCCGGCGGTGAATTTTTAAAACTAGTAGTGAACCCTGTCATTGCACTCCTTAGTTTGAACACTAGAGCCGCTGTAAATTTGAACAATTACTTGACCTACAGTCAGGGTCTGAAATTAGCGCCCAGGAAAAATCGTTGGGTGGTGATATGGGCAGTTGATAAGACACATGCCTTTGGTGACCCGGGTTCAATTCCCACTGTGACACAACCACCAATGTGTCCTTGAGCAAGACACTTAACCTGTAGTTGCTCCAGAGGCATTAACCTCTGACATATATTGCAATTGTAAATCGCTTTGGATAGAAGCGCACTTATTTGTGCGCTAAATAAAGGAAATATCTGAGTGGCTTGCCACAGTGGCAGGTAGTGAAAAATGTTAGACCCTGCCTACAATGATGGATTACTAGTTTATTAAAACATTTACCTCAGTTGATTAAACATGGCGGAACCCAAAAGACAAACAATAAAAATTTCAGACTATGGATTACTATAGACTACCGTGATGTCTTAAATTTTTCTGTATATGGCCCACAGTCAAAAACGTTTGGCCACCCCTGGGTTAATGTGACTGTCACCATGTCATTAGTCAAAGGAGATGAAAGTTATTCTGCGCTTTAGAGTACAAATTTTTGAGAAGTGCTCTTCCATTTCATTCATATACAGAAAATGCTGCACCGTCAGACTCCAGTCCCGCCTCTCATTCCCAGCGGGCAGGGTGGAGGAGCACCGCCTGTCAATCCACCTCCTGCACAGCCCAGCGTGCCAGTGCCTCAGCCGCAGCCTGTGGTAAGTGGAACAGTCTTTCACTCTCTACAGTAAAGGTCACATTACACTTCTTTTCAATAAAATAGTCCCGCACTCAGCTCCAGAAAAAGACGTGAAGTCACAGCTCTGATGCGGGAAATGAATGAAGAATGGCGAGTGCAATCAAAACTGTAAACAGTGTTTGAGAGCTTCTTATCTGGAATGTGATCATTTACTTAAATATTTTCTATATGCTGAAGAAACAAAGTTGGTCAAAGATGACCTGCTAATCCACGAGAGCAGGAAACGCATGCTTTAATCTGTCCATTAGAAGTGAGTGGCAGATGGCGCAAATATTCAGTGGACAGTTTAATGTGACCATAGCTTAACCCGTTTGTATTGTATTGTAGAGTAGTGTAAAAAAAGTGGAGTAAAATTCCTTGGTTTACATCCCATCATGCAGTCTCTTTCCACTCTGTAATCTGCATTTCCCTAGACTTGAGTAAATTTAATCATATCATACCTTCTTCAAGTCGAGAAAGATGGGATAGTAAAGGTGTTTTTTTGTTAGTTTTTTTTTTTATAAGGTCTCAGAATGAATAACATATTAGATTAATTCTGTAGGTTACATTATTTGTTTCCTTTATTTATTTATTTATTTTGTCATTTGTTCAGCCTGGGATGCATGTCAATGGGGCCCCTCCGATGATGCAGCCCCCCAACATGGGTGTTGTCCCTGGACCAATGGCTGCACCAGGACCTGCACCAGGACCGGGTCCAGGACAAGTGGGACCTCCAGGTAATCATCAAACTGCTTGTGTACTCACATCACCAACTGAACTGGCTGTGGCAACATCACTTTTATGTTCCAAAAATCAATTACTGAGGTCATTGATGGTTAATGTGAGAGGTGTGACTGTTTCATGGCACCCGTTCCTCATGCAGAATGAACACAAACTGATTGTTTACCAAATCTTCATTCCACTATTGAATCGGCGGCAAACGTCTGCCACTACAGTCTGTAATTCTGGAGGCTTACAGCAGTTGTTTTTGACGCGTGTGTGTATCTGCTCAGTTGATTCCACACACGTGTCATGCTGTAGTTTCCTCTGGTTTATTAGTCTCTGTTGTGATTTGCCATCTGTATGATAAGATGTGCAACATTTTTAAGGATTATAGATTTAGGTATATGTTATGTTTGACAAATAGTACTAGAGTTTGTAATGAAAATTAGGACTGCAATTAACAATTTTCATTGTCCATTAATCTGGGGATCATTTTACTCGATTAATCGATCGTTGTTTGGTCTATAAAATGGTGAAAAGTGTTTCCCAAATCTCAAGAGTATGTCTTCAAATGTCTTGTTTTGTACACAACCCAAATATAGTCAATTTACTTTCGCAGAGGAGGAAAGAATCCAGATATTGATATTTAAGAAGCAGAAATCAGAGAATCTTTACTTTGTTTTGTTATATATATATATATATATATATATATA
>NC_060168.1:21000400-21004097 GCF_021292245.1 Micropterus dolomieu | reverse complement strand
CTGCTTGTGTACTCACATCACCAACTGAACTGGCTGTGGCAACATCACTTTTATGTTCCAAAAATCAATTACTGAGGTCATTGATGGTTAATGTGAGAGGTGTGACTGTTTCATGGCACCCGTTCCTCATGCAGAATGAACACAAACTGATTGTTTACCAAATCTTCATTCCACTATTGAATCGGCGGCAAACGTCTGCCACTACAGTCTGTAATTCTGGAGGCTTACAGCAGTTGTTTTTGACGCGTGTGTGTATCTGCTCAGTTGATTCCACACACGTGTCATGCTGTAGTTTCCTCTGGTTTATTAGTCTCTGTTGTGATTTGCCATCTGTATGATAAGATGTGCAACATTTTTAAGGATTATAGATTTAGGTATATGTTATGTTTGACAAATAGTACTAGAGTTTGTAATGAAAATTAGGACTGCAATTAACAATTTTCATTGTCCATTAATCTGGGGATCATTTTACTCGATTAATCGATCGTTGTTTGGTCTATAAAATGGTGAAAAGTGTTTCCCAAATCTCAAGAGTATGTCTTCAAATGTCTTGTTTTGTACACAACCCAAATATAGTCAATTTACTTTCGCAGAGGAGGAAAGAATCCAGATATTGATATTTAAGAAGCAGAAATCAGAGAATCTTTACTTTGTTTTGTTATATATATATATATATATATATATATATACACGTTAATGATTATTCAGGAACCACACTACAGTTTCCAAATAATTATATTGTCTTTTTCTAATGACCATATTGATTTGTCTGTGGGTTGCACCAAAATCAGGGTCAGTCTTATTTTTGCATTTTCCAATCAACTGCCACAGTGCAGTGTTTCCTATGCTCATTTTATTTAAGTGGATCCACAATATAGATTTGGACAAACCAAGAACATTGTTTCTATATATTTTTTTTTTCTATTTCATTCAAAAGTCATTGATGTCACTTTAATGTCAAAGTGACATTAAACTGTCCAGTTACAGGCGCAACCAAAGCTACAGTCATACATTTTTCTTCAGTTATTTCAGCAGATACATTTGTATAACTGCACTTATTCTGACCTCAACTGTAACTGCAGCTCCTCCATTAACAGAGATTTGGCTAAAATACAAAAAAGAAATTATCTTCTTGTCAGAATGAATGAATTACCTCATTTTACGTTAAAGCTTTGCAGGTGTCATGGCTCACTGGGATCACTAGGTGTCACCAGAGCCCTGTAATTAGTCGAGGTGCTTTATTAGCGGCACAGAATTATCACCTTGACTCTTGAGGATCTTATTTTAACTCTCCCTAAATGTTAGTCATTCTATTGTTGTCTCTGTTTCTGCCTTCGTCTAACATATTTCCTAACGTTAAGTTCCCTCTTCACCGCCCTGTGTGTGTGTGCGTGTGCATGCGCGCATACAATAATGTCATGAGCATGCTTCAAAAGTGCTGCTTTGGTCTCTTGAGTCTTGTGTCTCCTGTTCTTCTCACTTTAATGCTGGCTCAGGAAACCTTCAGCATTCTCCCACAGGATCGTCTGGACAAGCTGCTATCGAGCGGCCTCAAGGTATCACTGTGCTCCGTCAGTTCTCCAGTCAGGTCACAGGACTGTTATGGAGAGGTCAAATGTACTGCTCTTCTGGGATTTAGTGTTAGCTTTCTGCAGTTTGTTCGACTGCATTGAACACTAAATATGAACCCCTTTTACCTTTACACATTCAGCCATTAAAGTAGTTATTGAGCCTGTATGTATAAAGATTATGATCTCTAAGCTTTATCATAACTAAAGCAGGATGTGTGGTGAGGGTGGGGGGATGGGGATGACACCTCGTGTGACCAGATAAGGGTTTTTTGGGCAGGTGCCAGGAGTAGAAGTAAAACTGTTAATGTGACTCAGAACCCAAATGTGAGTGCAAAATAGTAAGTAAATAAATGTAGTAAGTTGTGTGTAGTGCATTGTAGATAGTTTTAAATTCACAGGACCTTCAGTTCAGTGTTGAAATAGGAAAACTATAAACTTTTGTGAGAGGTGTGAATTTGATATTTCAACAGTGCCGTTGTCAGAACATGTAGTATACATACACTAGTTGCTTGTGTTTAAGTAAGTTTGTCAACACGAGATGATGGCTTTCTGCCATCTGCACTCTTTTAGTTTTTAGTAGACTTCATTGCGCAGCTTGGTGGCTGTCAATACAGAGGAGGACTTAAGATACTCTGTGAAGGAGGTTGAAAATGCTTGACAGGCCTCATCACCTCGTCTAGTTGACTCATTGTCAACCTGCTCAGTGTGACCTGCAATACATGTGCAGGTGTGACTCTGAGCTCGAGGCAAGTCTGAGCCAGTCATTGGAAATGGGACAACTCTGACAGTTGACCTGCATCCGACAGGTTAAGAGCTTGGTGAACCAGTCCTGGTGCCGTAGTAAACCACAAACACTGATTCTCTGTGTAGCTGAATTGTGTGCAAGAACAAACATTGTCCATGCTGAAAGGTGTGCTTGTTTGTGGTGGGGCTGTGTTGTTATCACCTTTGTGAATGTTTTGTCTTGGTGCTTTTTTTCTTCTGATGCTCTGCACGAGCTAATCTCATTTGACAGAAGACAAATTGCATTTAAACCTCCCCGGGCATTATTAAATTGCTTTGACTCTGGGGGTTACTTTGCAGAGTCTGCTATTTGTAGTTTGTGAAAGTTTGGAAGAGACTGTCATCAATCCAGACTGATGGACGTGGACCACAGGAGATCTCCTGTTGTTCAAGACATGATGTAAAATAGATGTTGAGGCCACATGTTGGGGTGGAGGCATGTTTTTTTTGTTTGTTTTTTGTTGTTGCCTTTTTTTATTCTCATTTTCTCTGTTTACGTTCTGTTTTTAGGCTTTTTGTTTACCAACTGATTTAAAATGAGACATACTATTTAGAGTTCTGAAAATGTAATTTATTGATATTCACACCTGGCAGATTTTCACAAAACTCCTACTCCTTTTCTGAATCAGTAGAAATTCACATGAAGGCATTCGGTTCAGACTTGTGATGTTTTTTATTAGAGATTATTTAAAACGTATGAATGTAGTGTCTGAAAAAAGAAGAATATAGTGACATTTGGCACCTAATGAGAGGTCTGTCCTTGAGTCTTGGTTTTGTCAATTTTGAAGTCATTAGTTGCAGCAATTCAACCAAACCACATGTGAGATGACAGCAGATAAAAGGAAATGAATGTGTTCACTGGCATGAACGGATCTAAACCTGCCTTACTGCAATTTATTCAAAAATTGTGTGCTGTTGTTTCCTTTGGGTAGTAACACTGTAGATAGTCATGCAGTTAAAACAATTTAACACTGACACACCGATTTTACTTCTATCTTTCTGCATGCTTCCCATCATGATGTTTTCATGGCCAAATAACACCAGAGTTACAGGACACAAGTAGGAAAATATTCAGACCTTCTTTATCTGTGTGGGAATTTGTTTTTGTTTTTTTTTACAGATGGCATTTCATGTGTTTTGAACCTATAACCTCCCTCTTAATGTTGATTCACTTTTTCCTGAATTTTTGTGTTCCTGATCCCTCTCTTGATATTTCCCCATGTGTGTTGACATCAGGCTGTGGCAGTTTGATGTGGCTTTGGTTGTTTCCTGAGATATCTATCCTGAGCACTCATCCTTTCGTAGTTGTAGCTGTGTGTGTGTGTGTGTGTGTGTGTGTGTGT
>NC_060168.1:20852429-21000300 GCF_021292245.1 Micropterus dolomieu | reverse complement strand
CAACAGTGCCGTTGTCAGAACATGTAGTATACATACACTAGTTGCTTGTGTTTAAGTAAGTTTGTCAACACGAGATGATGGCTTTCTGCCATCTGCACTCTTTTAGTTTTTAGTAGACTTCATTGCGCAGCTTGGTGGCTGTCAATACAGAGGAGGACTTAAGATACTCTGTGAAGGAGGTTGAAAATGCTTGACAGGCCTCATCACCTCGTCTAGTTGACTCATTGTCAACCTGCTCAGTGTGACCTGCAATACATGTGCAGGTGTGACTCTGAGCTCGAGGCAAGTCTGAGCCAGTCATTGGAAATGGGACAACTCTGACAGTTGACCTGCATCCGACAGGTTAAGAGCTTGGTGAACCAGTCCTGGTGCCGTAGTAAACCACAAACACTGATTCTCTGTGTAGCTGAATTGTGTGCAAGAACAAACATTGTCCATGCTGAAAGGTGTGCTTGTTTGTGGTGGGGCTGTGTTGTTATCACCTTTGTGAATGTTTTGTCTTGGTGCTTTTTTTCTTCTGATGCTCTGCACGAGCTAATCTCATTTGACAGAAGACAAATTGCATTTAAACCTCCCCGGGCATTATTAAATTGCTTTGACTCTGGGGGTTACTTTGCAGAGTCTGCTATTTGTAGTTTGTGAAAGTTTGGAAGAGACTGTCATCAATCCAGACTGATGGACGTGGACCACAGGAGATCTCCTGTTGTTCAAGACATGATGTAAAATAGATGTTGAGGCCACATGTTGGGGTGGAGGCATGTTTTTTTTGTTTGTTTTTTGTTGTTGCCTTTTTTTATTCTCATTTTCTCTGTTTACGTTCTGTTTTTAGGCTTTTTGTTTACCAACTGATTTAAAATGAGACATACTATTTAGAGTTCTGAAAATGTAATTTATTGATATTCACACCTGGCAGATTTTCACAAAACTCCTACTCCTTTTCTGAATCAGTAGAAATTCACATGAAGGCATTCGGTTCAGACTTGTGATGTTTTTTATTAGAGATTATTTAAAACGTATGAATGTAGTGTCTGAAAAAAGAAGAATATAGTGACATTTGGCACCTAATGAGAGGTCTGTCCTTGAGTCTTGGTTTTGTCAATTTTGAAGTCATTAGTTGCAGCAATTCAACCAAACCACATGTGAGATGACAGCAGATAAAAGGAAATGAATGTGTTCACTGGCATGAACGGATCTAAACCTGCCTTACTGCAATTTATTCAAAAATTGTGTGCTGTTGTTTCCTTTGGGTAGTAACACTGTAGATAGTCATGCAGTTAAAACAATTTAACACTGACACACCGATTTTACTTCTATCTTTCTGCATGCTTCCCATCATGATGTTTTCATGGCCAAATAACACCAGAGTTACAGGACACAAGTAGGAAAATATTCAGACCTTCTTTATCTGTGTGGGAATTTGTTTTTGTTTTTTTTTACAGATGGCATTTCATGTGTTTTGAACCTATAACCTCCCTCTTAATGTTGATTCACTTTTTCCTGAATTTTTGTGTTCCTGATCCCTCTCTTGATATTTCCCCATGTGTGTTGACATCAGGCTGTGGCAGTTTGATGTGGCTTTGGTTGTTTCCTGAGATATCTATCCTGAGCACTCATCCTTTCGTAGTTGTAGCTGTGTGTGTGTGTGTGTGTGTGTGTGTGTGTCCTTTACCTGGAGTTGCAGCCTGTTTACAGTTAAAGCCTATTATTAATGGTTTAGTCATGAAACATTTCCTGCTCAACGAATAGAAAAAACTTCCTAGTGTTTTTATGTGGTTGAATGTGTGACTTTCTCTCCCAGGACCAGGTGGTATCCCTCCCAGGGGCCTGCTGGGAGATGGTCCTAATGATCCCAGAGGAGGAACTCTGCTGTCAGTGACTGGAGAGGTCATCGAACCCGCGTAAGATGTTTACTCATATCACATAAACTTAATAATAAAACTGGTTATATGGATTTAAAGTCCATTAAGACTGAAATATCCAAAATACATTTAAGTTATAATCATTGAAATCTCATGCCTTTAATACAACAGATCTAGGAAATGTGGAGGCGGTAAACACTTGATGAGCAGCTAGTTTATTAGTTTGCAGTGTAGCCAAACAAACTTGTGTTTTTAATAAAGATGTCAATCAGTAATGTCACAGGCAAACTAGTTTTCCACACAACAGCAGGGCACAGTAAAGGAGTGCTGAGGAGTTGGAGGTGCGCAGTCTGTCGCCTGAAACTCCTCATCAGCTCACTGTGGCTGCTCCATCTTGTGCCATCAGTCAGTTGCAAAAAAAAAAAATTGTCTGCTGATGAAAAAAATGCAGAAAATTACAGTTTTGTTGATTTGTGTTTCCTTTAAGTGCTTCCCAATAAAAGCTACCCCATGCAGCAGTTGTAAATAAACCATTGACATCGAGCAAAACAGTGGTTTAATATAAATCCACTGTTTCCTTTTAGGATTTTTTTTATCAGCAGCCAGGGCAGGCCCCCCCCCCCATTTCCAATTTTTTTTTTTTTTTTTTTTTTTTTTTTTTTTTCAGTTAATTCGAGCTTTTGTAAAACATAGATGACGTTTTCTATATGTTCATGCAAATGGATTTTCACTCGGAAAGGTTTTATTGCATGAGTATAGCTGTTGTCAATTTGGGGTTACCGTCACTTCACTGTCTCCACCATGACTGGCTGCTGTGTGTGTGCGTGGTTGGGGTGTGTGTGAGTGCCGAAAGTGAGCAGACAGAGGCTGCAGCCTGATAATAAACGCTATCCCCAGGCCTGTTTAACACCTTGTTTCGGTGCCCGTCCCTAAACAACGTTAGTTTTCTTATTCGTTGTGTCTACACTGTCGTGTCAAACTAAAAGCCTTCGCAGAGTCCCTTAATTGTGACTTCATGACATTTCATAAAATTCTGAAGAATTGTTTGTGCATGTAAAGGAAATTTTACTCTAGCTGTGGTGGACTCATCTACTAACATTGAAAAGTACCATACTGAGAGGTAATGACTTGATGTAAATACATCAAATGGCTATTGCTGAAACATTGCAGATCATAAATAGTATAAAATTATTTGATTTCAAACGCAACATTTTTAAATGCCAAAAAACTGTAATAAACTTAATAACTGGAAAACTTGCAATATAAATTTATTTTGTGTCTGTGTGTATTTAGCCGCAGCTACATGGGCGCTCCACCACCGCACCAAGCCCCACCTGTACATATGACCCAAATGGCAAGTGGACCCCCTCCCGATATGAGAGGACCTCCAATGGACATGAGAGGCCCACCCATGGGCGAACCACGAAACATGATGGGTGACCCCAGAGGGCCCCCAATGATGGAACCACGGGGACCCCCGATGGAAACCAGAGGTAGCTGCTCTAATAATGCCTCATAGTTTGAGAACCTGAACTTAATCTAGTTTAAATTCATGTGCGATTGTGTGCATGTAGTTAACATTTAGTTTTTGTAACAGATCTCAGTTTAGTTTCAGTTCCAGCTGGCAGACAGACCAAAAGCCATGGAACCAAACAAAAGTCTTTTGTCCTAGCAACACGTTGTTATGTAACTTTAGACAGACAAAGTCCTATTTAACCAGAGTTGTTGTGTATGTAATGGACACTTGAATGATTCACTCGGTATTCAGTGAGGTGTGATTGGCAAGTGTGGTTTTGTTTCCTTCTGCAGGTCGCGACCCGAGAGGGATGGACGCTCGTGGTCCAGTGACAGGACAGAGGGTTCCCATGGCGGCAGGGATGCAAGGCCCTGTTCCGCATAGCATGGGTCCCAACGCTCCTCCTCCTGCAAGACCGGTAACAGTTGCATCTAATGCCTTTGTCTAGTTTTTTTATGTTGGCTGCCCAAAGTTATTTTTTTCTATCTTATGAAACTGGCTATGTGCAATTTAAAAAAAAAAAAAAAAAAAAAAAAAAAAACTTTCAAGACTTCTCTTTTTCTTGTTTTTGTAGAATACAAAGTATCTAAATTTGATATATCACAAGGATTTTAACCTCTTTTCCTTTTTTTTTTTTTTTAGCCTATAAATACTGATCAAATGTACATAAACTTGTCCTTAAACATTATAAAAGCTATGTGATAGGAGGGAAGAAAGATGCAAAAGAAATGGTCCTTTCTGCTCAAATTGGACAGTCATTACCCCTCTGATAAATAGTGTAAACTAGCAGTATGTTTGACCTGCAGGGTCCTGGTATTTCTGGTGTTCCTCCATCGGGAGGAGGCTTCAGTCCGGGGCAGAGCCAGGTCTCCACACAGGACCAGGAGAAGGTGGGTGTCACTTTATCTGTCAGCCCTGTATTATAACAAACTGGACAAATAGTCGCTTTGAATTGCCTTCATAACAATCTCTAAATATTTAATGTCTGCTGCCAGGGAAGAGACCTGCACATGACGACACACATCAAAGAGACTTTGATCTGTAACCAGAAGTTCTCTGGGTCATCAGCAGCTTGTTGAAGTGCCTCTGAGCAAAATGCTAATCCTTTATTTTGCTTGTTCATTCACTGAAGTGACACCTTAGGGGAGGAGGAGAGCAGGGCGTATGGAAATGCTGCATCAATTGTTTGACTTCAACAATAGCTGTTGATGTTTCAACACAATAAAGGCTTCTCATGTTTCTGTGTTACCCAAGAACACCAGTGAAGACACGCAAGAAACGTTCCTCATTCCATCATTTCGATGGCAGAAAAGCATGTTTTACCTACAATATGACAATTAAATGTAATACATGCCTTTTGATTGTCCCTGTCTAGGCCGCCCTGATTATGCAGGTCCTGCAGCTGACCCCAGAACAAATCGCTATGTTGCCGCCGGAGCAGCGGCAGAGCATCCTCATCCTCAAAGAGCAGATTCAGAAGACGGCAGGTGGGGCACCTTGATGGTCTGACGGAGGGAAAAGCCTCAAAAGGTTTCAGGTAGGCCAAGATGGAAGTTTCTTTATTTCCTTCACTTCACTGCAGTTTCCATCCCTCCAGGAAATTCACAGATTCTTAAGCATTCTTGTGTCGTCATGAAGCAACTCTGTCATTTCTTAAACACGATTCTGTTTTCTTTCCTTCTTCAGGACATGCAAACTGCTCCACCCATGTCACCTTCAGCTTGAACAAGTCTGAAGACCTGTCATTAGTTTGGAATATTGTAGGTTTTTTTAATCATACTGTCTTGTTTTCTGTGTGAAAGAGTAAGGTTTGTGCTTTTAAGGCAACAATGTAGGTGAATGCTGGACAGATAAAAAAGGCCGGAGCTGGAACGTCACCGGGTTTCATCCTTTTCCTCCAAAGCTGACTGTTTTCATGTTATTGACTCTGGTTTGTCTTGATATTGTTTTGTCAATAAAACAGGGGGAAAAAGACATTGATTGCCTTTATTTCTTTATTCAAAAGCAGTTTGGAAATATAATAAAGGTGAATAATTGTGAAATAATACAAATCCCTTCAATAACTATAAATCCTTCCACGTCTGTAGAGGAATCACGGGCTACGTGATTCACGGGCTACGTGACTGCAAGTCTCCCTCCTAGTTAACCATCATCTTATTCTGATAAGGAAATGCCAGTGAATTTGATTGGTTATAATACAGATCCACTGATTCTGAGGAATTTGTTTCCTTAATCAGTAAAACCTAGGAAAATATATGACAAATTTTTGTTTACCACACATTTATCACATCAATCACATGTATTAAATAATGCAACATTTATTATTATTATTTACAGTGTATTTGATCATGAGCAAGTGGGGAAAAAAATATGCTAAAGAAAGATAAGAATATGCTGAACTGAAACAGCTAGTTGACTGGCAGAAAAAAACAATGTGTTACCTGATTTAATAGTAATTTTTCAAGAAAAATACCACAAATTTGCTGGCTCCAGCTTCTTAAATGTTACACTTGGCTGCTTTTCTTTGTCTTGCGTGAGGGTAAACGGAATCTTTTGGGGGTGTTGGACTGTTGGTTGTATCTAACAATCTAGTTCAGGAGCTACAAGAGCTTCACCAGAAATGCAGCTTAAAAGTTATGACGCATGGCTATATAAACATTGTGTTAAGAAAGTCAGTCCCTGAGGAGTGCTGATAAAATAACATGCCTCTTTATCAGTGTGCTGGTCTAGTGTACCAGAACTCACCTGTCTAGTGGGCCAGATTGTCAGACAGCTTTTTCATCACCAATTGTTTTACGAATATTCCTTCACAGTGAAAAAAAATCACCCCTCCCGCCTACCAACTGTTATCCTTCAAAAAGCCCAAATGCTGTTTTCCTGTTGAGTTTTCGCTCAGAAGTTCTCCTTGTTGAAGTAAAATCTGGTCTTCCGAGGATCCATGTCGGAGTATTTAGCACATTTCTTTTCCAAGACTTCTGCCAGAACTGCAGGACCACACAAGAAAGTTCCCACCACAGACCTGAAAACATTAGCAAAAACACGATGAAGACTTAAAGTCTCAGTGATGGAAAGTAACATTTACTCAACTTGTACTTGTACAATTCTGGGGCACTTTTCTTGAGTATTGCCATTTTAGCTGCTTTATACTTCTATTCCACAACATTTTGGAGAGAAATGTTTTACTTCATTAAATTTATGTTACAGCTGTAATTACTAGTTACATTTCAGGTTAATATTTTAGATAACAACATATAAGCTTGTAAAATACAATGTTTCAGATTTAACCAGTGGATCTCAAATTAAATTGTTGGCCAAAAAAAGCAATTGTATATCTTTATATAAATATGTTACAAGTTCCACATTCTAAATCTGACTTAAGTAAAAGTACAGAAGTTTTATCAACAACATGTACTTAAAGTATCAAAAGTAAAAGTACTCATTATGCCGAGAATTGCTTATTTGATGTTGTTTATATACAGTATATATTGTCTAATCAAGTCCTCAAAACCTTATTTTCAAGAGAAATAATTCTATCTTCAGTTAAGATGTCGTTTTCATTTAAGTATGCAATGTTCTATAAATATAATAAATACCAAATAAATGTAAAATAATGTACCGCTGTAGCTTCAAAAAAGAAAGAATGAACCAAATTGCTGTGTTAGAAGTATAAAAAAATGAAACTTGATTTTGTAAAACACGATGATTCTTAATATAAAGAAAAATGGAATATTCTACAGTTTCTACAAATGTAAAAAAGAAAGAAAAGAAAGAAATTAGATTTTGTGCACTGAACAATGCATCATATTTTGATGTGAAATCTTTATCTGTCCCCGTACGCAGGATAAGCGGTTGACGATGGATGAATCTTTATCTGTGAAATAACTAGTAACCGCATGTGTCTGATACATGTAGTGGAGTAAAAAGTACAATAATTAAATTTTTTTGCAGAAAATGGAAACACAGTAAAGTAAAGTCAATAGGCTACTTGAGTGAAAGTAATTTACACCACTGTATATACAGTAATTAAAACTAGCTCCATCTCAACCAACTATAACAGTCAAATGCTGCATTGATTCTCAGTATTAACGATCTATTCATATAAAACATATAATATGTCAGCTAAGGCCATTTTTTCTGCAGAACCAGTAGTTTTACTTCTGTTAAAGCATATTTTGCTGATGATACTTTTGTGGTCCTTAAGTAAAAGGATCTGAATACTTCTTCTGCCACTATTAAATTGATTAGTCTACCTCTTGTATTTTATTGGGAATTAAAGATATTTAAAAAATTTAATATTTTATCATACGTGGGGTTCTCTTTGCGGACTTGTTCGAACTCCTTGTCCCAGATGGGTCTGCCATAGTGAGTCTTCTGTTTGAGCCCAGTGACCACGTCGGTGTCCTCGTCAAAGTGAACCTTTGCATGAGTGGCCTGGGTGAAAAATGGACAGCACAGCTGAGTTTACCCTGAAACGACCTCATACTGTTCATCTGTACTTTGGTCTGTGATTCACACACATACATGGCTTTGATCCCATCCAGTCAGGTAGAGTTTGTAGGTGAGGAAATTCCCCATGCCTCTCTCCTCCATCTCATTCTCCAGCACCTGCAGAAGGTCAGCAAACCACTCAAAGGCGTGTGTTTCCCTGCAGAGCCAGTAGAAGTAAATCTGAAACCAGGAAGCAGATGCAAATATGTTTAACAATAAGCCTCTTACAAAAGAGCTTGCCAAACTGCTGATAACTTGCCCTCGAACATGGGTGTATTGTGAAAACACATGTTATGTATTTAAGAGACAACAGGTCCTGTCTCACATCAATCAAGTGCATCAGTGTGCCAGCGGAGCGGAAGGAATATACAGGTTTAAATGTCAAAAGCAGACTGGTTGGGTGCATAAGTAAATTTAAGTTGTTACCTTTCTGGTGCGCAGTTTAGGGTTGGAGACTTTGAACTTGTACCAGATGGACTTGAGGATAGAGGCAAAGGGAGTAACTCCAATGCCGGCACCGACCAACATGCTGACTTCATAGTCGAACACGTCCTCACTGGCTGTGCCAAAGGGTCCGTCCACGCCCAATCTGAGGGAAAAAAATAAATAAGCTGTGTTATGAGGGCACATAAACTGCAGTCGACAACCAAAACATGGAAAAAAGTATTTAAAGAAATACATATTTACATGACCTACACACTATATTGGCATCTGCACTCCGACCTGATGTCACAAAAGGGAGGGCAGCCAATTTAGGTCAAGTTTAACAGTAATTAATTAATAAATAAAATATGGACCCCAGTACTAGTTTTGACACTGATGTCTTCGATATGAAGAGAACTCTATTGAGAAGTTTGCATACAACACATCAGACAACGATGAGACTTCATATCAGCGTGAAATGCAGAGTGGTGCACAGAGAACAACCTACTGACTGACAAAACCAAGGAGCTGATTGCTGATTTCAGGAAAAAGGAGATAAAGACACACACACTGTCTACATGGTGGTGGAGCTGAGGTGGAGCAGGTGAACAGTTTTAGGTTCCTGGGAATCAGCATCACAGAGAACCTGACATGGTCATCTCTAATCTCCACGCTGGTGCAGAAAGCTCAGAAGCGGATGTATTTCTTAAGAAACTTAAAAAGGCAAAATTCCCCTGCCAAGTTCTTATTAACTTTTACAAAGCAGCAATAGAAAGCGTCCTGACTGGAAACATCACAAACTGGCATGGGAGGTGTATGACTCAGGACCGGAGGGCTCTGCAGCGGGTGATTAAAACTGTTCAGAAGATCATTGGTACCCATCTCCTGAGCATCAGTGATATCGGTGAGGCGCCTACGTAGAGCCCAAAGGATACTAAAGGACAGTACCCACCCAGCCACAGCCTGTTCACCCTGCTGCCTCCTGGGAAGTATCTGCTGTCACACACTTAGACTACAGAGCAGCTTTTCCCTAAGGCCGTCAGACTCCTTAATTCATCCTCAGCACTGCATCATGCAAAATTGTTTATTTCTGTATATAATTTTATAATTTTTGTTTATAACGTTTTGCTTTATGTGAGTAGCATTAAGGGAACTACAAACTTTATTTCATTATACAACCTTGTGTTGTAAAATAACAAAGAAGTCTACCTAGTTGTAACCTTGTCACCTTGTAGTATAGCTACACAAAATGTGGTGCTTTTATTTTCTCCTGCCATTTTTAAATGCAAAGCCTCTCTATGAGGCGAGCTGTAGGTGAAAATCACTCACAGGATCACAATTAGCTAGGCACGCTCCAATTAATTGTTACGTTGACGTTCGTCCTTGAGGGCAAGTGGACTTTTGTGCCAAATTTGAAGCCATTTACTCAAGCCATTCCTGAGATGTCTCCTTCACAGGAATGGGCTGGACAAGCTTTTAAGACAATATAGATGAGAAGACCTTAGAAACATGCTCAGAAAAAAATTTAACATCTACAATTGTTGTTACAGTTTGTAACACTGGTTTTAAATAGATTCACTGACATTTTGCAGGAGGTATTAACACTGTTTTTTATCTACCACTGTAGATCATTATACAGTATCTACTACTGATTCAAAGTGATTCAAACAAAATATATGCAGGGCTCTACAATCAATAGTTTAATTAATTATCAAACAGGGTTTGAGGCAAAAATCCCTTCAAAGTTCATGGAATTCCTGTGAAATTAAAAATGAAACAGGGCGATTTGATCCTTTCCCATAATAATAAGGCAGCTTAAATGTCTCTACTTTAAAATGTTTATTCATACTTTTCTGGTTTTATTTAATTTTAGTTTTAATTTAAATTTAAATTTAAATTTTCACAGTTTGAGATGAAACTGGTTCAGGTTTTCACCAGAAAAATTTCATGTATCCAGCAGCCCAATAGTAGATCAAAATCACACTACATAATAACAATGATTAACACAACATGTTCTATAAAAAAGACATCCTGTTGGTATATGATGATTTTAAATCAATTCTTTGTGAATATGCAAATTTTTTCTTTTATATATTCCACCCAACTGCCTTTTAAAATCAGATCAGTGGGTAAAAAATGTCGCCTGCTTGAATAATAAATCATAGCAATGTGGCCTGACAGCATGAAATCAGAAGTGCTCACTTGGGTCCCTGCGATCCCTCTGGTAGCTTCTGCACGATGCTGATGAGCTTGTCCGTCCAGTCCCCGGCCGAGCGGATGTGGACGCTGAAAAAGTCCTCCTCAGGGGCAGAGGTCATGGTGAACGGGTGCCACTCCAGCTGGGAGATGGCCGGGCAGTTGAGGAAGACGTACTGACCCACCTCCATTTTGAAGCCATTCTTCACCAGCTGCAGCTCCAGCACCTTGGACGGCCGCATCACAATCTGAGAGTGAAGCAAATGGATTAAAGTCGCTGTAACATAACCTGCAGAACAACCCAGAGGGCAAAGGTGAAGAATCACGAATCAAACGTACCTTCCTGTAATGGACTGTCTGCATGTAACGAACGAAACGTAGCAGACGTTCACAAATATACAGAACCATTGGAGCAATCACATACATCCAGGTCTAAAAGGGATGAGGAAAATACAGAGACTCAGTGACACTTTTATTTGTACTAGTAGTTGTAGTAATTCAGTAGATTTAGGATTAGTGGTAGTAATTAGTGGTAAAGGCTGAGGATGAACAGTGAAGAGTAAAGAAAAAAGACGAACCTGTGGGAACCCTCCTGCAAACTGAGGGATGGGACACTCAGGAATCAGTCCCCATTCATCGCTGTGGTCTTTGCAAAAAGCGGTGTTGTGTGCTGGATCTGTTGTCTGTTGACTCCTCACAATGCGCCTGAAGATGAGACAGACAAGTGAAACCTGTTAACAATAACAGCATTCCATTTTAAGAAAAAGCTAGCTGAAACCTTTCCCTTACCCAGCTCCGTGAAAGACAAGTCCGACAAAGAAGATGATGAAGAGATGGTGCGTGTACCAGAAGACTTCAAAGTAGCTGCGTCTGATAACCTCCATGGAGGAGGTGATCATGAGGATGAGGGCCAGCGTGATCACGACACCTGTGAGGCCAGCGATGGTGGTAAAGACAAAGTAGGTTGGAATCTGCTGCGGATTCTGAGACACCAAGAAGAAGAAGAGTGAGACAACATGGAAACATGAGCTTTTCTTTACAAGAACAAGAAGAGGAAGATGACGGAGAAGATGGAGGTGAGAATGTGGACTCTCAACTGTTATTACTGAAATTTTAAAGGTACATCCAGACAGCACAATTTTAGCCAAGCTAGTAGCGTGGCTCTAGGGGTGGCAATATCGGTTAGCCCGTCTACCATTTTAGTCCATATATCTCTAAAACATATTTGATGGATTGCCATAAAATGTTGTACAGACTTTCATTATCCCTAGAGGATGAATCCTACTGACTGGGTGATCCCAAATCCATCCAGTAGTGTTGAAATTTCTCAGCTATTATTGAATGTTTTTTTCATGAAATTTGGTACATACATTCACGTTCCCTTCAGGATGAATTGTATTAACTTTGGTGATCCTCTGACTTTTAATCCAGCGCCATCATCAGGTCAAAATTTCAGTATATCCAATATTTTAGTTTGTTACCAATTACTAACTAAACTAATGACACTCACTCATTAGCCTCAACTGTACTTTGTGTTTGGTGCTAATTAACACATATTAGCATGCTACATTTGTAGTAAGTAACTAGTACATTTATTAAAAACTTCTAATTCAATGCAATTTTGAGGTTCTAGTGACATTGTTTGGAGTGTTTCCACTATGAGAGACTTCCAACTTTAATTTCTTCATATTTTGTAGGAAAACATTTATCTGACGGCTAATTTGTGGTTACAGCTTCAAATTTAGATTTACCTTTCAATATGAATATTGGCATGTTAAAAATCCTTCTTCAAACAGGTACTGTGAAAAAAAAGCCTAGTTTCAGCCTAAAGACAGATGATAAACAAACAAAACCTCAAAAGCAAGAATTTCCTCAAAATTGTAGATATAAAGGGATTTTGTATCTCCACATTTCTCTTTCTTCATTATGGTAGTTTTATTATAATGAATTATGTAACTTACAAGGTCTGTTATGCGGACTGGGTTGAGGTAGGTGGTGTTGTGTGCGTCCGCCAGGTTGGACAGAGCAGTGCTGAGTTCATCATAAACTCCTTGTCTGCTGTTGTTGAGCCACTCCACATTCAACAGATGAGCGATCATATGAACAGCTATGAGGACACAAAGAGGCGACACATTTTTGTTTGATTTATGTTATATGTTTCTTGTATTTTCTTGTTTGTTGAAGTATTCATTAACACATCCACCCAAATCTACACCTATGGTACAGATAAAATAAGTTGCATTCAAACTAACTTGGGCTGGGCAATAAAACAATAATGATAATTATTACAATATAATTTTCCTCAATAAGAATATAACAAATCACAAACTAATTAGCACTTTTCTTCTATTAACATATTTATTTTGTTGAAGAAAAGGTACTGAAAAAATATTTACTAATCATATGTGTTGAAAGAATATTTTATCATAATTGTTTTGGATGTTGTACCTCAGATTTGTGAAGTGATCCACGGTTTGGCATCAAGTCTTGTCATTTTCAGACCATAAAGAATAGTTTAAAACCACAATTAAACATCTGGTTTCTTCAACTTTCACTCAGGAGCAAAAATCAGCCTTTAAACTTGAAAGAAATAATAGTTTGTCATTTATCGTGAAAATTATCGACATTGATTTTCTGGCCATATCACCCAGCCCTATTCCTAACTTAAATATTGATAAAAGAAGCCATTTCTATAGATATAACTTAACCAATTACTCATATTTATCTTTAAATGAAGTTATTTGCTAAGGTTTTTTAAAATGTCTGCAGGAGAGAGGCAAACCGTAACCATTTGGGAATATTTAAGCAAAACATAAGCTCACCTGTCATCAGAGCTATCATGTACGCCACCAGCTTGTGGAAAGTCAGATTTTTGTCTAGTTGTTTCCTCATTGTTCTGCCACAACACTAAAAAGACAAAGAAAACAAAAATAGCAAAGAACTTATTTCCAAAGCAAAGTCACTGAAACCTACCTGACCTGTCTGTTGAGAGAATTGAGGGCCTGGGTGATACTATGGAAAATGTATTTTTTTTTGATACAATTACTTTATTTGTCTAGCACCTTTCATGCAGTCATGTCAGAGAGTAAGTGCTTTGCAAAACTATTATCAGCTATTATTAGAAAGGAGGATCCTAAGTTAGCAGAAACATAGACAAAGATAACAAAACAACAACTTTAAAACGTGTTAATAAAGAACTTAGTTTGGTGGGAAAATATGGGGCATGTTTAGCCTGAAAACACTCCACCTTTAAAAGACAATGACTGTGTTCAGTGCGCCTCGCCCGCTATGATCTTACCACAAAGGAGCCCCGGAGCAGAGACAGCAGGTTCCTGCACACCGGTAGGAGGATCAGCATGCAGTTGAAGTTGAGCACAGCGGCAGGAGCTCTGGCCCAGGGTAAGGCATGCTGAAATAAATCAATAAAAATGTATGGATGTGTTCATACACTAATTAGGCTATAATGATTAACCAAACGTTGTCAGCTGATGTGTTTTCTATTTTTTAAGGCCAGGCATGGCTATGTCTCTGAGTTTTTATGCGCCAGAGCGCAGACTGAGATCCCTTGGTCCCTTAGCCGTTTCACGGTTTAGGCTGAAAACCAAAGAGGGTCTTTGCTGTCAAGGTTCCTGAAACAACCAGAGGAGATCAGGCTGGCAGTGTCTGTTACCGCGTTAATCTCACTTCTAAAGACACATTTTTACAAAAGCTTTTACTGTGATGCCTGCTTTTATTTTTTCCGTAGGCTAATTTGCATATTAACGTAGGCTATGACTTGTGTTATAACTTGATGTTTTATATTGATTGTTGTAAACAACTGTGTGATGCCAATTTATTAAAATTTTATTTTGACTTATGTATGTGTTTTGTATATAGGCCTAGATTGTAGTGGGCCTACTCTTATTTTTGTATTTCTTATTTTATTCAAACTGATTGTTGTAAAGCAGTTTGTTGCCTGTATTGAAAAAGCATCCTATACAAATAAAGCGATTATTATTATTATTTTCGTCACTCACCCCCAAGAGATGGCGCGTGTAGAAAAAAGAATCCCCCCAGTAGTATCGGAGGTAAAAAAAGACGAAAAGGAAGATGTTGATGCCCATCCAGACCACCTGCAAACACAGCCAGCATTATATTTTCATCACAAAATTAGTCTTTCATTTAAAAATATGCATTAAAATCCTAGTCTATTTGCGTAGAAGGTGCAGGAGTTTAGATATTGACATTCATAGTTTTTGTTGGTCACTCGGTATTTGGCGCACAAAACATGTGCGCAAACTCTCACTCTTGTCACGTTTAGCCCTCTTTGCGATTTGAAAAATGAAATTCCCGAAGTGCGACTGTAAAGAACTCACCAGTATGAAGGATGAAAGTCCATTATTGATAATCCAGTTACCCATGTTGAGCACTTTATCTCGACTCGCAGCATCTCCAACCTGCCTGCACTTCTTATCTTATAGCCGTGCTGTCTGGACCCCTCCCTCCCTCCTCCTCAGGTGTACGTGATGAGACACAAGGATACAAAACGTGCAGCTAGCGAAATTGTGTGGTGGGGGAACTTTAGAGATGTCTCACGCCTGAGAGCTGAATGACCACATTCCAGTTTGCTGGAAAAACAAGTAACCTAGTGAGAATGAGGAAGTGATGGCGCTTAAGCACGAACCAGTATTTGGAGGTATTTCCTTCTATTCAAAGCCAGAAGCATAAAACGTTTGGGAAACGCTGCGGACGTTTATAAATGACAATGTTGCTTTGTGGTGGCCATTCCTAATATCTGCCTAGCTGTCTGAAAGTTCCACCTCTTATGTCTGCATTGAATTTTGTCCTGCATCATTAATGACTGAAAATATTTTGGAAAACAGGATTGTTCAGAGTCCCAGAAATCTGAGTTATGCTTGGATTATTAACAGTCGCCCTCCTCCCCTCTTAGGCCCTAATGCCTATTTTTAAGTATCTATTATGCCACACAGGAAATTTTATCCTGCTGGACTGTGACTCAATTAGTTTTACAGGAAAAATAAAGTTTTATTGTGTGTTTGACAGGAGGGAGTGAGTAGTCTTGTTTCATTTATTTTATTTTATACACAGAAAGAAACGCAAAAATGAATGTGTAGTGATCAGAGTATTTATTCATTTATTTCTTCTTCAAGTAAAACAGTAAAACAACAAAAAAAATAAGCAAACTGTGAAGGTACTTCAATAAAGCAGAAGCTCATTTGATGTCAGTCTTGTTAATGCATCAACGGTAAGGTTAATTTTAAAAGACACACACCTGATGTTCCCTAAAAGGATTTTACAATTTAATATTTTCACAAACTTCTCAGATATTTCCTCACATTTCTTTTGCAGAATTAAAACCTGTTTGTTTTTAATCAAGGCATCCAGATGGGACAGTGAACACAAGGCATTCATCACAGCAGGTTTATGCAGTTAGTTATGACAAAAGATAAATTCTTCTTCTTCTTTTCTTGCCCTTCTGCTTTATATAAAAAAAAAGTCTGTTTAGTGCAAAAGGGGGCGTTCACGACGTGAAAACCCTGAGAGGAAGTAAACTGGAGGTGTACCGCTCAGTCTTTCGGGGACTTAGAACACACTTGGCAAGTTTCCCGCACACCTGGCTCCGTCCTGTGAATGACCCACTGCTGCTTTCTCAAGGCGGCCTTTGTGCATAGCCGCATATCTCAAAATGCTACATTCTTTGGTATACTGGAGCCTTGTGGTGCGCTAAGTGTGCATAACCATCCCTGATAATAACATCAGGAGTTAACCGAAAACCCTCACAGAACCATGAATCAGTAAAGTTTTGCGCACTTAAGAGAAAAAGGGAAACGTTTGTTCTCCAACACATCACCTCACCAACCAAAAAACACAAACTCATTCTGGATTTTGTGTTCAAGGACCGGAGGTCTCATTCAGTAGTGCACGCTGCAGCGCCACTTGGGAGGCATTTATACATTAGAGAACTTCATTTAATTCCCCATAAAGCCCTTCTCAGGCTGCCTCCATCATGTCTTCAATAATAGCCGTCTCCCGCTCTCCCAGCTGAGTGGCAAGGTCAGGGGGTTCTGAGTTTTGGGGGTCCAGCTGCTCCATTGGCTCCTCCTGCACCAGCAACATAGTGGCAGCAGTAGAGTACGAGGGAGGCAGGTTCTGTTGTCCAGCTCTCGCTGCCCTCCTTCCTTTATGGCAGCAGACGCAGTGCAGGCAGTCATGGACGTTGTACTTGAAGAGGCGTCTGCAAGGGTGGCAGAACTGGTAGAAGAGTAGCATGAACAGCACGGCCAGGCTGTAGCAGATCAGAAGCTGGACCGCCAACAGCGGCGCGCACACATACTCGTAGAAGTCCGACTTGAAGAAGTACCAGAGTGTAATGAGGAGGAAGTTCTCAAGAAAGCGTGCGCAGTAGTAGATAGCCAGGCGGTCCCAGCGCTGCTTCCTCTCAATAAGCTCTCGATGGGAGAGGTCCAGCTGCACCGCCGACCAGCAGAAGATGTTGATGCAGGCGTAGAGCAACGTGAACATGCATAGCACCACTATGGTACCCAGCTTAGAGAAGTTTTTCTCCAAGTCCTTAGTCAGCGAGCCTTTCCTGGCCCAGAACTCAGCCCAGGGGAGGAAGAAGAAGAAGAGCAGGTTAGCCATGCCGACCAGGATCACCCAGTGTGTGAGCGCCGTGCTGAAGAGGACCAGAGCGGTGATCCGGGTGGCAATCTCCAACCCTCTCCACACAATCATGCACAGGTAGGCTGCAGGGCGCAACCGCACCTTGTAGTCATCGTATCTGATCTGGATGGCTAGAACGTTGCACACGAGGGCCCCATATACGACGGAAATCAGTGTGATAGCCATCAGAACACCTGTGAAAACAAACAGACGTTATCTATTGCACTTTATCAGTACCATTACATCACTGCACTGTAAAAATGTCATTATAAATGCTCTCAACCACAGAGAACTCCTTGTATTATCAACATAAACATCCCAATTGAATACATCAAATCATCATAATTGACTTTCACCTCTTTTGGATAACAATGACCTGGATGACTGAGAACCTTCACATACAATTCAGTACAGCAATATATTCACTTACTGTAAGCTTATACCTGCAAAACTAATGATTCTAAACTATGATTGTGAACATGGTAAAAATTATACCTGCTTAACATCAGCATGTTAGCATGGTCTATGTGAGCATGTTAGCATGCTAGATTTGGTATTCAGCTCTACAGCTGGAGGGGTGTGTCCAGGGAGTGACCTGAGGTGAGTGGCCACCCTTGAAATCTTACTGGCCACCCCAGGTGCCACACCATTATGCAAAACTATGACTGGCTGTCTGCCAGGTGAGACAAACAGTTTGACAAGTATTTTTGAAGATGCATTATTTTCTTATGCAAGTCAGGGCTCTACAGTGTGTGTAAATAGGTAAGTGCGAACTGGGGAAATCCCGGCGGGCCTTTCACTATGTGGTAAAACAGAAGACAAAAGGGATAATGTAGTAAAGATCCCCAATTTATTTTACTCCTTAGTTTAGAATCCTATGTCCATGTTTGTGAAAAACTTAAAACTTAATCTTTTCTTATTGAGATACTTGAGATGGACATGTGAGTTTAGTGTCTTTTCTTATGTTGGCTTTCTTTCAGATTAAAGAACTTATGTGTGTATTTTTCCCCGATTATGCTGACAAATGCAACCTTTAAGTTGGAAGAAATAAAAAGTTGTTCAGAGGATTTCCCAAGTTTCCTGGCTCACTTCTATGCATTCTGACCGATGTCCCCAATGATGATAGTAAATGTACCTTTTGAACCTCCTACTTTACAGATAATATGGCTAATATGAGCATGGTTTGGCTAGATGGTTATTTAGCTATAACAGTGGCTTTTGTTGAAACATCAGTCACTTTTTGTGAACCAACCAATTACAGCCTGGATGGGAAGGGACATTAATTAAAAGGTTGAGGAGCTACAGTAAACTTTTGGAAGTGTTGAACTCATTGTTATGCATTAATGGTTATTAGGGATCGACCGATATGTTTTTTTTCTGGGCCGATCCTGATTATTATTAACCAATTAGATGATGACTGATGTATGGGGTTGATTGTTATGTAGTTTGCTTTGGCAATATTGTTGTTACACATTTATGCCATTAAAACTAATTTGAATTGAATGATATGTGGAATCGATATACATTTGCTGTAAAGTTTTTAATCTGGGTGTCAAAATTTAGAATAACAAACTCACAAAAAATTTGTTTCAAATTACAGGATTAAAGTTAATTGTCATGTTTCATCTTTATAAATAGTAAATTAAATGAATTAGAGATCCATCCCAGAGATGTAATTGTTAACTATGAGTGCTTAATTAACATAAACTTTGTCTTTACCTGCTACCATTTATATTGTATTTATTTTCTATTGTTAGGATTTTATTGATACATGTACTGACACTATTTATTTGTTCTGTTCTTTATCTATACTCTTATTGGTTTTTCATTAGTAAATAATTGCCTTTTAAATAAAGAAATAAAGAATAAATTGAGAACAGTAATCAAAATTAATATTATAAACTGTTTTCAGAGCAGCAACAAATGTAAAGTTTACATCAGCAAAGTCACTATATAAAATCAGTATCTCATTGGGACAAATGGAACATGTAAAATAAACTATATTCCTGACATCAAAATACTGACTAAAGTTTATAAAGACGACATCAGTCAGTCGTTCCTCCTCCTCCTCCCTCTGCTGCTGCTGGTAGAGAGGAGCCCTCCTAACTAGCTCCATGCATCTTCCACTTTTTGCTTTACTAAATTTATTGTTATAAAAATTGTTCAAATAATCTTGTTTACATGAAGTGAGGCGTGGGTTGTGTGGGTGCTGCTGGTGTTCCCAAAAGTCCCACATGCCACAAGCCGCAATGCACCAATCACAGTAGAGTTTTCACTCATCACTGTGATGAGTGATCAGTGTTTTAAAAAGCCGTGTCCATGTTTAAGAAGCTGTTGTCAATGTGTCAAATATAAAAAAAAAAAAAAATCAGTTTCAATGTTTTAAAAAGCTCTGTCAATATTTTAAGGCTTATGTGGAGTGTCCAGATACAAGGGTCTTAACTTCCATAGTCCTCCATTTATCTTGTAAATAAAATGTTAAGCACAGGAGTGTAAACAAAACTACAAGATACTGTAATGTTAGTAATGAAAGTAGATATGAAAAATAGTAATTTAATGCTATTCCGATGTGTGTGTCTTAAAGAGCTGCCAACATCAAAGAATTTCATGATGTCATCACTTTTAGAGGCATTTCAACCTTGCTAAGAAAAAAACCCAGATACAACACTGTAAAGTAGTGATACTTGTAACCTTAACACCATTCTTACATCTTGCAGGGAGGAAGTATTTCTCCTGGATGGTGGCATACAGCTGGAGCGTCAGTTGAGGCGTGGAGCCCAGAAAGGCCTGGATGACTGCGGTGCGTTTGAAGGCGTTTCTGTGAGTGGCCAAGGTGCGCTCCGTTTGGCCGATTTCCCACTCCATGGGCATCCCCTGCCCCTTCTTCAGACTGAACTTCCTGGAGATAGTGACGTAAGGCTCCTCCCTTCTACCCGCCTTGAAATAGACAACCAGAGCCTCGATACACCTGAGGACGTAATAAGAATGACAGAGTGGAGTAATGTTTTCCCACCAACAGAGGGCAGTGCAATGTTATGTTTAAGTTATGGGACACCACAAGGGGATGTTATGATGCCTTGTGTTTGAACATCCCATTTACTCATCATAGTGTGAATATGTGGGTAGTAAAGTAAAACACAAGAGTGGAATAAAGCAAAGTATCAGGGTTAATATGTCAGCAGTTTGTTGTTGCAGCTTGTTTTCAGTCCAGGAACTTAAAATTAGACATACAGGTAATATAACATTGATATTACAAATATTAGCTCATTAAAGGGGCTCATCATAAAGAAACCTTTCTTTGTTTTCTTACAGCTAAACAACCACAGGCACAATACTGAGAATCCACCAAAGGGCTGCCAGAAGAAAGAATACAGTTCTCTGAAGCCTGAATGGATACACTGGAAGTATCTGGGTGTGGTTCTCCTAGTGTTTGCAAGGTAAATGTGCCATGTGTTCACTGCAAGAGGTTTCTGTGCAAGAAGTGTAGACTGCTAACTGGCTTTTGTCCCAAATTACACAAAAGCTATATTCATGCTATAACAAGGAAACTACCTCAACTGGAAGTGCAAGGTTCCCACCTGCCAGAAACAAAATATATAATCCCTGAATCCTACTTGTAAACTCTCAGAGCTACACATCTGCGCTCAACAGACAAACACAGCCATCTGAGGATTCACACTGCAGCACTAAATATCCCATCACTGTGTAGGAATTTAATCTTCAGCTCCATGTTCTCCAACTTTGGACATAAGGCTCACAGGCTCAGGAATCCCACAGGAATCTGCTTCTCCATGGTTTAACTATGTGCCGCCCTGACTCTCCAAAGTCAGCAGTTTGACATTTTTCAGAGACTGTTGCTTCAGCTGCTGCTAGTGGGGGGCTGTACTCTTTACTTACAGTGTAAATACAACACAGTGCCAAACTTCCACACTAGCCCTGAACTGTGTTTGACCCAAATGTTAGAGGCTGACAGGGAAAATCTTTGTCGTTATTTAGAAGCCCGCTCTTATCTCTACACTAGCATACTTAATACCAGACTGATAGCCACCAGCAGACGAGGGTCTTTCAGCTTTAGTGTACAAAGTCTACAATAAAGTAACAGCAAAGGCACAAAAACCTGATTTATTGACATCCTTTCCCTGGAAATCTGGCAGCACAATGGGCTGAGGACGCAGTATGAGGGTACTGAACTTGAGCCAGCATGCACTTAGGATTCTGTAAAGCGACTGAGAGGCAGACTCAATTTCACTTAGGGGAAGGGGGAAAAAAAAACAGCATTACTGACAAATGCATTAGCCAAGAGAATCAATGTGCTGACTTCCGAGCCTGCGTCTTATGGATTTGTAAATGGACATACACAGGCTGCTGCGCTGGATTTGCAGTCTGAACACACAATCTGTTCCACAGTGTGTGAACAGAACCACAGTATGGTGTGACAAATTCCACATGAACGAAGAGGAACTGCCTTTAAAAACAACAACATCTGAAATACTGATATTGAAATACTGACATTCACTGACTAAAGGGCAGCAGAGCATTCAGGAACTTTTTTTCTACAGCCCTTTAGCAAGACCATCATGTGTGTCTTGGGATTACTGCAGCCGCCTGTGGAGAGTTTGTCAAACACAAACAAGAAGCTCTGCAAGCTGAGACTGGTCCAAGCTGATAGAGTAATGTTGTTTCTTTTCCTGCTTTGGAAGCAGGATCATATATTTAACGAGAAAAGTCAAGACAAAACAAGTCAAGGTCCACCCTGTGGCAGATAATCCTTCCCCTTCTTTAAGTTGGATATATTGACTGCGTGGATGATCCTGTGTCATAACATCTTCTGGTGGACTCAAAAACAACTCAAACAAGGCTCATAAAGAATTTCTTTGCAGTTATCTAATAAAGATGTGAGTCAAAATTCTGCTTTTGAGAGTGCACATGGTATGTTTGACTGTACAGCCACAAGATCAGCAATTACACCATCCCCGAGTCACACAGGAAACCTCCCATCTGAGCCAAGAAGGAGCAGAGGTGTTTGTTTACAGCAGCACAGCCTGGAATAAGATAAGCTTTACATAAAACAGAAGAACAGAGTCCAGAACACAACAGAATGAAATGCTCTGTAATGACAATCCCGCCATTTGTTTTCTGGCCTTGCTGCCACATTAAAAGCATGCTGTTCCAGATCAGTGTGATACAGTGATGGTAACTCCTAAAGGCATTCACAAAGCTCACACTGGAGATGCAGCCAGCTCGGTTGCATAGACTCGCTGTTTCATCGGTCATAGCCGTTTTAAATTCTTAGGTGGAAGCGTTAGCAGGGGCATAGCAAAAAATCCTGCACCCTGTACGGAGGCATTCACCATGGGCCCCTCCCCACGGGCCCCTCCCCACATCCACGGTTATTCATTATAGTATCTTTATAGGCCCTTCTCACGTAAGGACCCTGTATACTCTGTCCCCCTTTCCCCCCATCCAGCGCCCCACAGTTCCGGCGTGACTGTAGACTTTTGTGTCCAAGCTCCAAATTGATTTTTAGGCTCTTACAAGAGAGTATTGTACAATTTAACAGTGTTGGACTCACTGTGGGTAAAACCTGGCACCTACATAACCTACACTGAAACTCTTCCACCAACAGTTTGGTCAGAGATGTTAGGCAGTTAGCCTCAAGCAGAGATGAGGAGCGGGATACAGAGATCTCCACACCTCACCTGGCATTACTAGACATGGCAAGTTATCAGACATCACAGCGCTCCCCCTGGAGCCACAAACGACTTTATACAACCCTTTATTTTTTTAACGTATGCACTAGTAGCTACACCCTGCAAGTCTGCAAACTGAAAGTTTAAGCAATGCTATCTGCAATTAGACAATATCGTCTGATCTAGTGGTCTAGCTGTTAATCATGATAATAATAAAAGCCTCTATGGAGTTACTTCTGTGTCTTTATTATGCAATCAAAACATAGGCCTGAGAGCAAAACTATAGACATTAAAAATATCTTGCAAATCCTACGGTGCCCTTCCAGGTCAGTGCGTCCAACACCAAACCACTTCAACTTCCACACTGTGTTTTCTGAACGTAAAGTAACACATTGTCCATGAAGTTCAGTTCAACACTTCTCAGCTATAGGCCACATCACTGACATGGAAAACTATATGCAAACTGAATGTTCATTCTGTTTTCTGAGCACTCGCACTTCGGACTGAATTAGAAGATGTAGGTGGTCTCTTGTAATTACATGTGTAGCTTTATCTCCACTGTGTTAAACAGATATTTATAGAACTGTACCTGACCTTGGTCCAGTTAACTGTGGGAAATGAAAATACGTATTTAACACCATTCGCCTTCTGGTAAATACACTTTACATGTGTTACATTGCACATGGCACAAAAGGCTTTTATCAAAACTGGTAAATCAGGAATTATGTGAGCCTGGGTTTCTTGTGGCTCTCCTAGATCTTCATCTACATATCTTTATCTGCATACTTATATCGGCAAACTGTTTAGAAATGTATTGGGTGCCTCATATTTTAGCCTCCACTGAAAGCTGAGCAGCAAATCAGGTTATTTATATGCCTTTTAGCAACACATACTGCAAAGCATTCTGCCTGAGCTGAAGACAAGGTTGAATTTCCTGCTCAGCAAAGGAACACACCCTTATAGTAAATTGAGAGCAGTATCTCAGGGCTCACAGTTGACATATCAAAGTTCATACAGAGACAGAGAGAGACAGAGAGAGAGAGCTCAAGTCTCCCCGCCTACACCTTCCTACATGAGTCACAGTTCATCAGGCAGATTCTCACAGCTGAGACCAACTGAAACTGAAGTGCAAAAACAATGCCTCCCTCAACAAGTATGTTAATAGAGTCTTCAAACATTTTAAAATCTTCCTATTTAGAACACTTATTTGCTTCTTTTTCTAAATTTGTGCCGACCTGTCACATTTCCTTTCCCGCTGCTTTGATTTTCCAAGAATAAAATCAAGCTATATTTCTTGAAGGCTTTCTGGGCAACACGTACAGCCCCGGTCTTCCCTCTCTGTCCTCCTCAGACAGCCAGGCCTGGTCAGCGGTCTGTCTGGCGTGCAGCCCTGATGCCTTTGGGTGCTGATTATCCTGAGATGAGGTCATATGACTGGCCATAAACGCAAAGGATGTGTGCAGTGTCATTTGACAGACAGGTTTTAGAGTAACCACAAGGGATACAACAGGATGTGACCACACCATCAAGGAAGACTTCAAATTAAAAGAAGCTCAGGACTCATATCTTGATGTACATCCCCATTCAACACTTTGGATGATGTGGGAGGTTGTTGTGTTCAGTCGTCCCTCCTGTTCTTCACACTGAACAGATTTAGTTGATGAATCACACTCCAGTTCTCAGTTGGTGTTATGTAAGTTATGATGCTGCAACAGTCGATTACAAGGAATGAATGTGTTTCAAAACATTTAGTTGATGAACTGCAACAGATCAAAGCTGATTGACTGCTTTAAGTCAGCCAGTGTTAGGGCTGCAACTTACGTGAATTTTCATTATCAATTAATCTTCTGATTATTGTTTTGACTATGAAACATCCAAAAATAGAGAAGAAAGTGCCCAGCACAATTTTCCAGAGCCAAAGGTCTTGTCTTGTTCGCCCAAAACACCCAAATTTACAATATATGAGGAAGAAAAGAAGCAAGTCCTCTCATTAGAGAAGCTGGAGTCACTATTTTTGTGCCTGAAACGATTAACCGATTATTGAAATAGTCGCAGATTATTTTTCTGTCATAGACTAATCCATAAGTCACTTCAGCTCTAGGCAAATTTCTTTTAAAAAATAAGTCAGCTCCATCATTATAAACAATCTGCAGCATCATGTCTGCTCTCAAAGATCCTTGTAATGCTTTTAAGCAAACATAAGCACTGTACTGTAAACAGAGGCTGAATGTCTAGTGAGATGGATAACTGACTACAAACAAAACACTACGATGTAGGGCTGCAACTAACGATTCTTATTATCGATTAATTTGCCATCTACTGAATGCTTTGTCTCTAAAATGTCAAAGAGTGAAAATTCTTGTTAGAAATGTCCCACAGCCGAACGTACCCTCTTCAAATGTCTTGTTTTGTCAGACCAACAGTGCAAAGGGAAAATATAACCAGCAAATGTAATGTTTGCAACAAAAAAGAAACCATCAAACGGTTATCAAAATAGCTGCTGATAACTTTCTGTACATGTACATTGATTATTAATCATTCCAGCTTTTAGAGTAATGACTTTCTTTTTGGGACAGCATTGGAAATATCTTAATTTTGCTCTGATTTTTTTGCATGTTTTACTACACCACATCTATCCCTGGCTGGCTGCAACGTCGGACAAACACCTGCAAGTATGAAGTATATAACGCAAAGGTATCACGATTTATAGTGAATTGTCCTTTAACAACCACGCCCGCGTGTTGCACCATCTGACCCTCACCTACCTGATGACAGGGCCGAGCAGCAGCAGGTGCAGGAACAGGACCAGAGGCCGGTCCCGACCCAGGTCTCTGTGGATGAACGTCAGCGCCAACTGAATGAGCACAGCGGGCAGCAGCATGAAGGTGATGGTGAAGCCCATCCAGATTTCGTCGTGGGTCTTGTGGTACATGCTGCAGAGCACGGCGGCGGCGGCGAACTCTGCGCAGTAGAGCACCGTGGCCAGCACGACGCTGAAGGGAGGATGGACCCGGCTGTGGCAGACCACCAGCATGACTCCGTTCTCCGCCACCGAGGGGCACTCCTGAGGGTCTATGTGCGAGATCTCCCTCTCCTGCTCCTCCATGGCCACTTCGCACATGATCTCGTTCACTTTGAATGCGAGAAACGACTTCGACGTTAAACTGCAACTCTTCTTGCCGCAGTGTGCTCAAAAAAACATCACTTTCTGTAAACGCCGCCTTTGATGCGTCGTCTCTCCCAACTTTCCACCAAGTTCACCATCGCTGGCTTCACATTGTGTTTGCCTTTACGACTCGGCCGAGCCCCTCGCTCGCCAACCAAAACGCTTATGTTTCACTGTCCGATGTATCGTCGTACGTGGCGTCACCACCCTGTTTGATTCACGGGAAACCACCTCAACGTCCGCAGTGATATCACTTCTCCTACCGCACCGCCAGCGAGCAGGATCGGGAAAGTTCAGCTTTGTCATTCAGAACAAAAACTCAACCAGACGATCATCGTCCAAACTCAGAGGTCTGCAGTTTGAAGTTTCAAAAAGCGTGTTGTTCCTTATTAAAAGCGCACCGAAGTTTTCTCCACAGTCTGGCTGCAGGGCGTTTGGGTCTCTCCGTGTCGGCATACTTATGTGGCCGCTGGCAGGTCGTGTTTTCAATCTTTTTTGATGAGCTGGTAATGTATGGCAACGGCGTCAAGTCAGCCAGAAACACACGGGGCGATACCGGAAGTGATGGGCGTCTGCCTTCAAAGTAAGATGGATTAGAGAAAAGATTAAATAAACTTTACTCATTACTAAAGATATTCCTGTGAAAAAATAAATAACCACAAACAAATAAATTGACAAAAGATAATGGCTTCATATAATTAATATTAATGACAGGCATTGGAGGCAGAATATTTGATATGTTAAATATGTGCGCAAGAAAAGCAGAAATGTTTTGGACTGTCAGCTACCCTGGAAATAAATATATATAAGAAATATACGATACACATATTTGGTAAAATAAAATATACACAATAAAATAAAACAAAATTTAATAATGTAAAAGTAAAAATTAAATAATAAAAATTAAATAAAGGCAGGTGCAAAGTGCAAATAAAGGTGCAACACATTAAGAAGCTGCAGGGTATCGATTACAGTATTCCAAATTATAAGAAATTAATCAGTTGTACAGAAAGGTGGATTTACTGTGTTACATAAAATAAACACCTAGAAATAATCAGTTTAGATTAAAAATGAAAAAGACTAAACTAAATTATGTAAACAGGAGGGGGAGGTGCATCTGCTTCATAATGTAATGTTACAAATTGCAGGCATAGAAATAGTCTGTATTAATGGAAAATAGAAAAGAAAAACACTGGGTGAACAGTTTGATTGTACTGCATGTGGAAAAGGGTATAAAAACTATGGGAACATGAACAGAAACAGTGGATTGAGTTTGAGGTATACATGAAAAATGAAAAGTGTGCACATTTGTCTGGTTCATGGTTGGGCTGTTTTGAAAGCACAACATGTGGTATCTTGCACAGGTCACTCTGGCTCTGAGTGCTGCTACTACTACTGCTGCTACTACAAGTACTACACATACTACTTCTACGACTACTACTTAGAGGAGGAAATCAAAGTTGTAAAATGTCAAAGGTTACAATAACCAGTAAGAAAAAGGATCTATTGTGAATTAAGAAAAACACTAACATTTATATTTTACATTTCACGCTCTCTGGACTGCTTTTGCCAAACTTCTATTGATACAGTGAGATAACACACTGTTGTTTTATTACATCCAGTGTTGGTCCCATCTAAATGGAAGCACTGTAGAGGTCGAGCTTAGAGAGATCAGTTTCTCCGCACTTCCATTTTTAGTTTCACCAGCTGGTTGGACGTGGCCTTGTTCTGGTGACCTGCAGGCCTGCGAGTAAACAGGTGCAGCAGACACACACACACACACACACACTGAATCAGCTTTTAAAACTTCACTCCATCTTCTCATTCACTGTGTACACCGACATTTCCTTATTATGTTACTATTTGTTAAGGCTACATGACCATTAGACAACACTGACATTTTGTGATGCAGGTGAACGGAGTCTGATGTTTGATCAAGTACTTATGCAAACAGGGATTATATATTTGAAAGGTGCATAAGAAGAACACAATTTGCAGTGGCATACCTAACACATTACAAAATTATTCTCTGTGTTGCTTTGGTTGACGTCAACACAAACTTGTCACCTTTAATAAGTCCTGTCTTATTTTTACTGAAAAAGAAAAATCCATTTCTAAAAGTACTTTCAGTATGTTAGATGTGACTTGGCTGTCATTTCTCCTTCAACTACAAAACAACAAAACAAGTTGTACTGTGTATATTTCACTGTGAATTGTGGAATAGTTTCAACACAGCGCAACCCAAAGGTGCCAGCCACTTCCTGTCTGATCAGATCTGATCTCAGTCAGTGATATTGTGAAAGAGGTTGACACAAAGTATGAAGGCATGTCATTACTAATGCATGTGTTTGGTGAAACAGTGGTGTGGGTCAGTGACTTCAGACTGCAGAGGCTCTGTGTTCTGTGGAGACATGGGGAAGTGGAAGACGGAAACCTCATTATAGAGCAACAGACATGCGCAGTACATAGTGTTACCAGCCAAGCAGGTCAGGGTACACTGCTTGTTTGTTTCAGCGACAGAAATAAACAATTCATTCTGCCTTTTTTTGAACTAAGGGATAGTTTGACATTTCAGGAAATATGCTGTTGCTGAATTAGATGAGAAGATCGATACCACGCTCATGTTTGTATGATGAATATGAAGATACAACCAGCAGCCGGTTAGCTTAGCTTAGTATAAATCCACCTAACAGCATCTCTAAATCTCACTAATTAACATGTTATATCTCATTTGTTCAGTCTGAACAAAACATTTCACAGTCCCAGTCACCTCCTGGAATCACCACTGGTGGCCTGGGATATAAGGATTTGTAAAATCATGTATAGCATGTTAATTAGTGAATTTTGAGTGCCGGTAGGCAGATTCCTGTTACCTTTGGACAGAGCTAGGCTAGCTGCTTCCCTCTGTTTTCCAGTCTTTATGCTAGGCTAGGCTAACCGTGTCCTGACTGTTGCTTCATATTTATCACAAAGGCTTAACAATGATTTTGATCTTTTCATCTAACTCTTGGCAAGAAATCGGATTTTTGAAAATGTTGGACTGTTCCTTCTGTATGTTAACCCAGATTGCAAATCAGCAGTTGGGGGTATGAATCACGTTTGCAATGTGGAGAACAGGAAAAGATGGGGGTGTGGTCCTCAGCTGCTGCTGTTTTTGCACTGTGTGTGTGTGCGCACGCGCGTGTCTCAGTGTCAGCTGATACAGGGCAGTGGTCAGAGTCTGGGATGAGTCTACTCAGCAGAGGAGGGCAGAGCCTGATTGGACATTGGTTTAATGACATAATGAGATCAGGTCTGCACACAAACCATTGCTCCAGGTGTCTGAAAGCTGTATAGTATAATTTCATTATAGCTGCAGAAGCTCTGTTCCTTAGTCCACTGCCTTTAGGGTTTTTATTTTTTATAAACATTAAGATATTAATTAATCAGTGTTGTGGATTGGTGTGTATAGATGTAAAAATATGTTCAGCTGTGAGCAGACTGAGAGGAAGCTTCAGATGAAATTAATTTTAGCTTGTCAAGAACTAGAACATAGAGCCATTATATTATTTACAGAGACTACATGACGCACAGCAGCGTCTGGCAGTGAAAATAGATCCTGTGAATATGAGGCCATCTAGTGGCTTATGCTGCATCACAAGACGTGTTGGACTGGCTTAATTATTGTATTATGGTAATACAATTATGTAATATGTTGATCCTCTGTATGCAGTGAGCTAAATAAATAAATGTGTTGACACCTGAAATATAATTTTGTTGTTTCCCTTTATATTATCTATGCTGAATTGTATTTTTTTTTTTTTTGTGTATTTGACATGAATAGTGGTCATTGATCAACAGGGGAAGAAAACTGTAAATGAGCCAGATTAGGCCAAAAAAGGCTCATTTTCATCTGTTGTGCCTGGACAGATATTAAAAAAGCACCATACGAATACAATAATATGACATATCTTAAGAAAACATATAATTAATATGCACAGAATAGTACAGTACACATCCAACAATAAATATTATCATAAACACGGTAACATGTTAGTAATAGCTACAATCCATATTAGCATCATTTGTGAAATTATCCCCACACCACATCAAATCCAATCAAAATGTACCTCACAAGAAAAATAAGGTTTATTGTAACAGGAAGAAGAGGTCACAGCACGTCACAGATCACACCATGAGACACTTTTAGTTCTCCTGGTAGGATATATGCACCTTCGTTTGGTGGTTAAAGAAGAATCACGCCATCCAATGGGATTAGCGATTGGCTCAAGGGACTCTGGGATTGGTAGAAATACTGATTTCCCAAGTTGTACCTCCCACATGGGGTGACCAAAGGCTTAGTGTGAGCCTGATTAGTTTTGTAGTTGGCGGACACAAGATGTTAGTAGAGACGAGCACCCAAACAAATGCATGGACATAGACATACTTCTGTAAGTACTCTTAAAATTGGTCATTCAGTGGTATCAGGTACTAGAGTTTGGAAATGCTTTGTTTTTATCCATTCAGTCACTGCATTTTAGCACACATGTGTGCTGTTTACTCATTGTCTCTGTGAATTTAAACTGGTGCGTTGCTATGCATAGTGTTTTTAGATGTGGTTGCAGAAATATTAATAAAGATATAGAGATAAAAGTAATTACTGTAGGTCTGCGATTGGTTTACTGTTTACATCAACATGTTTTTCATGACTATTATTAATGCTTATTGAGATTTTTGTTGTACTTTTTATAATTATACTTGGTATTCTTTCTAATATCTACATTTACATTTACTCATTTCTATTTACTCAATATCTATATTTCTTTAGTTTCTCATTTTGTGTCAGCTTTCTGATATCACTAAAATAAACATTTATATTAACATATAATAATAATAATAATAATAATCCTTATTTGTAGAGCACTTTTCAAAAACAAGTTACAAAGTGCTTTAACAAGTGTAAAGAATAATACAAAAAAACAAGATAAGAGCATGAAAACATTGAAAAGACTAAAATACAGATTAATATAAAATTAGTAAAATACAATAAAATAAAAGGGATAAAATAAAGTCAAATGAGATCGGGAAAGGCTCTCCTATAAAAGTATGTTTTAAGAAGGGACTTTCACTGACTCAGCCGACCTGATTTCCTCGGGCAGGCTGTTCCAGAGCCTCGGGGCCCTGACAGCAGACGCTCTGTCCCCTTTAGTTTTCAGTCGAGACTCTGGAACAGACGACAGACCTCTGCCCGAGGATCTCAAGGTACGTGCTGGTGCGTATGGGACTAAAAGGTCAGAAATATAACAAGGCGAGAGGCCATGAAGAGCTTTAAAAGTGATCAATAGAATTTTAAAGTCAATTCTAAAACATACTGGGAGCCAGTGTAATGAAGCTAAAGTAGGAGTAATGTGGTCATATTTCTTTGTCCTGGTTAATATATATATATTTACAAAGTATGGCTCAGAACCAAAAAGATCTCAGTAACCAGTATCACTCAAGAATTTGTCACATTAAACAAAATGCTTTAAATGATAAAATTTAAAATTTGATTTTGTATTTCACTAGTTATTTTTTTAATCTAATTAAAGTTGAGGTATGCGATTCTAGAGAAAACCATTATCATGACAAATACCACGATATAGAGTGAACGACAACACATTAATGTAACTAACGTTGGCTATGTTGTGGGTTAGCAAACTGTTGCTACAGCTGCTGCTGTGTAGCTAACATGCAGAGGTGACGAGAGGGTTTTCCGGAGCAAGCACAACGCCATAATGTCTGTGGGCAAGTAATTTAACGTTACCTGACACACAAATCATGGCTGGAATAGTGTTATGTAGCTCGGTCCAGGCCACTTTGTTTGCTTTCTATTTACAGAACCAGGGATGTGTACAAACACTGGATATTTTTGTCAGCGAAAACACATTAGACTGTGAGAGGATATTTGCTGAATTTGACAAAAGATGTGTATTGGATTAGAATCGCTTACCCCACCTTTAATGTTCTTTTTTTAAATCTCCACATTGAGCAGACACATACATCTTTTACATTCAAACTACCACACAGCCTGTAACTTGTGCATTCAGCAATGTGGACAGGTGATGTCTTTGTATTTTAAAAACACTGTTAACTGCTGATGGTGACACTGTCAATTATTTGAGAGCCAAAACAAATATGGGTCAGCTTGTTAACAACACTGTAAAAGCAGGCCACCTAAACTGGTTTAGCAGATTAAGGTGCCTCAACAGATGCACTGGACAAGGGACTAAAAGATCTAGCAGTGTTTTGGGTTTTTTTGGCACGACCTCAGATACAGCTGCTGCTTGTGTATTGCAAGACTTGAGAGGACCACTCATAGTTCCCTAGACGTTGCAGAAAGATTTTACTGGGCTCACACATCACCTGTTCCACACAAGTAGATACTAGTTACTGAAAAAATACAAGAAAATGTTACTGATCCGAGAAAATAAGACTTGAAATTAAAGCTAGCTAAAGAACTCTAGATTACAGCTAATTTTAGATACCTTTGTGCTGGACCTGGCAATGACAGTGGCAGTGTCTCAAACGACCGGCCCCATTTTTGTATGTGTGCGTCAGAGTCATACAATGGTTGACCATCTGTTTTTAGGTACCAGTTCCAGAGAAGATGGTGGCCCCTTTGCTCACCTTTCTCACCTCACGTAAACATGTTCAACCTGATGAGCAACTGCTGCACCTGGGTCTCCAAAATACAGGAGCCAATCAGGTAAAAATAATGCATTGCGTGAAAAATGAGTGAAAAGTATAATGAGTCTAAAAAAATGTGATCGGTGATGCATGGGCTGATTTTGGCAAAACTTATTTCCAAAAAATAACAAGCCTAATCGCAAAGCTGGGCAACAGCAACCACAATGAAACCTCCTACATTCACTACATTTGAAATAAAATAAATCCTAGTGTGGTTAGGTGCAGACATTTCTCTGCTCATAGGAACTGGTCTGAACGTGACTTAATACAAACAAAAGTGAGCAAGCATTTGTACAGAGAAAGTTAGAAAAATCAAAATTGCATCTTCCTCTTTCTTTTGGTAGTTTTGTATAACATGAATTTGCATGTCATGTACTTTTCATTGATGCTTCCTGCTTTCCGGTTGCTAAAACATTGAGCTGTCATCTAAAGCAATATGCTGCTCATTCAAGTGAAAACTGCATATTTCTTTGCAGGAAAATGACCATTCTGGTGGTTGGTCTTGACAAAGCAGGAAAAACATCTTGCATCAGAGGCATGTTAAGAGGTAATTCAACAGTGACTTTAAAACGCTTTTATCTCTTGAAGTGCTTAAAAAAGAAACACACAAATGACCCAGCTGTGTTTCACTTCATGTATTTTCAGTCCCCCATGGTGGGGAAGCAGGACCCACCCAGGGCTGCATCCGAAATGAGCTCCGAGTAGAGAACTACTTGGTCACCTTGTTGGATGTGGGAGGATCAGCAGAGTCGAGAGGAACTTGGAGGGAGCTCTATAGAGAGGCCCATGGGATAATCTTTGTGGTGGACTCCAGTGACAGGCAGAGGATAAAGGAGGTCAAGGGGGTTCTTGCTGATCTGCTGAAGCAACCCAGAGTGGCAGGAAAACCCATATTAGTGTAATTATATTCAACTGTATACATACACTAAAAGTGTGATCTAATATCATATGCAGTGTAAACAGAGCCCTCCGATGGCTGATGAGAGGAAATACTGAAATACCTAGGCATTGGGTAACTGAGGCCTCTGTGCTCAAACCTTTTCTGTTTAGGTTGGCTAATAAACAGGACAAAATGAACGCTTTGCTGGGAAATGAGCTGATTGAGATTCTGTCACTAGAGAAGCTGGTCAACCAGAGTCGCTCTCTGTGCCATATTGTAAGTGTTGCTTTAAAATTCACTAATGCAAACTGAACAAACATAAATGTCTTGTAGGTATTGAAAGATATTATGGATGACAGACAAGCCAGGGGGACAGAAACAGACCTTTTTCCTTTCCCTCTCAGGAGCCTTGTTCAGCCTTAATGGACCTGCGACGTTGGTCGGACAGAAAGACTCTACGAGGCCTTCGCTGGTTGCTGCGTGCTGTTTGTCTGGATTACCCAGAGCTGTGTACTCGTGTAGCCCAGGACAGCAAGAGGCCTCTGGAACCAAGAGAGAAGGAAAAGACCTGGAAAACGGAGAAAGTTCGCAAAAAAAACAAGGGGGAACGGTAACATTCAAAGTTTTCTTTATCCCAAATATTGTAAAGATCACCATGAACCCAAGCATTATTCATCACTTTATTTGAGACACACACTGACCTGTTATGTTAAATGTTTTCTCACCTCAGAATGCGATCCAGTAAGTCAGATCTTCGCCAGGTTCATCGGCCAAAAGACAAGGAGAAGCCCAAGAGCGAGGGAAAGCTGCAACCCATTCGAAACATGCTGCAAAAGGTCAGAAAAATATCTTGCCTCGTTTTTTAAAACTACTCAGTGGCCAGTTTATTAGGTACACTAGTAAAATATAATGCAATCCAATACAACAGCTCAGACATAAATTCTACCTTTGTAAAGATGATGATGTTCAGTTTTTATTGAGACCATCAATGGTGTCCTACCAACAGTATAAAACCATAGAGAGCTCAGAAAACCAGGAAATATTCACATTTGAGAAGCTGGAACAAGATCATTTTGGCATTTTTTGTTTTAAAAAATGACTCAAAACGATTAACAATCGACTAATTGATTAATCGTTGCAGCTCTCTACACCTAGGTCTGTATCTCACCCTTTTTCCAAGAGTTACGTCAATAGTTATGCTTGTGTCCTTTGTTACCCGATTTTTGTATTCGTTTTTTATTTTTGAGTCATAATTATGACGTCCTCTATTATGATGCGATATAAAATAAATGTTACAAATTAAACATAAAATGGTGAAATGTATCGACAGGAAACCACTCTGAAAAAGAAGCTGAAGTCAAAAAAGAAGAAGAAGTTGGTTAAGGTCAAGAAAGGTGAAAAAGATCACGAGGAAGGAAATGAACAGCAGGATGAAGAGGAGGGTGACAGTCAGGAAGGAGAGCAAGAAAACGCTGTTCACAGAGAGAAAGCCAGCAGTGCCCTGATTCCCCCCAAAAAAGGCCAACCAAAACGCCAAAGAGAGGTGAAAAAAGAGACTCTGGACATGCCAGAATCACCTGACAATGATGAGAAGGAGCTCAAAGGTTAAAATCTGTATAATAATGGCCTAACTTTTATGGTTATTAGCTGTTTAAGATTGGAAATCTAATATTTATTTTATCTTCTATCTAGCTAAAGGGGAAAAGAGGAGGAAGAAAAAAGTGGTCAAAGTAAAAAGGAAGAACAAGATCAACACAGAGGAGATGCCTGGAGATTACTCTCAGTCTGTGGACTTGTCTTCAACCTTTGGTGAGCCTCATCCACTCCTTCCATCTCCAGATCAAACACAATAACACTTTGGACTCTGAAATGATGAAATCACAACTTTGATTTTTAAAAGATGACCCTGTCTCCCGATAGATCTTTACCGAAAAGCAATACTGGCTCTGAAGGAACGTCAGGATCAGGGACAGTGAGAGTGAATCCCGGTTGTGTCCTGCGACGTCAGTGGGCGGATATGGTCCGCAGCAGTAGTACACAGTCACACTTCACAAACTCTCATACCCTTTTCCTTCAACACAATCAACAGGGGAAAGACTCAATTCCTGACTGCTACATCTTTATAACTCTATAGACTATCACTTTAGGCCAGGTCACTGAACATTCGTAAGTGAAACTGCAAATTCCAGTGTGTAGTGAAGGGCAGGTCTGCATAATCATGTCATTATTGAAATAGTAATTTAAAATAAAATAAAAAACATTAAAGTCAAATATGTAAATAACAATATATACATTTTAAAATGTTGAAGATAAAATTGTGTAACTGGCCAAAAATTTTTGTTTGTTTGTCTATGCAATATTGTTTGTAAGGGAAAACATGATGTTTGAACTGCATACTTTTTTATGATTATTTTAACATTTCCCCAGCAATGAACAATGTACTGGGCAGAGTATGGGACATTATTGAAGTGATGAACACACCTATGAAACTGTATAATAAACATTTTGTCACTACTTGCATGGCATATCTGTTTACATTACAGCAGCATCAGCTGCAAAGTACGAGTTAGTGAGATTTAAAAATCTAACACAGGCTATGAACAAAGACCAAGATTGTTTATCTGGATGTATAATCAAATAAGCTGAGTTCTGTTGTTTTCCACCTTTTGTTTGTCATTTCACAATGATGCTGACAGATCTCAGCCCCAAAATGTACTGATCCCACAACATTCCTCCATGGCAGCCTTCCAGTCATCTTGACCATTTTCCACAATTCACAATTCATGTCCTACATCTGGAGAAACCCTGTATTTATCAGTTGGCACAACAGATTTCACTGTTAGTGCTACAGCTTCGGACAGTTGTTCAGTTTGATCAATAATGACTGTACTCTCGACTTTAGCAATGACAAAAAAAAAGATAAGCAAAACTTCTGTGGTTTTTTGAGTGACCACGATGACTTTTCCTTGCAAAATCATTATGGCATATGGTTCTGTTGCAGCTTAAAGTGTCTCTATTACTCACTGGTGAAATTTTGGCCTTATTTTTTCATCATGTAAGATATTTCGTGTCTTATAGTATCCAGAAAATACAATGATGTTTAATTATTCCTATATAGACTTATATTTTGACATGATTTTTGTGAAGTATCCTTTTGTATCATCTCTTGTCCCAGGGCAGGGACTTCCTGGAGCTAGTTGCCTTGACCTAAAGGTATCTATCTGCTAATTGAACTCTCTGCATGAAAGCAAATAAATCAAATGGATTACTATTGTGCTTTAGTGGTGCATATTCCCAAGTACTACAATGTTAGCCTCCAGCTTCTGGGCCCTTGGAATTATTGGCCCTCAGCCTTGCTGTTCCCCCTTGAGAGTTTAGAGACGATTTATTGTAGTTATAACGGCCTACTAGCACTATCAAGTCCGTGTTATCAATATATATAATGTAATGAAAGAGTATTGCTGTGTGTGAGTTGCGGATGAGCTCCTGTCGGGCTACAGCTGTCCGCTGCTCCTTGATGCAGAGAGGGGAGCAGCGCGTCTCCATTTTTGTGTTTCATCCAGAAGCCCATCCCCCTGATGCATCTTCACCGGGAAACCGTCCGCCTCCCATTCAGTTCAGTGGGAAGCGCCTGCTGCATGCACAGTGGCGAAACATGGCCTCACCAAGGACAATAACTATTGTGGCCCTTTCTTTTGCTTTGGGTTTATTTTTCGTGTTCATGGGGACCATCAAGCTCACCCCGAGACTAAGCAAGGATGCATACAGTGAAATGGTGAGTAAACCGTAATGTTAAACTGTCCGCAGCTGTGAGAGTAAAGGAGGCCATTGTTCTGTGTTGGTGGCAGACGCGAAAGGCTCTCAGGAGATGCTGGCCTAAATAGTCACAGATACATAAAATGAATGCTTTCGATATTCTAATCTGCCTCTGTGAAGCATTCATTTCCCAAGAGGAGATTCTTGTAACGTTATATAAAATGTTAAGACCTGCTGTATTGCCTGTACCAACAGTTAGCACATAACGTTAGGCTAGGCCTAAGTTATATGTTTTAAGATAAACCTCAAAAATATGCCGGTATTACCATAGTTATTATCCATGAGTCAGCATAGATAGATAAAACAATCCAATATGTGTCTGCCATTAGCTAACGTTAGCCGCCGAAACAGCGATGGATAATGAATGAGTGACTGCACCTTACTTTCCTAATAACTTACATGCTATAATCTTAAACATGCCAACATATATACCGGATAATCAAGATGTGTAAGCTATAGCTCGCTCTTTAAAGCTTATTCTGTGGCTGCTAGGCTTTTCGTTTCATATGAAGAGGAACTTAACCGCTAAAGCGCAATGGCGGCGCATTCCAGCAAATTCGCTAAGATGCACCTGTCGGTGCTGATGTTGAAATGAAGATTATATCTGGCATGTGCTCAGGCTTCCTGGGTAAATCCAAATTAATATGCCCACTTTCTTATCATTACTTTACAGATGTATGGGTTATATTTTGCCAGGCAGCAATAGGCAAGAGAGTAATTGTGCAATTTAAAGGAATGGAATGAAAATTAAATGTTAAACAAGAACAATGACCTTACATGCTCCTTAAATGACCTCACTAAAAGACACCCCATGGGAGTTTGTATGACCAGTTAAATGTTAGACTACTTTTTCATTTCAGAAAAGAGCATACAAGAGCTATGCCAAGGCATTGCCTGGCCTGAAAAAGATTGGGATCAGCTCTGTCCTGCTTCGTAAGATCATTGGCTCTCTGGAGGTGGGCTGCGGTGTGGTGCTCACCCTTGTGCCGGGCAGGCCGAAGGATGTGGCCAACTTCTTGCTGCTGCTGGTCATGCTGGCTGTCCTGTTCTTCCACCAGCTAGTTGGAGACCCCCTGAAACGTTACGCCCACGCTCTAGTCTTTGGTATTCTGCTCACCTGCCGACTGCTTATTGCCCGCCAGAGTGATGACCGGCCGGAAAGAGAGGACAGCAGAGAGGAACAGCACATCAACGACCAGGAAAAGAACAAGGTCAAGCAGTCTTAAGATCCTCTTCTACTTTGGTCCAAGCTACAAGAAAGGGAACCTGGTGCACATCTATGGATTGTAGTGATTCAAATTTGAAAGGAAACAGTCACTCCCAGTAATAATACCCCTCACACCCATCTCGTGTCCCATCCAGCTGGCTGACTGATTACTCTCACCTACTCCTCTGCACTCTTAATGTGAAACTGAGAACTCCCGGTGGTCCATACATCCTCTACATAACCATGGACAATCATACCTGTGGAATCTTTGACGAGCTCAACTCATTGTCACAATAGTCCCTCCATTTTCTCTATTTATTTCAGTCCTACATGTATTAAATGTGTTTGTGTTTTTAATCGGGTATGAATTTAATTTATGTTAGAAGTTGGTTTGAGAATGCTGTTTTTCATGAAAGAATCTTTGTAGCTTGTTTTTCTAATTTGTTTTTATACTGTAGGTAGGAGAGACTGGGAATGAATTTCAGTAGTTCAAGTGTGTTTCATTTGGTTATTATTATAGATCATAAACCAAAATGAGCACTTTTGAAAGAATTTTTTACTAATTATACATCAACTACTATTACATATCCACATCTTATGTTGGTGCAGTGTTACCAGAAGCCTATTTTAGAAAGATAAATAAATCCTTCTTCATCTTTCCTCTCAGATTATTGCAAAAGTACGCATGAAATCCTTTTCTTCAAAGTAAAATAAGCTGAATATCCTCTGTCTCCTTTCAGTTCAGTTATCACAGTGATGTTGTTTTGCTGGAAAGGACAGCAGTTGCTGCCTCAGGTGTCTGCCGCTAGCTTGTACAGAGAACATAACCAAAATCAAAAAAGTCTTTTTGCCTGTTAAAAAATGGAATTTTACCTTTTGTAATTCACAGTTGAAATCTTAAACTTGTCACTGTCTCTTAAAGATTCTGCACATCTGTTTGGTTATTTTTTTCCTCACTCAAGATGTGAAATGTACTCTTATTACAGTTTTGTTATGGGGATGAAATCGCAGTTGAAAATGCTGTTAGTTTTGAGATTCACTATTTCTGTAAATTATATCCTTAAAATAAAGAAATGGAGGTGAGACTGACTAAATATTGCTTGTTTTATTAGCACTCTTGCATTTCATTCAGTGAAGTTTATGATGTTTGCAACAATGGGTGCTGCTGGGGATATCTGTTTTGCAAACTGGTTATATAACTACAGCCAGTCCCAGTCAAATTAATTCCTTCATATCAGCACATACACTAAATACAAAGTTTGTGTGCCCAGATAAAAAAGGCCCTGACATTTCTGGGTGCATATCATTTTAATACTCACATTCTCTAGACAAACCTAGACGACCTACCCCTACTTAATTAGACATGTAGTGCTTATCACCATGTCCTGTAAAGGATTTGTTACTGGTTTACTGGTCAGTTTCTGCTTAACTTGAGCAAAGAGTTTAGGCGCTTTATTTTAACACCGACAACTAATAGATATTGTAGGTTTATCAGATTTAGCATGAAACTATTACAGTTAGGAAGAAATTATGTTACAGGAAAAGATTGATTAAATTGTTTTATTTTGTAAACACACTTTTTGGTGACCTTTGGAGGTCCATCAAATAATTTCACAGTTATCTGATAATACAGCAAGTGGCTCAGATCAAATCACAGTAGAGCACCTTAAGTATGTAAGTCCAAAGGATGCAGCCCTTCTTGCCATTTGTTTTAATGGTTTTATGACCCATGGAATATTACCAGACTCGATGTTAGCCGTTACTCTTGTGCCTGTCATTAAAGACGAGACTGGCAAGGTAGGAAGTGCGGATAATTATTGGCCGATCGCACTAGCCAGTGTGTTATCCAAAGTTTTAGAAAGAATTTTACTTGATTGTCTAAGTGAGTATACTGACACCACAGACAACCAGCTTGGCTTTAAGGCTAAGCATGGTACTGATTTATGTACCTTGAAAGAAGTACCTGTAATGTATAGGAGACAAAACTCCTCTGTTCTAATTGGCTTTATAGATGCCTCTAAGGCTTTTGACCGAATCAATCACTAGAAGTTGTTTCTGAAATTGAAACTAAGGTGCGTGCCTGACAGCGTGATAAGAATCCTGGCATACTGGGATGCCAACCAGAGTATGCAGGTCAGATCAAGCTAACATGTTGGCAAGAAATTTTTTTACATGTGTTCAGACCATGTTAAGATAAGGCTCTTTAAAGGATATTGCACTCCTCTCTATACTACCCCATTGTGGGCCAAATTTAAAGAGGTGGTATTATGCTCATTTTCAGGTTCAAAATCTTATTATGGGGTTGTACCAGAACAGGTTTACATGGTTTAATTTTCAAAAAACAACATATTTTTCTCATACTGCACATTGCTGCAGCTCCTCTTTTCACCCTTATTTGTTGTACACCACCCTCTTGAGCTACAGAGTGATGTATTTTCATTGCGCAGTTCCCAGGCAAGGACTAATAGCCAATCAGAAGCAGAGAAGGGCAGGTCGTAAGAAACAAGGTAGTGTGATCCTAAAGGGCTCTGGTGTGATCCAAAGCAAAGCAGCTTCAGACTGCGACCGTAACTAGCAGATGGTATAAGTTACTCACAAGTCCACAACATCATTGTTCCACATCTTACCATAAACCACTACAAAAATCACCATATTTCAACTCAATTTTACATTAAAATTGGCCGAAAAATTTGAACGTTTGCTCAGTAGCTTTCACACCGGGTGTAACATTAGCATTATAGTTATAACTTTAGCTGCGACACACACATCAGCGATCCACACAGCTTTCTCTTTTTTAAGTTAAAACGTTTCAATATTACTCAGAATGTAAAGACAGATAAGCGGTATGAAAACCTTCCAGCTGTGTTTTTCTCTGCCGTTGTTGCTGCAGCCGTCTGTGTGACGGCGGGAGCAGAGGGCTCTGTGAGCGGGTTGGCGCAGGCTTCCCCCGCCGCCACTTGCGGAGCTCCTCAACTCCGAAAATATTCAAGCACATTTTTGTTCCGCCTTCACTTCTCGTAAATCTGTCAATATTCAAAATCTACACAGCAGATTTTTCACCTCAAAACTTCTCAGAAGTGGATTTAGTGATGAAATTCCATACGAAAACTGTAAAATATAAAACTTTCTGTTGCTGGCCTCTGTCTGGCGCACGCACTGATGATGCAGTGAATAGTGAAAATCTCTCTGACCAATCAGCAGTCTGTCATGTTTTCACATTACATTTTAGTATCCCTCAGCTTGCTTGGAACCTCGACGGAGGTGAGGTGATACGAGAAAAAGTACCTGGAAGCAGGTACTGGTACAACATTTCTACAACGGAAAACCAAACAAAGGCAAGTGGAGCCAAAGGGCCTCCGCTCAGACCAGCTTGGTTTGAGGGCGTGCCTGACCCCCCTAGCCGCTGGGCAAGCTTTATGACGCGTTTTCATTGTGACGTCACAGTGAAGGAAGTGAATGGCTGGACTACAAACGAGCTGTTTTCAGGCAGTTCAGAGCAGTGCTTTCTGTGGGAGATGGGAACTCCCTGTGGGCTGGACTTTGGGCTTTTTCATTTTGCAAACCTGTTACATGCACAAAAAAGATATATAACTCAATAAAGGAGAGGGAAAAAGCCTAAAAGCACAATACCACCTCTTTAAAAAGACAACAATATATAATCTTCAGGTTCCCTATAATGACTGTATTGTGGTGTAGTAAAAGTGACTTGTTTTGTAAGGCAAGAGTCAACACTTTCCAGGCTCTACTGAGAAATCTGATGTACAAATTTATCTGTCGACTGGATGGCTCTCAGAATGGCATAGTAATAGTGTACGATACCAGTAACCCCTGTGGAAGCATTGGTATAATAAAAATCACCCATTTTTTTCACATGTTTTTGTATTTGTGCTTTGGTATTTTAGGAGGTGTTGTGTGTCTATTATGATGTTGTGTGTTTTTCTGATGGACCCCGAGTTTGACAATAAAGTTGAACTGAACTTTGCTGTGAGAGGATATCTGACTGCAGAATTTGACGCATCTGCCTGTGCTTCATTTTAGTGTGGTTTTCGACACAGCAAAACCCATACCTAATCAGACAGGCAGGAAAGGACCAGGCTCATGGTAGACTGAACACTGGGGGTGAGGGCACAAACAGCTGCATTCAGTTTTCAGCGTTACTCAGACACTCTGTTATATCTTCAGTGCTCAAGACAAATTTTGGGCCTGCTTTTTCCCCTAAGCATGAAAACTGGACTGAAGGTAAGTTACAGCTTACAGTTTGGGAGAAAGTTAGGAGAAGAGAGGTAGACTACCTTTAAAATTATGTATTATTTCTTTCCCAAAGAACTAATTGGCACTGTGGTGGTTGCAGAACAACTTAACCACCATGAACATATAACTAAATATAGCAACAGGTAAATGTTGAATGCATGTTGTTGCCATTTTCTGACAATTTGGTTTTGTAGGGTTCTGAGAGTTTACATAGCCTAGTTTTGGTTTTATTTGCCAGGTTTTGAGATCAAGTCAACTGACACAAAATTAATTGGAAACAATTTTGATCATTGCAAAAATGCAAACCATTCAGAGGTTCCAAGTTCTTAAATGTATTTGTGGACTGTGTAAAACTAAAATTTCTGTAAAACAAAAAAATTAAATGTCACATTTCAGTTCTGTGTGAGCACCACAAACCTGCATTGTATGACTGTTCATCTCAAAGAGTGATATCTCAAACCCTGGGCAAATAAAACCATCACAAAAGTTAATCTGCGAACCTGGCCATTATCACAAACTACTTCAAACAATGGGCTGTTAAGTTCTCTGACGAGTCCTTCACAGGTTTGTGTACTGGTATTGATGTGTTAATATATATTTTTTATACAGTTTAGGTAGGCTACAAGGTAAAAAGTATGGTAAAACAGGTTGTAAAGTGAAATTAAGTTTTTAACTCCCTTCTGCAACGTCGCAGACATTATACACTAATACAAAAGCAACCATAATTTATGGTTATTAATACCCAATTTTTTAGTACGTTTTTTACTGACCAGCTTTCGACGTTGTTCGACGAAGCCTTCTCTCATTAAATACCAAAATCTTATCCATGATCCATGGACAGGTAGCTCTAGACCCTCTGGAGTCGTTGAAGGCAAACGGACTACAACTGCCAGGAAGCAAGCGAGCGGATGGACTGTATTGCGCAAGCGCAGAGCAAACGGTCGCGCGGAAGATTTGAGTTTTGTTTGAATAGCTGAAGTAGGAGTAGGGTACAGTGTTCAAGTTTTAGCAATGTAGAAATGGCAGCAAAACTAAACCTGTCGGAGTCGTCGGATGTAGACCCGTCGTCTCTAAACGACCAATCTGTGTCCAGCCGGAGCAGTAACAGAAGTCTGAGAGTCGCAGAAAAGGAGAGAAGGAAGATCGAGGCGGAGGACCCGTTTGTTCTGGCCCTGAAGTACTTCTGTGACGGTAGGAAAACAGGAGCAGATGGTGGCGTGTTGCTGTTACCAACGGCAGTAAAGTTAATTAGCTGCCTAGGATTTATACGTTAACGTAAGTTACGTTAATTAAAAACAGACAAGGCCAGGAAGACACGACGTTAACCTAAGTTTACTCCACTTTGTTGTTGGATTTGGAGTGTAACTGATAGCTAATGTTGCTAATATAGGCTTTCTAGCTGTTGACACAGTGTATGAGATAAAAAGGGCTAGCATTAGCTTTAACGTTAAGTCAGTAATGTCAGTATGTAACAAACACAAACGACACCTCAATAAAAGCTTGATATTGGAGGATCGACTCGTAGTTTTGTGACCCCATCTCAGTTACGTGACCGAATCTATGAAGATTGATGCCTTTTGTTAGATTTTGCCCGACGAATGAGGTTTGAATGATGGGCAAACAAATGCGAATCTGAAAAAGCTTATTAGTTAATATTATGGGTGCTGTCATACGTACTGTAATACTGTTTTAGGAGATGCTCTCTTGTATTTTGTGATCGGAATTGAAAATTCAACTACATCTGCATTTTTTTTTCTGTGGTAACATACTAATACATATTCTGATAGCTGTGTAATTACTGGAGATGCCATAACAGACATCGGTGCCCGGCAGTGTAGATATATGTCTGTACAACTCTAAACCAGTGGTTCTCAAACTTTTTCACTTCAAGGTCCCCTAAACTGACACAAAAGAGACCACAGACCCCGATTTGCTATGTTTCTGTCCCCTGATTTTGGCTTTAAGATGTTTTATTACCGAAAGTCAATGAAACTCATGACCAAAGTTGTCATATGTTCTGTCACTGTGTTACTTATGGATGGAATTATAGTGAAAATAAATGATTATATGATGATAATAAATGATTCCCCTGGACCCCACTTTGAGAACCACTGCTCTAAACACCTCACCTGAGAACATTTGGCCAAACCGTCTTTTTTTGTCTTAGTTGAAACTCTAGGGTCATACATTTTGTTGGAATAAAGGGTTAAATAATTATGTTGTGTTTTTCTTTGTTATGAATAAGCAACTAAATGACCAAAACTACTTCCCTGGGATTATTTTCCAGTTCAGCATTTATCTCTAGATTACATTAACACTTCAGTCTGTTTCTCTGATGCTCAACAAGGAGACACCAAACTCTGAATATTTTATGATTGATTCATTTACACACAAAGGTAATCTGTAAAAGCTAGCAGTTTTCATGTGGTGGTGAGTAAATGTGAAATAAGAAAATGCTGGATTTTGTTCCATCTGCTGTCATGTCACCCAACATCAACACGAGAAAAAGGAAAACACCTGAACTTGTTGACATGACTTGTATGTGTGAAACTGTGTGAGTGCCTGAACATTTTAGAAAGTGCATACATACTCTGATGTGACATTCCTCTCCCTCCTGTAGTTGAAGCGGGTACTCCTGTGTATGGAAACGATGAGGTGGAGAATAACCTGGTGCTGGTGGAGAAGGTGGCCTACAGTAAAGGACTTTCCCCAGAGGCCATCTCTATTATGCTGGAGTTTGCCATGAGCCTCCGTATGGGTAAGACATTCATTTAGCAGCAGCTTTGGACTGGGTATTAATTCTGAAATTTTTAGCCAGTGGAATGGGCCTGTATAACCTATAATACCATCCATCTGTCCTCTTTGAAGATTAACCTGTACAGGGCCATAGGGGGCTGGAGTCTGTCCCATTACACACCAAGCAAGCATACACCTTGGACAGGTTTCCAGTTTATCACAGAACTAACAACTCACACTCTTTTTCACACCTTAGTCGATTTAAAGCCAAAAATTCACCATTCGCATAGAGCTGAGATTTACTGTCGGGCGCGGCGAAGCGACGCGAAGGAATTCGCGTGAGTTGAATATTTTCAACTCAAGCGAGAAAGTTGCATGACGCCTATTAGTGTTGAGATTGTTCGTACGTCACTGACGGCTTCAGAGCGTTGTGTGGAGAGGGCCGGGCAGAGCGGGAGATTGAAAATCTGCTGGCCGGCTGAGAGCTGCTAAACTTGGGGGAGGGGAGCAGTGCTGCAACCATTGGACAAATAAACTCCCGTAGTCGGACTGGATTATGCTCTAACAACTACGCCGTTTACTCGCGGGAGGGGCTCGGAGTAAATTGATTTTATTAAATTAGCCTTTTACTTAAGTTTTTGGGATTACAACGTTGATTTATCTTCACTGGAGCTTCTCAGCAGCTAGATTCCGTGCACATCCGGTTCCAGTATTGTTGTTAGCGTCGTTAGCTCTGTCGGACTACGACTTCATATTTATATGAAAACTGGACATTACTTGGAGAAAAGAAAGCGAGGAGGTAGAACTACCTGGTGAGTTCAGAAAACATGTCTGTAACTTTATTCCAGCTATCATTGTACTTTACTGTGACCAAGTTAGCATAGAATAGCCCTGATTGATCCAGACTCCATTCAGAAAACAAACATTTTAGAAGTTGTTGTCCTGCTGTCTTGCTGACAGACCTGACAAAGCATGAATTCATATGTTTAACAAATCTGCATAATGTTGTTGTTATTTCGGCATCAGTTTAGTCCGTTTATTGCTATTTAATCACAGCAAAATGTTTACTTTGGGTTATACAGCTGTAGTAATGGCAAGTTATGTTTATTCACGTTATTGCGTTAAAATTGCCTTCTCGTGTTGTGTGTGAAAGTAGCGAATGTACTCGCACGAGGAAAGTGTCGAGAGGAGAAAATTTGCGTTTGGTCTGAATGCCGCATGGGCTGTCCCACTGTCAAATCTGTCACTGTCAAGTGCGTGAGGGCTCTCTCGCGGACATTTGGAGCTTTTTTTTTTTTTTAACCCTTTTCGTAAGTCTGCGTTTCTGCAGACTTCACCTGAGGGAATAGCCCGCAGTTGACATGACATGAAACACGGGGGTTTACCGGGGTTAGCAGGGGACACCCAGAAGCGAGAGAAATATCACGGCAAATCTGCCTTATAAGAGGAGAAGAAGAAGAACGGTATACAAACAAGCATGGAAACCAACGCTGATGCTAAAATTAGAATTAGTTAGAATTTTTCTTAACATAGATTTAAGATGGTACATAGAACACATGAAGCCAGAGCAATGCAATCATCTTATTACACACTTAGTTTATTCAACTATTTATTTTAGATTTTGCTTAATGATGCTGTTTTGACCAATAATAGTGAATTGATTATTGTAATGTAGCTTAGATTGACATTTACCTCTTCTCCACTCTGTAGGGCAAGAGCCTGCACGACTTAAAAATCAGGCAAAAACATAAAATAAAAAATGTGCAATGTGTTTCAGCGTTGTCAAGGTAACGTGATAATGTGGCAAAGTGCTGTCCCATTCCTGTTTACATAATTTTGAGCCCTTGCAGGCTCTTGCACTCAATCACTTTCCAAGTGACATAAGTAAAGTCTGTGAGGGTTCAGGGCTTAGGGGGGACTTTGGGATTGGGCCACTGTGAGGTAGTAGGCTTGGGCTGTATTTATTATTATTATTTTTTTTCATACTTCCTGACATTTCACTGGGGTATGTACGGTATATGACGGTATTTGTGTTCTTGCGAAATAACTCACTGTAGCATGTATGATATTGTCTAGCCTACAACTCGTGCCTCTAATATGTAGTTACTTAGACAAGTCTTGCGGAGTTTAAATACCATAGAATAATGAATAGATGGGGAATAAGCAAGGGATGCACCGAATGTTCGGCCACTAAAATTAATCGGCTGAAAATAGAAAAAATAGCACTTTCGGTGTTCGGCCTAATAAGTCAAAAGGCTGAATTTTACTGAACAATTACATTGACATGTCGGCAATGTAGAAGCATTTTAAAGTGTCAGAGAAAGATGCAAAAATCACTGTTTGCAGACACACTTTTGAATTGTCCCCTAGCACATCCACTCCATCTGTGGCTGACTTCTTAGTAGGGCTGCACAATTAATCTAATCGCAATCCCGATGTCGTCATGTGCGATTACATAACCGCAAAAAGTGTGCGATTTAATAAAACAGATGAAAACTGGGAGAAGATAATGAGGGTTTGGCTCACTGGCTATTTAACGTTAGCTGTGTCGGTGCCTTTTGTTGTTTCAACATGTTCAACTTTCCACAGGGCCGACAGGCTTGTCAGTGAGCTTGTCAACTGACCAATTGCAGCCAGGATGGGGCGGGACATTAAAACATTTTTTTTGACGTGCTATGGCAAATCATTAAATGTTGAACAATATGATAATTGACAAGTTAGTACTTAGCATTAACAAATTAGAGACCAATGTAGAGCCTTTTGCTTGCACAAGGATTTAATGAATAAAAACAAACTACAAAGATGAAACGGCTATAACTGCTTTTAATACTCAACAAGTGGTAAAAAAGTATACTATTATATGAAATTCTAATTAATGTAGTATTTATTGTTATCCTAACAGAAAACTATTAACTAAACATTATACTCGTTATTTAATACACTCATGTACAGTTCCTCCTCTAGGTTGTGGATAGAGACTCGGCATTAGACAGATGTACACTGAACCAGTGCCAGTGTGCCAATATTTGCTGCTTCTAGCTGCCTCTCCCATAGAGCAACACGCTCCCCTTGTTCTGTTTTACATCTGTTTTACTTGTTATTGTTATAAATATTGTTTAACTTTGTTCATGCTGAGAAATACACATTTCAAAATGTCAGTATTTCACACATTCCTTGATAATTAAGCAAGTAGACTCGTAGTACCATTTGTTCCATTATAATCGAATCGCACATCGCAATATTGTCCACAATAATCGCAATATGACTTTTTCTCCAAATCCTGCAGCCCTACTTCTTAGAAAAGGCAACAAATGGCTTTAAGTGTTTCTGTCACTCATTTCTGAGAAGGCGATTAAGCTAGCCGCAAATTTGGAGTGCAGAAGTATTCAAGCCTTTATGGTAACTGAAATGGACCTGTGCGAGCTGACAGGTAGCGACTTTATCCTGTCATTTTCTCTCTTTACAAAGACAAGTTTTGCAGTATGAGAGTCCTACCTGAAGAGAGGCGCTATGGGTGCTTCTCAAGTCTCTTATTATTCTCAAGTCTTATTATTATCTCTTATTTGTCGTTTCCTCGCTTGAACCGGACATGACTTGACCACTCAGCCATCTCGCAGACTTTCCCAAAGCTCTTATTTGCCCTCCGAGGAGTGATCTCTGAGAAGCTATGAACAAGGATACACCAGTGCATCCTTCGTGGAAGTCATTTACTTACCGACACGGCCCCTTCTTGGGTAGCCGTTATATTGATTGGACACTGCATCATCATGACAGATGACATTAAAATCAAGTGTATCACTGCAAAGTCTTTGATTTGTTTTTGTGATGATTCAGTGTCTTGTTAAAATCTGTGTTCATTGTAGGTCTGAACAACAAAAGCCCCACACAACTTTCTTCATTTATTAGAAAGATTTTTCTTCCTTTTATTTATCCCATCAACAGGCTAAGCATTTTGCCAGTAGAAATGATCCTGTGCCTCTGAGCAAGACATACAGCGACCTATAAATATTAATGTGCAGGTGTTTGTTAAACAGGTAACAGCTACAGAGAGAATCATGCTGCTCTGTGAGACTTTATTGGTACCAACACAGTGCACATGTCTGTAGACACAAACTCCATAACAAGTTTCTACAGCTGTTAGAGCCGATTGACAGCTGATCCAGCTGTCACCGTCATCAGAAACGGACGACGCTTCACATGACGGGATAATTATGAATGTTTCATTCCCCATCCCTAACCATGGTATACCGTAATACCACCCAAGCCTATGAGGTGTTAACCACTGAGCCACTGTGTATGAAATGTAATACCAATATCTTGTAGTTGTTTGTATTTTAGTGAGAACATATTATTCATGCAGTTGCACAAAAATGAATTCTTCCCAAATGTGTAGGAACACCTGTGCAAAGTAAAGAGTGTGTTAATGTCATGGACAGTTAGAATTTTTTTTACAGTCAGTTTTAACATTTGCTTCCTTTTAACTGATTTTGATTTCTCTGTGTAGGGACTACTCTGTGTGCTCGCGTGCTGAAGTGTCTGATTCCTGCCACTGTGGTGCCACAGGAGGCCGTTGTTCGAGCGGTGGTATGGCTGGGTGTTGGCAAAATACCTTTAAGCACACAAGTAAGTGCAAATAATATTATTTATTTTAAACTTTGATCTCAGTGCGTAATTCGTTGTTTACTTAATGTTGTTGGGCAGCAAATCTTGATTTGATTGTTTTCTGTTGAATGCAGGGCTTAAAGTTCTCCGGCACAAGGCGTTTTTGTATTTGACTATATATAAATGTCTGTGGAAAATATTCTTGTCGCATGTTATTTGTGTGTGTGTGAAGCGCCGGTCTTCCTCAATTGGTGGCTCGGTGTCTCTGTCGGTGTATACCAAGAGGGAAGCTTCCGGTCAGAGATCTGATTCGAACGTGGAAGTCCCTTAAAGCTGCATTCTATTGAACGGCTAGCAGGGGGTGACTCTTCTGTTTGCAAAAAGAAGCCTGGCTCCATTAGAAATAATGGCAAAATGACCCTACTTCTTACCTGAATAATTACCCCAGTAAACACTTTCTGATGAGTTTATGGTCTCAATCACTAGTTTCATGTCTTCTTCAATACAAAATTATGTTCATTTAGTAAATTATGGTACCATTTATTTTAAAATAGACCATAAAGCAGAGTATGTTTCAGGGCGGGATGATCTATTATTGACAAGTCGTTACCATGGCGACCTGTCAATCAGGCTAGAGGTGACTCGTACCATCGGCACTATGTAAATTTAACCAGCGCCATTGAAAAAGCATATTAGGAGTTGGCTGATCACTTTCTCTGGTGAGTACATTTAGTTTTAAGACTGTTTTTTCGCTAGACAGAGTTATCAGCCCTGTTAAAATGAAAGTTAACATGAATTATAGATGCACCTAGCTAATCAAGCTAGCTAGCTCCGCACATGGCTATTAGCTCCACCGTCTCGTCCAAATATGGTCACTTCTGGGCACTTCCTGGTTGCAAAAACTCAACATGGCGGCGGCCTATCGGTCAAACTTGAGGCTTCAACAAAGCAGTCCACAAACCAACGGGTGATGTCTAAGTCCACTTCTTATGTACAGTCTATGGTGTATACACGAAAGTAAGGGGACTGGCATGGAAATTGCTATTGGGTCAAATAAGGTGTCACTCAAAAGGTCAAAATGTAGACGCTTATTTGTTTACATGCTAACTGTAGTTAGTCTAATATAAAGCGACGTAATAGGTGTGTGTGTGTGTGTGTGTGTGTGTGTGTGTGTGTGTGTATATATATATATATATATATATATATATATATATATATAATGTGTGTGTGTGGAGAGAGAGAGAGAGAGAGAGAGAAAAAAAAATCTTTACAGATTCAATAGGGACCTCGCACGGTTCGTGCGACGCCTAAAAAAGACGAGTTCTCAGTGTTCAGAGTCTATCCAATCGTTCTGCCCTATCGGAAAATGCTACCTTATGTGTTCCCTTTTCCACTGCCATAAAGTTATAACTCTCACAGTATTATGACATCTTCTGTTTTTTTATTATTAGAACATCATGTCAGGGGTAGCCTATTTTGATATACTAATAATGAGTTGTGTTTTTTGATATTGCTGATGATCAGCCACTATCTCGATGGCATGCCCAACAGCAAGGTTTCACAGATCCACGCTTGTGGGTCATGGGCATGTGCAGAACCGCTAATAGGTAGCATAAATCAACAGAACACCGGCTCAATGTGATGTATGTCCGCTATCGCCGATGGACGATGGCAACGTCTATGGCCCAACCCTATTTTGAACTTGTTGCATGAATGATTATTGAGGAGTTAGTACTTAACATTAACTAATTACAGACTAAGCACCATGTAGATAATTTTTAAACGATTTAATAAATGAAAACCCACAGAAATTAAATTGCTGTCCAACTAGAATTAATTTTACACTGGTGGTAAGCTTTAGAGTATACTATTATCTGAAGTTATAATTTAGCCCTAGTACTAGCCCATACATACTCTCCCATGTAAATGGGGAGTACCAGTAGGGCTGGGCAATAAAACAATAATTATAATTATTGTGATAAAATTTTCCTCAGTAACAATATAAATGTTTAGTAAGTGTTTGATTTAATTCATTTGAGTCACGAATAAATCAGCACTTAATTTTTCTATTAAGATATGGGGAAAAAAATAAAATTTTATATATATATATATATATATATATATGAAAAAAAGACTTAATAATAACTTAATAATTTAAACTTACTTAATCATAATTGTTTTGAATGTTCTACCTCTTCTTCCTGATCCACTGTTTGACATCAAGTGTTTGTTCTGACCATCAAAATAGTTTAAAACCTCAATTAAAAATCTGGTTTCTTCAACTTTCACCCAGGAGCAAAAATCTTTCTAAACTTGAAAGAAATAATGATTTGACATCGAGCCCCCCCCCCCCCGTCATATATTTCCACATTGAACATTTCATCAAAATAGTGTACAATTATCTTCTCGTCCTGTTCTAGTAAACCCAGCATTGTGAATTGGTTATTTCTAACTCATTTGTAATTTGTGTCTGTTGGTTGGAAGAGAGAGTATTATTACATTATTCTAATTACTAATTCCGCCCCCGTGACCCTGTTCACAGGATAAGCGGTTGACGATGGATGAATGGATAAATGCTAATTAGGTTTACATCATCAACCATTTTTAAACAAAGGGAAATGATTTAGGACTACTTTTGCTCTCTGTTGTCTTTTCATTAATCTAATAATTTGGCCATTAAAAACATTTTAAAAATTAGTGACTGTTAGTCTACCTGCTTTTGATTATGTATGTGTACTATAATTAATCAGTTTTTGTGTTTACTTTTGTGCACAATTTTCAGGTGCTTTTCATAAAGTGGGTGTTGACCATATTTGACATGATTGATGCAAAGGACCAACTTCGAGCTGTCTATGGCTTCATCTTCAGCTTCGTCACAGAAGAAAATCTGGTATTTGTACTGATGCATCTTCACATTGTTTTCCAGAGCATGTTAAGCCAGATCTAATGGCATGAAATCAAATGTGTAAACTATTCATTTACACAGGTCTTTGAGTAACACATGCAGGGTTTACTAAGATTATTTGTCATTCAAATGACATGTGTTTGTATGCCAGAGCTAGTTTTTGGATGTTGTGCCTTATTCAAGACACAGATAACACGTTTATCTGGTTTAGGCCTAGAATTCATACATAACAAAAGAGGCATGTGTTGTCCTGTTTGGCTGAAGTTAACCTTTTACGGTCCAAAATGCGTCATCACGGGGGCTTTGCTTCAAGAAGCAGGTTTTATCTGTATAGCTCTGCTGTTAAAACCAGAAATCCCCTCATATCTGAAACTGAAAGTTAAGAGGTATATTCCAGATTTTATTCAATGAAATGACAAAATTGCAGACATGTGAAGTCATTACTTTGTTTTTACATTTCATTCAGTGTCCTTTCATCTGCCATCTGTTGTACCTTTTGACCAGAAAGGAAAGTGGTAAGTCAGACATTTTCACACCTGCAATGTCATCTGAAACATGACTTTTTTTCTAGTTTACTCTCCTCTTTTTTAGTATCCACATCACTTCTATAAGCATTATTGACTGCTTCATTTCCCCCCCCCCCCTCTCTTTGTAGTGCGAGTCTTCAGAGTCAGGAAGTTACTGGAGCTACAGTCTAAACTGGTAAACATCCTGCTGATTTGATGCCCTGTAGAGCCATTTATCAAAGCTTTATTATAATAGTATTTCCTTACTCTGTGTGACAATATATTCAGGGATTAATTGCAGGAAGGGTTTTTTCTACACTGTGCTTTATTCACATAAACAGTTACCTCTTTCCATATTGGTTATAGTTGTATTCTGCATTATTAGGCAACATAAATCAAAAAACGAGATTTACAGATTTCAGAATGTGTCACGTTGATATTCGCTCTTGTTTCCACAGGGAAGACAGGCGTTCCTCTTGCACCTACTATCACTTTACAAAGTGTTTTGCCCTGAACTGGTGACGCTCTCCATTCCATCACGAATGAGGGTTTGTACATGGACTGTGCAGTTAATGTTAATTCTGCTGTTTATAATACAATATGATTACCATCTGTAGAGCTAAAAAGGAATTGTATGTTTTTCTGTTTTCTCACAGAGTGGGTTTAGGAACCACAACTCCCCCTGGAAATCAGCGTTGATTGCTGTCCAGAAGAGGAACAGTTCCCAGGTTGCCTCCAGCATCGGTCTGGCATTCACAATTAAAGATAAGGCCACCTCTAGGAAAAGGGTATGGAAGTTCATTTAAGTTGTCAGAAGCACTGTTTACTGTGTTTGCAATCACTCCTGCTACGCTGCAGTTACTGCTGCTGCTTGCCAATCATTTCAGCATTTCATCAGCTCTACCTCCACCAATCCAGCATTCACCTGAAGGCTCTGTAGGTTTTCTCCATGGTTAAAACTTTATCACTCTCCGCTCTCTTATTGTGCCAAATGTTGAAGTATGATTGCAGGGATTGACATGGTCAGAAGATAATGACCAGATCTATGAAGTATATATTTGTAATTTATCTGTTCATCGTGATTTTAGCATTTATTAATTTCAGGAAATAAAAAAAGATTGCTCGCCTAGGCTTGCCTTTAATTATGTTCTTGTGTTACTGTGCTTGCTCTCTTAGAAACACTGCCACCTGGAATTACCGGCATTGAGCTCTGTAGTCAATAAACAGGCTCAGACTGAGCAGTCCTCCAGCAGAAAGGTGGTTCCCCTGGTGCAGATCCACTCCTTTACTCAGCTGCTGGAAAATATGCACCGTATAGAGGTAATTTCTCCTAGGACAAATCTCTGAGTTCTGCATCTGTGGTGTGCTGACGCAGGGGCCACCCCTGTCCCTTTACTGTCTCTCTTCTTCTCTGTCTTTCCCTCTTTCTGCTCCCACCTACCTCAGCTTCCACAGTTTAGATGTCCCAGAGCCCCAACACACCTGGACTGGGAGCAGGTGGACTATCATTTAAGCATTAAAGTGAAGATCATTAATCATTTAAGTAGCAGAATAAAATGTGCCAGTTTTTCCCATGCCATTGAGATGTGCAACCACAGTCCGTTTAAATTGTGATATATCCTCACAGCCACAGGGAGGCGCTGTGTCACTTTCATAATTTTATTCCTGCACTAGGCCTAACAACTCTGTCCTAGAGGAACCACAGCAGAGGTGGCCTGGGCTGTAATTTGTTTATTAGATTAGAGCATAAACCAAGCTTCATGAGCACAGTGCTTATCATTTGTTTTTTATATTGGCCATTGTTCTTTTTACAGATATCATCAGTGGTTTATCTATTCTTTATGAGTAATGGAAGCAGAGGACCTGAGATGAGGTGTATCTGAGTAATGACTTAGACAAAGTTTCACAGCAGTTGGTCATTTAAAGAGGGCCTCTCCATAAATGTCTATTTGCCCTGCAGATTCAGTGTCCTGATAAACTAATATAAGTCATTTTAAATGGCTCGCAGACTTTTATGCGTCATGCTACATAAATTCACCCTTTTCACTGCCTGCAAAGCCAACGTGAGCCATAAGGATTTTGGACGGCGATATCACCAGCTGTGTTTATTGCCAAGAAAGCTCTAGTTTGCGCTGTATGAGGAAAGACAGGCGAGTATAGTCACACTCAGCAAAGACACTGACAAAGGATTATTGATTATTTCTGTCATTGCCTGCAGTCCTGTTGTCAGAAGCTGAATGGCGCTTTCTCAGTTTAATGATACAGTTGCTCCATAATTATTGAAGAACTGAGCTGTGTCCATTCACAGTCTGTCTTCTCCTCATTCTAATTTATTTATTATACTGACAAAGTCCCCATATTGGGAGGCAGCTGTTCAGACACAATAAGGGACTGTATAAATTATCCAGCATGATGGAAGAAACGTCCCAGTGCTAGAATTATGGGGATTACTGGGTATTGAAGTATTAGCCCAGAAGTGGATTGCTGGCCCACTCAATGAAAACAAGTACAGTTTTTTCTTATTCTGTAGCAGGTAAGCTGATTGATTTGAAACTGACTTGAGAGAACAGATCATGCACAGCAGCTTTATGTGTGTTTTTTTTTTTTTGTTGTTGCAATGTTTGATTCTAGGTACGGTTCCTTGGCAGTATGATTTATTTATTTTTTTCTGTACTTGTTTTGTATTTTTGGATGCTTGATTATTTTAGCCTCTGTGTCACACTTTCTTGCATGTGTTTCCCATTTCTTCATTTTTAACTCCACCAGCTGCCCGCTCAGATGGGCTCACTGCTGGGCTCCAGTCTGGCACTGCAGTACCTGGACTGTGTACAGGATGAGTCTGCCCTCCTCCGCCTCAACTTCTGGCTAGGCTACGCTCTCCACGAAGGTAAGGGAGGGGAGAAGCAATGACCAAACTGTGGTGACATCTTGAATCAGGAACATTCATCCAAAGTAAAGCTGACCTGTAGCTGAACCCTAACACATTACCTAGTTGGCACATCAAAGGGATCTTTTCAGAGAAGGGTTTAAAAGAGCCTGCGGGGCAGCCTCACTGTGTGAAGATACAGCCAGTCTGTTTTCTTTTTATTCCCTTGTCTTTTTCACTCACTAAATACCCGATTTGCTATTTTTGTTAAGAATTTTTGTTCTGCAACGGTGGAGGAGCCTCCCAGAATTCAGAAGAAGCTATGCGGTTTTTGAACATGTTGCTGTCTACGCAGCACTTTCTCCAGGTGAGCCTCACATTTCAGGCCCTGATAGCTACCTCCCACCTGTCATTCACTATTTTCCTGTTTTCCTGTATGTATTCATTAACCTGCACCCACATGCTCAGGGTTTGGGTTTAATTAACAGTCAAATGATGAATCCACAATGTTTTTAATTTGTCGCATTTCTCCAACAGGAGGGCTTTTCCAGTTCAGAAGCTTTTCTCTACAAATTCCTCACAGTTTGGGACGGTTCCCTCCTCCGCCCACAGATCCTCGGCCTGCTGAGCAACATTCCTGTCATCCCAAGTTCACGTGAGTTGTGCTTTCATCCTGCACCACTTCCATGGGCTGTGTCTAGCTCCATATTTAGTGTTTATTCTTTGCATCTATCATACATACACACACAACTGATTTCCTCCCCAGCCTTGCTCTCTACCTGAATAAAATTCCAGCGATGTTCTGATGTCAGCGACGCCTGCCAAATTGTGCCATATCCTAGGGATTGCAGTTTATATAGCTGGTACAACTGTAGCCTTTTTGTCTCCCCATCTTCAGAAATCGGACGTCTTCTGTTTGAGCCCCTCACGCAGCTCTTCTTCACATCTTCACTGTTTTTCAAGGTAGGCTTTCCTGTCTTTCTACTGTGCTATTTACAAATTCAGCTATAAGAAAATATGCTCAAGTGTCATGTCTTTCTGAAGCTCTCTCTCATTATGGGTCCTGTATTAGCTAAGTGTTTACATTACGTTTGTGCGTGTGTATGTGTGTCTCTGCAGTGTGGACTGATGGATTGTCTAAACAATATGCTGTTGAAGTGGCTGACCTGGCACTCGGTGTATGCTCTGGAGGACGACCTGGACATCAGCCTCAACAGCCACACCTCCATGTGAGTCTCAAATCTTCTTCCTGTTATTTGTTTATGCCTGAGCATAAACAAGCAATAAACCTGAAACACTTTGGAAATTTACTTTGCTTTACTTGGTAGCCAAGAAATGCCCTCTCAAACCTAATCACTTCTTACAGATGTAATAAAAGTATTGAGGTGTTGCCTCTTAGTTTTATTTACTGCGGGTTAGTGTAATAAAATAACTGTCTGCGTTAATTTACCCATTTTTGTTCCAAACATGAGGCTTAATGGTTAGTTATAATGGTTATTATCTAATTTTGTTTTGAGTCATGCACCTTGTTGCAACATTTTGGATGATTGATCAGATAAAATCTTGACTGAAACCCCACACTGCTCTATACAATAACGTTTTAGCTTTCACTTAGCCGTCTATTATCCACTAGCAACAAAAACAACCGTGGCAGAAGTGTGTATTGACATGTTTTCCTTTTTGGTTTTGAGCCCATTTGTCCATCGAATCCTTTCATTGAAATCTGTTTGGAGACAGAAATGGTCCTAATATCCAGTAGAACGATTTTCCAGCTTCCAAATTAAGGGGTGGACTTTGTGTCGATTATGTTTAAATATCTGGGCTTCATCAGTATCGAGTCCCCACATGAGTAATCCCACAATAAATGATCCAATAAATAGAGAGAGTAGAGAGTTTTTTACGCACTGCCATTTCTAAACTCACCTCTGGTATTTAGCCAGAGTACAACTCAGAGTTTAGATGTAGACATCATTGATTGTGTATTTGTGTACACTTTCACAACATCACTCTTGATTTAGTGTTTGTCCTTTTGTATTCTAATGAACTGTCATGTGCCTGATATGGGAGCTTTCTTCTATCGTATCAGAGACCTGAGTCACCCACAGAGTACAGCTTTCACTTTCATCATTCCTGGGTATTCTGGTTAAAGTGTGTGGCTGACTCTCTGCTCTGCCCTCTGTCCCAGAAACATGACTCTGTCAGGGTTCAAGGATTCAGTGATGGAGCTGGTTCACTTTGTTGGTCGGCTGGCCTCTGTGGGCCTTCAGCTTGAAGGCTGCCACTCTCTCCTCCTCAGCTTCATCATGGATTTCTATGAGACGGTAAATAAGCTGATGTTAATAGTTGAATGTGCTTTGTGGCTTTGGCAAGCAAGATACAACCTATGGCTGGACTTTACTGTTGCTTCAGAATGACATAACTTTGATTTTAAAATGTGTTTTGCTTATTTAAGTTTAATCTTCACTGATGAGAATGATGCATGTGCAGAGTTTGACACTAGAGGGTTGTTTTCATCTGTTGAAAGGGGGGAAAGTTTCTCTGTGCTCACATTAGAGTTTATCAGGGCTTGAAAGCATGAATTTTTGACCTCGAAACTAGCTTTGAAGCCACATTTGAAATGAGAAATTATTTCGATATTCACAGATTCTGAATTTTTCAGAGGGAGAAGAGTAGAGATGTTTTTAAAATATTTCAACTTAGTAAAAACACATTAGAAACACAAAGTATTATTCAAATTATTGGGCCGGCTGTTGCTTAGAGGTAGAGTGGGTCAGTAGAGCGGGTTGCCCGTTAATCAGAAGAATAGCTGTTCAATCCCAAACTTCCTCCAGTGTCCTTGGGCAAGATACTGAACCCCAAACTCCTCCCAAAGGGGTGTGTGGGTGATTATTATTATTATTTTTTTGATGAGCAGTTGGCACCTTGCATGTATAAATGTGTGAAGGGGGTGAAAGTGACATGTGTAAAGTGCTCAGAGTGGTCGGAAGACTACAAAAATAAGAATAGTCCATTTACCATATACCAAAGTGGGTTATTTTTATCTCTTAAAACTTGTCTGGAGGGGATCTTTAAGCATGACAGAGATTAAGAAAAACTTCTTTCAGGGGGTTTCCTGGTCAAGTCAGCAGCAATAGTAGCACATAGAATATAAAAAAAATAAAGCTTACAAAACATGCAAGACAGAAATAAGTCTTAAGCATAAAATGGTAGTTCCCAGCGTTGTTTGGAACAACAAAATTGCATTGAAACATCGATCAGATGCCAAGAACAGCTTTACAGATCTGTTCCAGCTTCTAACAAAGCAGAGTCATAGTGAAAGCAATGAGATATACTGTATGTTGGATTATCTGCTCTTCACTCTGTGGGTGTTTAGTACATATTTTCTCCTCCCCGCAGGTATGTGACACGTTCCTGAAGTATGGGCTCCCCCTTGTGGTGATGCCTCCTCCTGGAGTTTTTTACCCCGCCCTGCTTGCCACAGACCCTGTTAGCGTGGACAGACTGGCCTACATCATGTACAGGTGAGAACACTTTATCTCCATGCCGCAACCTTCCATGAGCGTATCACGGTGCTTACACTAGCAATACCCTTAATGTAGTATGTCGTATGTGTATGCATATTTGATGACAGAACAGAACTGGAATCAAATGGCTTCGTTTTACTTAACGGTTAATGCATGATTTATGAAAATGAAAGGCTAAGAGGCAATACACTTAAGCCCTCTTCTCCTTTTTTATGTAGAATTCAAGCGTCATTTATAACTCCAGGCTTTAATAACACAAATCCTTACAGTGTCAGCTAATTGACTACACCCCAGGGTTCTGAAATAATTTTTACCAACGCAGAGCGTAAAAATGCCATTGGAGAAGGAAATTGGAACTTAACTGCATTACATTTTTTGACAGACCATAGAGAACAAGCAATTTTGCAATAATTCATGGTCACTGAGGTCACTGGTCTTTCACTGTTCTCTTTTTTGTTCAGGTACAAGGTGAACTTGACATCAGCCAAGAGTCAAGAAAGACTCACGGAGGTAAAAAAAGAATAATCTCTTTATTGTTTAGAAAATCAAATAATCTTTGATTTAAATTGCAGGGATACACATTATGGTCTATTGTACTTGACATATAATGTGGAAAAAAATAATTATTTTAGGCATTGCTCTCTTCCGAAAGTGACTTGCTGTTTGTTTTGAATTACTGTGTTAGTTTTTATAGATTTTACATGTATTAGTCGAGCCCTTTAGGAATTCACAAGCATCTACCTATAGCTCCATTTCTACCCTCTCAGAAAAGGACTTAAAAAGTTGTTGATTTTAATACATCTGCCACTGCAAGTTATGAATTTACAAGTACACATCAGGCAGCCAGTATGTTCCCCTGGAAATGTCAGTGGCACTTTTTATTAAGAAAAATGGACTTGGTTAATAGCATGCAAATGAATCTGCCCAACAAACATCAGATGTGAAACTCTGCAGATATGGAGAGTGGTTCAGATGAACTCCATCTTTCTCCACTTTTGTGTTTTTGTTCCCCTTTGGTCCCATTTCCATTTGGATTCTGCTTTTCAGCAGGCCTTTCACATCAGCCGTCAGACGTTCCGCGAGTTCAACAGCTACGTTGTTGTCATGGTCAACTGTCTGTGGAACTCCAAAATGTTTCAGCCAGGCATTCAGGGTATACAGCTGGGAGAAGAGCTACTGCTCAAGAGCAATGTACCACAATACTGGACCAGCTTTGACCTCATCCACCACCCTGCCTTCATGAGCTACGCTGTCGACTTTCACCAGAAGGTGAGTGTGGACCGTTTAGGATGTCTTTATTTGTGTCTTGCACCACAAAATGTTTGTTCTATATACCTTTTAAACAAAACCTCCGCCAAAGCTCTTGCTTTTTTTTTCTTGCTGTAAGAGACCAGTGATGGATCTCTGTGCGGCCAGTCTGTAGAGTTTGGTTAATAGTCTTGCAGGCGAGACAAGAAGACAAATGTGGTATTAATGTATCTTTCATAGAAGATACATTAATACAGAAGACATTTTATTATTAATGAGTGCTGCATGAGACATGGTTTTCATCATGTTTAATAATACACATGCCTTTTTTTGGTTCGGTCTAACTGCAACATCTAGCCGTGATCTTGTGAGATTTAGCAAGGCGGGCTGACAATGAATATTAATGTTCTCTCTTAATCAGTGTTGGCCAAGGAGAAAGGAGATGGACCTCAGTTCCATAAAGGTATGAGGGGTCTCCTTTTCATTTCTGCATTTTGCAATACACTTCAAATGTATTTTGATGTGCATCAGTCATATTTCTGAGATTAAGAGGGATTGCTTTGATCACAGAAATCTTCAGAAGTGTTTGATGTGACTGTGTGTCTGTGTGTTTCAGCATTCAAAGCCATGGAGCTGGTACCTGGAATATTTGTTCACTCAGGGTTATGATGGCCTTAAACTGTTTGTTCAGAGCAACATCAACTGGCAGCTGCCAGCAGGCGACGGGCAGGACAACAGCCTGTCCACGCAGCAACAGTAGATGCTCAACTCAGTGGGGAGGAAAAACAACCACTTGCGTCTTACCAGTTTCTTAAAAGACTTGTACATATTTCATCTCCTCGTCTCTTCCAAGGAAACTACTTGCAAGAGATGCAAATCTTTTTAATGTACATACATGTATGTGTGTATATTGTGTATTTTTACTTATAGTATTGTCCATTTAATGATAATAGATCATAATGCCCTGGCAGCCATTTACCAGAATCAGTGTCAGTAGTAGGTTTAATAGGGAAGATGGTGTGTTTATTGCGGGGGGAAAAACACCTGGAAGGGGAGCATTGTAACGCACATCCATCTGTCAGGATGGTGAGATTATATCCACATAAATGTTGACAAGAGTAACAAAAGTTTAATTATTCTTTTTTTCAGTATTTCTTTTGTTGCAGTAAACTCACTCCATAACATAACACACCAACCTTGATCCAGCTACTACATTGAAAATGCATTTTTCTTTAGCTTACTGTTTGTTCTTTTTTGGTATATTCTTGTACAGCTTACCATCTGCAAAACCTGACCCTTGCACATTGTTGAAAATAAATCAGCGTAAGACTTTTACTTTAGAAGCCAATAAAATCAGTCTGTTGTCTTAACATGATACTTGCAGTACATTACAGTTTACAAAGCAGATGCATTGGTCTTGTGCCCGAATGTAAACTTGAATTTTGTCTCTTAGACATCAGCTGCTTGAGAATCTGCTATATGGATAAGTATTCTTATGCATTGCAGTCAGTTGCTCTGCCAGCTGGGAAACAGCCTTTTACTTTTAATTGAGGGACCCATCTGGATGGTTATTAGGCTCCTGGCTACTCCTGAAAACGCTGAGTGAAATCATTGTGTGCCAGGTACAGTGATAAGCATGTTGAGGCACAATGTTTACAAATTTTCCTGTGCTTATTGAAGTGAACAATAGTGTGATGTCACTATCTTATGTTTGCAACTAATGATTATTTTCATTAGCAACTTGTCAAGCCACAATTTTTTTTCAAGTAATTGATTCATTAAGGTCATGCAAAACAAAAAACACCACATGTTCTGAGGGCCCAGGGTTACATCTTCAAATGTTTTGTCCAAGCAAGAGTTGAAAACCCAGAGATATTTAAAATTATTTGGAAAATCTACTCAACTGAAACAATGAACCCAGCAAATATTTAGCACTTCTGCTTATTTATTTTAACCAATTAAGTCAATTATCGAAGTTTCAGCTGGTCTCTAATTGAGAGTAAGATTAGAGTTAATATTCTTCATTATAATTCCCTTTTTTAAAAATACAAATCATCTCAGATGGCCCTCTACCTAGCAACGTGTTAAATATTAATGGTTGTTATTTTGGGATGTCTTAAAGAATAGGAAGAACCACAGCTTTATTCTTAGGTGTTGTAGACGTTATTGAAGTTTTCAGTCCACTGTCATAGATGATGAAGAATTGCACAGAAGATTTCCTCTCTACCTTGAGCCAAATTTTCTCCTTGACAGCAGCTGTGACTCCAGAGCCTCCCTCCTGCAGCTCTCTCATGACGCGCCACAGAAGTTTTATGGTAGCATTCAGTCTTATTCCAACTCTGGATCTCTGAGATGATGATCGTATTTGTTGAAATGGTTAAACTCACCAGATGAAGCCCTCTGCGTGAGCTGTGGCGCTGATGTGAGTGAGCGCAGCCACCTTAAAGAAAGCAGTCCGCTGATGTCAGCGTCAGAGACCACAGACTCCGGCACAGCGCTGCGCTGCTCAACCGTTTCAAATCTTCATCTGCGCTGCTGCGCTCACTTTCTTCAATCTCATGTCTCGCCTGCATTCACGGGAGTAGCTTATTTAAGCATCTTCGACAACACATCCAACTGAGCTGTGTCGGTCCTACCAGAGCCAAATCCCTGCCTCGGGGAGAGAAAGGTAAGAATGTTGTTCAAGGCATCTTCTGTTTTAAGTGTTTTCTGCAGGAAATTGTAGCCGGTTAACCTGGCATGCAGGGCGCACAGAGGAATCATGGTGTGGCAATGTGTCTTAAATCGCCTTTGGGTCACTCCTGTGCATGTTGAGGTAGAGATTGGATGTTGTGCTGCAGTTAGGATACTGTAGACTGTAGTCCTGGTCACAGTTTGGCAGCTGGATTTCTTTTCAACCAGGCGACATCCGTGTGATGGATGGGGTTTGCCTGATGAGCTTCAGGATAACTACAGCCGGTGTGTGCGTGCGTCTGGCCGGTGGAGCTGTCGGAACAAAAGGCTCAGCTGGACGTTTTGGCAGCAATTGGGAAAACCTTCATATTATCCTTACGTTACAATTCTTCCTCTGTTATTCAGAACAACGTGCAGCTCACAGACTGAAGAAGACGCACAGATCACTGTTTCTCCATTCACTAATTGCCGATGAAAGAAGTGTATTTACCGACACTGATTAAGTGTGCGCTGGTTTTGTGGAGCCCAGAGGAGAGGGGGAAAAAAAAAAACCCCTGCCAGATCAGTCTCTGCAAGTTTCCCCACAAGTCTCGCTTCCTGAAGGAAAAAGGAGCATTTTTTAGGGATTTTCTGCATTATCAGTTTGTATGGTGGGTGGAGACTGACGTGTGATGGCAGACTGAGGTGTTGAGCCGGATTTGAACTCTGCATGTCTCGAGTAATTATGGTAACAATTACACGGTGTGCCTCTTAAGCCTAAAGACTGTTTGCTGAGGGGCCACAGCGTGGGATGATTTATGGAAATATTTGGAGGGAGGAGTAATCCTGCTTCCGTGGACGTGACAGCAATAGCAGCCTATTTAAATCCAAATGTCAACAAATTGGTATCCCCATTAGCTAAAACACAAGATCCTGAACCTGCTCTCAGTCACAGTCTGATGCACAGGTGACGTACAACAACTAAATTTTGTTTTCAGGTGTTATAAAACGTTTGTTTGCATCATGTTTGCAAACTATACAGCCCTATAATATAAAAGTTACTATAGTATAGTACAAAAATTAATGACTGGGCCTTTAAGGGCTCTGTTGAAAGGTTGGCAAAATATTAGCGCTGTGGGAAATAATTGCAATTTTAACCCGTCAATATCCCTTCATTGTGTTTTTTTGCCAGTGCTGTTGTGTCTAAATGTTATGTTCATCTGAGAATCACTCAAATACAAAAACAGAAATTCCCTTTATAAAAATTTAATCATCTTTGTTTGGAACATCAAAAGCAATCTTCTCTCTCTCTTGCTTAGGCTGGTTTTGCATTCTTTCATCTGTGATCATAAAGCCTGGTAATTGCTAGAGTTCTGGTTGAGTCCAGGATGAAATTCATGGTCTCTAGAAGCTTTAAATGGTTGGTTGGTTGTTTGTTTGTTTGTTTTTTTTTTAAAAAAAGAGCTAAATAGTGTTTCCTTCCAAAAGGGACTATGAAGTGACATCCTGCCTCACAGAGACATACACATAAAAACAGACTTTTATGTTGTCATTCTGCAGGACCTTTCAGCATTATCAATCTGCATTTATTTAAAATAGCTCCAAGTCATTTTCATGGACAGTAATCTTCCTGTACCTACACAGGGATAATTTCCCTCAGAACCCAAAAGCCTAATAGGAACACACTTAAATTTTCTTCAGGCAATCCAATTTGATGTGATGATAGGATTGCTTGTCTTTTGATCTCGAAGACCGCTGCAAAACATCTGAAAAATGTAACAAACGAGGAATAATTCAGCGATGGGTTTAATAATAGTGAATAATGTGTAGCATATGCTGTGATGACCATAGCAGCTTGCATATTATGTGTTGCTCTTTGTAACCAGATTTGGCAGTGGGAAACTGTGTTTCTTAAGGCTCCACACAGTAGTGAACTAATCGTGAAAGAAAAAAGGGATTACGAGGATGTTCTATTGTGGCCGTCTCTCTCCATCTACATGCCTTCTGGTCATGTTTTATGTTATGCATTTTCAATGCTCTCCCTTTAGCTGTGTTTTGGAGAATAGAGATGAAATCGTACAGCATCATGTAATTTTAATGTCCATTATATATCCTTAAGATGACAGTCCCACCGTCACTTGTATCAGATAATGTTAAGGCAGTGGTTCCCAACCTTTTTTGTCTGATTCCCCCTGGATGTCTAATAACATTAAAGTGTATATTGCTAGAGTATTTTTTATACAATTGAATGTCAGTGTTTAGGACTGTTTAGTCAACTTTGCATTCGTCACTTTATGCTAATTATTTCAGCTGTTTATCCATTAATTTGATCTAATCTACAGTTTGCCTGGCTATTTGGAGTTGTTTATTTATTATTAGCTTACTTAATTAGATTAAAACTATACTAAACTAGTTGTCACTCATTTCATCCCAATTGTAACATGTGATGCTCAGATTTAGGCTACTCAGTAAAGGTACTTTATTTGTCACACACACATGTAGCGAGATTCATCCTCTGCTTTTAACCCATCCCTGAAAGGAGCCACTGTACCCGGGGACCAACTCCACATTGTAGTGTCTGGTCGAACGGCACTGACTGGACACTACGTAACATGTTTTTGATGGTGGGTTTCCTCCAGTTGCTCCGGAGGAAACCCACACAGAGCATGCAAACTCCACGCAGAAAGGCCATGACAACCGGGGTTCGAACACGGGACCTTCTTGCTCAAATTTGTTGAGCTACAATACCTCTAGCAACTGCAAAAGTACCCCCTGAAACGCAAATAAGCTATCCCTGGTTGGGTATCACTGTGTCAAGGCAATTGTATTTTTCTGGACTGTGTTTTCCCAGTTTTGGGAGTGTGAAAGGTTAATCCTTAATATGCAGTACTCTAAGGCAGGGAGCTGCTTTCTTTCATGGTTTGTTTTCATCACCTCTGATGAATCCTAAACATGTATTTTGGGAACACATTATTTATACTGTTGTGTGGGGAGCAAGCTGTGTTAAAGATTGTCTCGGGCATGTTTTTCTTTCCCCCCCCATTTTTTTAATTCAGGATGATCTGAAAATGTCATCCTCTGTTAAAGTCTGCCCCGGGTCTTCGGTAACTCTCTAGCGGAGCGTTAAGAATTAGCAACGTAGCAAGTGCTATAGTGACATTATATATTCTTACTGAGAAGATTTTTCTTTATTTACAATGAAAAGGTGATTGTAGGTCAGATGCTTGGAGTCCATTTAAGCACTGTGAATAGTAAGTCTGGTCTGATGTTTTCTTGCTACACATAGGAAAGCAGTGATGAGTTTACAGGTTGTGGCCTCAGTGAGAGCAAACAGAGTCAAACTGGTCAAACTGCGGTAGTGATTTAATTACAGACCTTGTTGATGTCACCTTGCTCTCCACTGGGGCAGATGAAGACCTAAATGATTTGTTTTCCACATTGCCTTGTATTGCTAGACTGAATAATTTCAGTGAGCTTTTATCCTTTAAATACATGGCCCTTCTTCCTTATTAAGTATTATTAAGGTACTGTATTCCCACAGGAATCTGCACATAGTCCCCATAGCTGGAGATATCACGGCTCATTTTCCTCCCTTCAGAAGAAGCCATTTGTTGCTACTCATTTTTGCACAGTATGAAAAACAACTTCCGCTAAACTACAAAATGCTTTTTAATCTACTGAGTTTGTATCCCATGAAGCGTTAATTAGCTTTAGTCAAAGATTCTCTGATGTGTCATTTCATCTTGCTTTAGTTTGATGTTAATATTTAACCAAACCATGCACGCAGAGTGCAGAGAACATGGTTTGATTGAATGAGTGAGGTGGTGTCTGTGACAATAAAGAAGGTAGACACACCAAAAACTTCTTATGTAGGTCATCTTTGTTGGTTGGCAGTCTGCTGATATTCTATACTTTCTATCGTTAACAAATCCCACTACCAAACCCAAGAATGAATTTATCCCACAGTGTTATCTGTGTACCCAAAACTTGATATGGCTTATTCCCTTCTGCCTCTGACCTCCACTGTTATTGTCCAACATTATTAAAAAACACACCAATGAGCCTTCATTACAACAAACATGGGTTTATGTTCAGTTGATCCCACATACACTGACCTGGTGCTATACATACCAACTAAAGCTCCAAATCCAAAGCTGAAAATAGTCCACAACAAATGCAGTATTTATTCCTGTGAGGAATATTTGCTAATAACTATAGTGCCCAGCTGTTTGAGGAAACTATTCAGTCAGAAATGAAAATATACATTTGTGACCTGTTTTTAAAGAGCAACCCACGGACACCAGGCTGAAGAGCACCCTGGTGTAAAGTGTCAGGCTACTGTAAAATTTCAATTAAAAGCAGAGCTCCAATGAAACGCTGAGTCCCTTTTACTGGCCGGGTGTGGCTACAGGCAGCTCTCAATTGACCCTTCACTAAGCCATGCCCTGAATAGGCAAGCTGGCCAATCATAGCACAGAATAGGACTGGCTCTAACTGAAGTCTGACACTTTCATGGCTGAGCTGCATTGACTCGTATGCAAAAGGAGTCGTTTTCTACTTTTATTGTTTCTAATGTAATGTTGGTTAGCTAACGCTACCTAAATTACTACTGAATGTAAGGTTATATAGGCCTACTGCTTTTGCTTTTTAATGATTGTAAAAGTGAATAGAGACCTACCCAGCTTTACAGGAACAGTTTTGATCCTTAATATCGTTGTCTTTTGTCTTAATCGTAAGGTAATGGTTGACTTTTACTCTGTGATTGATTAGGCTTTAGCTTCTATCATTTTTTTCATGTCAGTTTGACAGCCTGAATACAAACTTCAAATTCAAACCTTTCTGTCTGCTTATTTCTAAGATTGCTTTTCTTCAAAATTAGACAGTATTTCTCCAGGGAGTGCAGCAATAGAAAGTCCGACAGGTCCGACAGTTTTTCGGACTTAGCAACAGTAACCAAGGGGGCATGGCTTGGTAAAGGGTCAATTAGACGTCAGGCCTAGTTTTTATAGAAGTTCTTTGGATTTATAAAACTGCTTGAGCTAGTTCAAAGATGCTTAGATTATGCATACAATGTTTAAACTTCTGTTAATGATCCATAGACTATAACAATGGAAGGCACGTCTCGACTTCCTCCCATTGGACAAAAATGAAGCTAAAATATCCTGGATACAGGCACTGCCATATTGTGCTGGCGGGGTCATTTGGAGCCAGAATTTGTGCAGTAGGTATCGGGTTTGGAGCCCCGGTCAGTCACGAGCAGGGCTCTTGAACACATCAGCGTTACTACCAAAAATGACCGAAACCATCTTTGGGAAAAATGTATTTGACGTGTACTATGATTTTTTAGTTAGGCCTATCCACTAACACCAATCCAAGCTGACATCGGGCGAACGGCGGGGTACATCATGGACAGGTCGCCAGTCGTAATTTGATAGCCTAAATTCACATTCATACTGGTTTAAATAAACAATTTGATAGTAATCACCAGCAAGAGTTGTGTGCGAAAAGAATTAAAGGTGAGCTCAGTGACTGAAGCTAGTAAAAGCGCAGGCTATTATTTGAAGTTTTACAGTAGGTGTGGTCAGCAAAAACAAGATTTTCCGTGGGTGTTAAGTTGCTTTTTAAATGTTTCAGTAGAGACCAATGGGTCTAGGGCTGAGTGCCACAGACAGGGCAGAGAAGTCAGAAAATAATTAAGAGAGAAACTTTTCTTGAGTTTTGTTGACATAAATAAACAAGCGAATATTGCCAGCCTTATTTATTTAACTGGCTTAGACACTGTAAAGTGTCCTTATAAAATGATAATGAATACATAAATATTTAAAAATGTAATTTTATATAGGGAATTGCAATATGAAAAAAAAAATTAATATTCTTTGAATAGTAATCAAGCCAGACTACATGCCTGCAATAAACAGATGAGAACAGTGTGCTGGGGCCCTGTATGTAACATTACTGACCACAGACCAGCTGTGTCTTGTGCATTCACAATCTCTGTCCAACAGAGAGTGCCACTGCTCACAACCAAACACCTCAGGCCCTACTGGAATAAAAATATCTCAGTGCTCTGTCAAGTGGCTGTCCCTCCTGAGACCTAGATGGACGGATAGTTGTTGTACACCTTGGAGCATCATCATCCCGAGCTCTGTGGCCGTAGGACAGCTGTGCTCAGTCAAGCAGGCTGCAACAGTCCCATCATCTCCCTGCACCTCTCCATCATCCCTATCCTGCGCTGAGAGATGGAAAAGTGGACAAATGGGGAGAGAATGGGGATGGAAAAGCAATTTGCTAACTCCATAAATTCCTTCGCCTTGCGGTACCTATCCTTGGGCATGGTGACTGCAAGCTATTATTTAGAATCTGGTAACCGATGCTTTCCTATTAACATTAAATGGGTTGGTGTCTATGGGTTGTCTCATGTGACACGTTTATACTGGTTATTTACTACCCGGCACTGCAGGCCTTGCTCTCGGAGCTGCTCCGAGGGCTGGCTCATAGTGTGGCCCCATGTGGCAAGTCATCCTTAATAGGTTAGGATGGGAGGGGGAGAGGAGTAGAGACCAGTTCCTTAATTTACAATTTGTAACTAAGGGCAGAGGGAATGTTGTCAGTGTGTTATAAAGATGATTCGTAAATGAAACAAAAAGAGAAAGCATGTAATGAATATTTGAGTTTGCATGATGCCAGATTTTAACGTGTTTTCTTTTAATCTTCTTGTATCTTTATCTTCTTTGATTCCATGTTTTTGGCCACGCTAGCAGAATGAATTTAAGGGATGGCAATGTTGGTAAGGTGGTCAGCCCATTTGTTTGGTCAGACTGAAATATCTCTATTGGATGGATTGCAGAGAAATTTTGTACAATGTAATGGAAATTTTCCTTTAGTGAGTCTGAAATAATGAACTTAATCCAGATGTCTTTTAAGTGTTTTATTCTTTGCAAAGGGTCAGACAAACGTACAGAGTGCAACCACTCTGCAGAGTGTAAGACAAAGAGCCAATGAAGAAACAGGTGACTCTGTCATCCTGCTGTCTTAGGGAGGATGGGAGTAGGAACCAACTGCCCTGAGATGAAGGCCTATCAAGGACGGTCAGATAAGGAAACCCTCTAACGAGCTACTTTCCCATGGGAACCGTCACCTAGCTGCAACATAATAAAATTATCAAACACCACAGAGTGAAACATAGTCCTTTAATAATGCAGCGTTAAAGGTAAAACAGTCAACAGTAAAATGCCAAATTTCCATCACCACAGACATTCATGTACACCGGAGGATGAATTGTATGGACTTTGATGATCCCCTTACTTTGCTTCTTGTACCACCATGAGTTTGACTTATTATTTTTATTAAATGTCTTAAACAGTTTGATTACAATGAAATCTGACCAGACCACCGACCAGAAAATGAATCCGAATGACTTTGGTGATTCTCTGACTTTTCACCTTCACCTATCCTGTACGAAATCTCAACATCTGCCATCAAGTCGCTTTGGATTGTGGTCACCAGACGATTAATGACTTTGGTTATCCCCTGACTTTTCCTGTAGTGCCACCATGAGGCTGATATTTGTGGCTTTGAGTGAAATCACACATTCATTATCTAGCAAGATAATTTAGTCAAAATTTGAATGTGTCCAATAGTTTGTTTTATGACCATATACCTGCAGAGATTGTGAACATGGTAGCATGTTAGCATTGTGAGCATCTTAGCACACTAACATTAGTGCAGCCTCACAGAGTCGCTAGCATGGCAGTAGACTCTTAGTCTAACCTTTTGAAGAGAAGATGAATAAGTCAACACTGTAAAAGAGATCATATATTTTGCCCAGTATGACTAGCAGCGCAGTGAGCTACAGATGGGAAGGTGGTGTTATTTCTTAATCCTGTCATCCTCTGCGCCAGAGATGCAGGCTTTGGTTGTTTTGCCTTTTATCTGTGTTTGTCAGCATGTGGGACAGGGGTTTGACTAAATATTCACCACTCAAACATTTCTTCTTTAATGCTGGATAACACTCAGTTTCCCCTTCTGACAGCAGTATCTCAGTAAGGTATGAATGATTAAACATGTGACAATTAGTCAATGACAGCCGATATGTGCCTTTCTAAAAGTTAAAATCCATGGCTGACAAAAAAAAATTCTTTTCACTTTTTATACAGAATTCACTATCATTGATTAGTGATCTTCGCATGCTGCTATAATGGCCCATTACAGCTCAAGATAAAAGTATACAATTTAAATGCAAAGCCACATCTAATCCGTTCTAATGCACTCTCATATATAAACACAACTTTTCAGGATGGATCTTGAGCCTGTAGAAGACACTCTGGTCAATAACATTATATCAGCAGTTTTCTACAGCCGCTCCACTCTAATTGGAGTTAATGGCTCCTGCACTGTTCAACATACTTCTTAAGGCTGCTGCTGACTTTGTTTCCCTGGTTGCAGCTTCTTTTCCAAACTGTGTTGAATGACGTAAGTGCTGCTATACTGTTCCCGGTAAATGTTATTTCGCAAGTGAACCGATAGCTCTTGCGCGTCATGTCTGTTTAGGGTAACGCAGCGTACACTGGTCAAACCTCATCTTGTGCACATGTGCTAAGGTGATCCAATTAAAGCTGACTTGTTCTGATGTTCTGATCATGTCTGGCAGCGTGACCTTGGTTGGGCTCGGCTGTCCTCCGCTGCTCGGTTGCCCAACTCCATCTTTGCTTTCATCTTGGCTAACCTCAGACAGTGTTCCTGCTTTTTTCAGATTCAAGAAATAGGATGAACTTATTTGGATAACTGCCGCGAGTCACCTGGTTTCATATCATTTTAGAGACATAATGGAGTAGACCTATTTATGGCTATTTGAAATCCCTCCCTGCCAAATACAAGATGATGAACTCATTAGAAATTACTCCTGATCTTCCCCCACCCCAGTATAACCTTCAGGCTTTCAAAGAGAAGAAAACACTGCTAGATACAATTTTCTGGCTGTACAGCAGGTATTATATCTGTCTTGTTCTCTGGTAGATGATGTAGGCTAATGGTAGTAGGCCTATGTGTGGTTGAAGTAAAATGGATTAATAAGATCATGGCAATTATGCGGTTACACACACTGATGCACTCACATTTTATTTTTTTTATTTTTGGGCATTTGTTTTTGTTTTTGCAGTCCTGGGGCCTGTACCACGAAGCAGGATTTGAGCTTATCCAGGTAACTTCGGGGTTAACCCTGGGTTTTCAGTACCACAAAAGTGGTTCACTTCTTACGGGGTAGATCGCCATGGTAACTTATGCTGAACGGCTAACCTGCTCCGGAGCAGTTTATGTTCCAGATAAGAGATCAGCTCTATGAAAGCACTGCCTACTGACCAATCAGCTGTCTTGGAAAATGACATCACCATCTGTAGGAAATCCCACAGACTGTTTTATAGGCTGCTTTATGTTTGCTGCGGTGATATGGAGAAGCTCTTGTAGGCTAAAGCGATATCATCCTACAGAGACTGATTAAAAGCCCTAGGCTATTGTTGCCTACAGGTTTTTACAGTAAGCCTACTTACTGCTTTGAAATGTTTTAAATATTTTTTATTTGCTCCCAGTCCTGTCGCAGCCGTTAAAAAATTGGTGTCATTTTTCTTATGTTAGCAGTTTGGTAGGGATATTGAATTAGGCCTACTAAATTTTAATATGAACGTAGGCTATTTATTTTAGGTTAGTAGCTTTCTTAGGCCTATTACAGAGACTGGTAATGTAGCTCATAAGAACACATCAAATCAACGCATTATTATAGACTACGCCTGTTCATTTAGACATTCACACTGTCGGCGAATTTCTCTCTATCTGCTTGTGTCAGCTGCAGCCATTCTACTTAGACTAGGCCTATGTCACATTTCTGTAGTGTTAACAGTTTGCTCGTTTGTAAAATATGCCACTCTGCTGCCAGTGGACTTAATTTCTACGATTGGTCATCTGCTGCTAACACCGCCTCTTTTATGTGAACGCACTCACGGATGGATTGGGAAACCCTGGGTTGAGTTACCGAGTTGATAACCAGCTTCGTGGTACCGCGATTGTTAGGGTTAGTTAAGCCAGATAACTGAAAGATATCCTGGGAACTCGCTTCGTGGTACAGGCCCCTGGTGGGAGGACACTTGTTATTCCACCTTGGCTTTTGTCCCCTCCTGTGTTTCAACCTTGGTGTTATTTTCATCAGCTTACTTTTTGGGGTTGTGCAAGTTTTGATGATATTGTTCTCAAATGTTTATTAAAGCACCATGCAGAAACAACAAGTGTTTTGTTTCAAGTTTGTTGGTCAGAAGTGTGCTCTGTTGTTCCTGTAACCACAGAGTAGGGCTTTCTGGCACAACTTTACCTACTTCCTAGGTGCATGGAGAGGGGAAAGGGTCTAAAGACGTCAAAATTACAGCAACACTTGTATACAGATCATTTTTGGTCTAGGGATGACTTAGTCTGATAATAAATTTGTTCTGTTGCTGGAGTTTTGACCTCTTCGAACCTTTAACCACACCTTGCAGTAGTAAAGTGAGAAGTTAAACTACTGGAGATCATCAAAAACAAGATTTTCAGCTGGCATTAAGTTGATTGTGTTTTGTAATGAAAGTGACTAACAAACTTTAATGCAGACGGGAGACCATTTGGACAATTCACTTAATAAGGTCAGTACCAGCGTCAGTACAGATCCAGTGCATCGAAACACGTTTGAGGCTCATGTTGCTTGCCCTAACGGACAGAACTGTAAAGCTGAAATAAGAAGATTCTCTGAAATGTCTGCAGCTGAGCATATTTATTAGAATGTTATCATAAACAATCAGAATAAAGTCAAAACTGTGAAAATAAAATGCAATTTGAATTAATGTTGCTGAAGCTTTCAGTTTGAGCATACCAGCAGGCAATGCGCTTTGGTCTGTCCTTTAGGATCGCATTTTAATAACAAAACTTATGTTTACTTTAACATAAAAAAAATTAATCCTATTTCCAAAACAACAAGGAACAATGTGGATCAACTCAGCTCTAACTTAATGCTTATTTGCATTGTGAATTAGTGTGTGTGTATTTGTCTGTCTGTATCTAAAAGAAAACTTCTTAATTTAATACAATGCAAATGTAATAATCTGGTGATTTGTTATAGAAAAACAATTTACCATCCAAGTACTTAGACAGAGCTGCTTTACATAGTCATGCTGAGTTCATGACCTCATACTGTACAGTATTTAATAGATAATAAAGCCAAACTGCTTTATCATGATGAAATAACTTGGAAATCACACATGACTCTCTAACTTTGTGTTTCACCTTTGGAAATAATTACTCTCCTCCAAATGTATGATTAGCTGATTAGTTTAATGTGTTGTCTAGCCACTGATTTCTCTCCGTATAACATTTTCAGTCAATAAGCTTGCAGTTCTGAAGCCTCTGTCCTGACATTGTCTCACAAAGCCAATGAAATATGGTTTCCTTTTAAATTGAACCAGAAAGAACCTAATGACTGTCTACATTATTCACTGTCCAGAGACTAGTGTGGCTCCTCCTGCTGAAGCTTAATTGAGCACCACAGGAATACTTCTCCTTACAGAGTGATGAAATAGGACTTCTCAGACAATAAAGCAGGTTGTCTCTGTCTGATTTTGAGTGGAAAGAGGCAGAATAATACAAATTTTGCATGCGTGGGTGTGTGTGTATGTGTGCTGCAAGCACAAACTGGCCGGGTCGATACAGCTCCAGATCCTGACATCCGAGATCATTTCTCAAAGCTGTGCATTTCCCATCTACGAGGCTAACGGCAGACTTTTAGGCTTTATGATTTATCAAACAAAAAAGGTCACTATGGCAGGCTGCAATTAATTCTGTCTGCCTTTATTTGGCGCTGCTCGGGATGCTCACTCCATTAGTGACATATGTTCTTACATGGGTTGTCTTCAGAACAGGAGCACAGGAAGCGGTTATGTGAAATAACGCAATCCTATATCCTTCTTCAATGTTTAGTTATTTCAAGCAGTGTTGAGTAGAGATGTATATATTTTGCCAAACTTTATTGGATTTGCAAGCTAGAAGTGTTACTTGAAGCTTCAGTTCTTAAAGCTTCAGTTTTTAAATACATATTTCCAGGAAAAGGAAAGAGAAGTGTAGGAATAAACAAATACAAAATACACGCACAAAAAAGGGATCATCCTGCTTGTCCTCGGTGTTGCTCATACAAAGCTGCACCTTTTTTTCCAGATTGAGGGAGTAGGCTATACCTACTGGTTCTTTGTGCATGATGCCTTGGTGGCTGTGTCAGTACAGGGCAAGTTGCATAGTATGTATTTGATTGGATTTGGAAACTAGTTAGAACTTCAAGCTTCAGTTCAGTATTTAAATACATGTGAAGGAAAAGGAAAGAGAAGTGTACTAATAAACAAATACAAAATACACACACAAAAAAGGGATTTGGTGACTACAGCCATGCTAGCAGCTCTGTGAGGCTGCACTTTGTGGTGCTTTGAGCTAAATGCTAACTCCAGCATGCTAACACACTCACAATTATAATGCTAACATGCTAATGTTTGTCAGGCATAATGTTTACCATGTTCACCATTGTAGCGCATTTGCACGCTGATGTTAATTAGCGGTAAACACAAAGTTCATCTGAGGGGGCTGATGGGAATGTCATTAGATTTGAGGGCATTTGGTCATAAACCAAAGAATTAGATCTGTAGTTGATGCTCTGTTGATGCTTGTATGTTGTTCCTCAAATGTAAGTCACTTTGGATAAAAGCATCTGCCAAATGAGTAAATGTAAATTACATTTTGATGTCATGATGGCACTAGGGGGAGAAAGTGATTACAGTTCATCCCAAGGGGTGTACCATTTTGTCTTAAGTTCATTTGTAGCAATTGTGCCTTTTGTTGTCATGCATATAGCATACCTGCCTCAGATCTAAAGCAGGAAGTAGGCTAGTTAATTGTGAACCATATGGCGGAGTAGTCCACTCTACACAGGGAAAAACCATCCACAGCAATCCTCCCATTTGAGCCCTCAGAAGGCACCACCTGTAAGTAGATTTTATGTTTTATGGTCCGGGTTTTATTAATGACAGCTTATTGTTGCATTATTTGTTAAATGGTTTTTGAGTTGTTTTGTAGTTGTGTACTACTGGCTAAAGGACTGTACTTTATGTTGACTAATCAGTGAAGGAGCAATAAATCTGTCACCTGGAAGATTGAAAGCATATTTTTCATTGCTAATAGAAATTACATTGTGTAGTACTGTATCACACAATATATTGTTGTTGTGCACTTCTACACCTCCAAAGTCAGTGGATTTGAGATATTTTAGTCTGGACCAAAGGTGGACCAACTGACAGGCCAACATTGCCATCCACTGAACCACAAGGCTAAAAAATATTATTATATGGTGAGCACAAAAATACAGTATATCTATATCCGTATATGCAGACATGCAGTTATATAGAAGTAAACATACCAATTAAAAACAAAAGTAATGATTCAAATAAGTTACTTTAAAGTACAGAATTTAGCGTAAGAGTTTCAGTCTGGGAAACCAAGAATGATGTGACTTTAGGTTTTTTTTTTTTCTATTTAAAGAATCGCTTGACTTCAATAAATGTTGAAACACAAATGTCAAGTAAATTAACTGTCTGTTCTGGATTCCCCTTACAGCAAATACAACAGCCGTGTTCTGATGCTTTTCATTTTACTAGTTCTGTTTTCCATCTTAGATTAGGCACCTTGCCTTGGGCAATGTTTATTTTTGTGTTTGTGCTGTGGAAGTATCTTGCATGATGAAAAATGTCAAGTAATTTCAATATGTTTCATAAAGTTTGGTTATAATCCCTCTTAATTAATGCCCAGATTATTTTCTGTGCCTTGTGGCTGTGTTTTGAACATAAATAGTCTTGCGTCTACACTTACAGCGCCTCATCAACTTTCTTGTGAGCTGATAGCCGCCTTACTTAGTTCCTATGGAAACTGCAGTGTTAAGAGTTCAAACTTATTGCTATGCAGACCACTACAATAGTTGGTGAAATGTTACAAGACTGCAGAACTCTTTGCCCTCATAGACAGTGTTTATTCATGTTAAATCCTGCGTTTTGGCATAGGGCAGCAGGTCACTAAACTGAAGGCAGCGGGTCTTAGCCAGCAGTTTTACTTTGGGCTTCTTTCCCAAAGATCCAAGAGCAGTGTAGAATAAACCTGGATTAAGCTTCAATGATTCAGATTGTCGATTATTTTACTGGCTTGACATTTCCGATTCCCTGCAATCATGCTGACCTTTCCATCTGCCTGTAGATGATGCTGTGAGCCTTTCCTCTTTACATATTAAATCCAGACATACATTCCAGAGATCTTTGTTCCATTGCCAAATTTACAACAAAAACCTTTTTGTGAGTATATCAGTGAGATCATCCTGCTGCTCCTCCTTTTTTTCCAGATTGAGGGAGTATACTGACTGGTTCTTTGTGCACGATGCCTTGGCGGCTGTGTCAGTACAGGGCAAGTTGTATAGTATGTGAGGAAATGCTGATGGTGCCTGGTCTTTATTTTTAGAGTCTGTCTCCTGTTGGTACTCAGTCTTAGTGAGGAGGCAGTGAGTCATGTTAAAACCAATGAATGTAAACTGCCAAACCCCCATGGTGTGATAGGAACCTCGCATCTCCCAACTAAACAGCTTGGTGATATTAAAACCTTTCTTTTCCCCACAAGATACAATATGTTGCTTTGATCGGTAAACATCTGGCTGCCGGATTTTGTGGCAGCTTTGATTTATGGTGTTTTGCCATGGCGTGACTCTGGATAAGGACTAAAGAATTTGGCTTCATTTGGCTTTCTGCATCGCAAATGAGTTGGAGCAGGATGTTCGCTAAACACTTCATACACCCACTCAGTCAGCAAGCTGTGCTGTCTTATTTCTCTTGTTGAGGCACATTTGCTTCTCACCAACCAAGTGGCTGAAGACTCGCATATAGTGCTAATGTATTTGATTACATTTAGGACACATGGATTTAGTAAACCCATGTCAGTATTGAGGGATTTTTCTCATCTTTTACTTTAATTTGTGTTTTTGGATCTGGAATTAACATGTATAACAATAAGATTACGAAATACACCCTCCTTTCCAGTCATTTCATTAGAGATGTTTTGTTAAGTATTTTGGGGGATTTTGTTTTAGTTTCATGCACATGGACCCCCCATGATTCTGCACTTTAGAGGTGGACCTCGTTGTGGGATCATACAGTTGGAGTCTCTTCCTCTTGTGTGATCTTACACTAGGTGCAGCACTTTACTGCACTGAAAAGCACTTTAATACTCTGAATTGCACATTGAATTGCTCTTTGATATACCGAATTGCACTTAATAGCACTCTACTGCATAAATAGCACATTAAACTGCATAATAAAAATTTGCACAACAGATTTCCTTTAGTGACTAACTCATGATCTGTATATTGAAGCATAATGACTGTATACTCAACGTTATTGTAGTGTATTGTATTATTTTCTCTATTGTTTTATTATGTTGTCCTTGTTTGTATTTTACCTCTGTAATGACCTGCTGGAGACTACAGATGAAAATCTGCCTCCTGGCTAAATCTGGCATATTTACATTAATGCAGAATCTGAAGTGTTCATCAATGTACTCTGCCCCCCTTTAAATAAATAAAATAAACAAATGCTATGGGAGCTATAGTTTAGTTTAATGTTAAGTTAACTATGAGCTTTTAGGCCTATCTTTGTTTCTATTTTGACAAATTGTCACCATAAAATATGGCGAATTAGCTATTAACAGTTCATCTTTGCAATGCACCCATGGATGTACAGATAACTATCTTTGGAATACATTGATAATGAAGAAAACTTAAAATACGTGATGATTCTCAGCCAAGCTGTGGAGTTAAAAGGAGCATCTTTTTTCTATGATTTCTAAGCAGATTTCTGGATGCATAATTTGTGATGGACATCAGTGACAATGATAGACACGATATAGATATTTTTAGGTTCAGTGTGATTTACACTTTCTATGAATGTGTGTTCAGATTTGATCAAGCTGTGACTCAGAAAGAGTATGATGTTTGATGCAAAGTGCCACAATCAGGGGACTAAGTGTTTTAAACCTTAACTGTCTCTGTGAGCTGTTTTTCACAGTCACTGCTGCTGATTGTACTGTTGACAATGCTGATAAGCGAGCCAAATCAGTGCCAAACTACAATAACTAACTTCCCGTTGTGTATATAGACACCAGTGTGCACCAGCATGGAGGTTGTGTGATTATCTACGGAGCGAGAGCCTTCAATTTTGTTGGGTGGCTTTATATCTGGGCCGTTATGAAGAACTGATTTTAGATTATTTCTCTGTACCACGACTAACTCTCTCCTCATGAGTTAGTGGTAGTACTTTATATTACAAACACATATATTTGTACTATTCTTTATCTAAAATTTCAGTAATTGGCTCCCAGCGATTCCCATTCAGTTATTTTTTAATTTTGTTTCAAGTGTCAAGCTTCTGGAGGTCTGTACTAACCTCTGTCATAAAATACCTTTACTTTTATAAGTATTTATAGAGATTTTGATGTTATGACCATATTTCACCCGTCGGCCCTGAAGCTCATTGATAAGTTATAAGTTAAAAAGCAAACTATATTAAAAATACATACACTATCATTGAGTTTGTGGCTGTTTAAGCTGTCACTAGTGAAGACAGCTGTGTAAGCTCTGAGTTAAATATTTGTGACTGTTCCACGTGGACTGCTTTGAGTCAAACTGGAGTGATTTACTTATTAATATGAGCTGCTTAAGCAATAATTTGTCATTGCTGATTGAAATTACATGCAGCAGTTGGAAAACACTTCACTGTAGCTCATTCTATGGTAATTACGCAGCCACCACAGTGAGCAGGCCTCCAGTTACAAAGATGTGCTAGTTTTTTAGACTTGGCTTATGATAGAAAAGACCTTGGTTAAACTGTTGGGTGAAACACATTAAGAATAAACTGGAATTTTAAACATCCCACAAGGCTTTGGGGTTTTTGAGGTTAAGGTGTCTCTGAACAGATAAATGTAACTGAAAGCTGGTGCCAGATTCATGATGCCTGACATGTGTACATAGTCACACAACTACAGGCAATTTAGAGTTTATAGCTCACCTGACCTACAAGTCTTTGGACTTTCAGACCTAAAGATAAGGAATAGTTTGATATTTTGGGAAATACACTTATTCACATTCTTCCTGAGAGTTGGATAAGAAGATCAATGGCACTCGGATGTGCCAGGAGGAGTTTACTTAGCTTAGCTTAGAGACTGGAAAAGGTTTAAACAGCTAGGCTGCTCTGTCCAAAGTGTCCCGAAATCTTTCTCGCAGCACCTCTGAAGGTCACTAGTTAGCATGTTGTATCTTGTTTAATCAATACAAAACAACAAGTTCTGCTTTTAAAGGGAGTTGCATGCTGGAACTATTTCCTTGCAACTCGTGATGGGGTGACTGATTCCCTCCTTCTCTGCTAAGTTGTACACTTTACTTAAAGTCCCTGTATTTAGCATTTTTAAGCAGTATATAGACTTTAACCCAATATTTTGTGGTCTTAGTCACCTAAATAAACACTTAAAATGTCATTATAGCTGTCGACAATTACATTATAATGTGTTAGAAACCATTTATTAAATGTCTGCTTATAAATGCTAATTGGGGGAAAGTGTTACTAGCTAAGCTAATTACCTCTTGGCACTAGCTTGATGCTTGTGACAGACATGGAAGTGGTGTTGATTATCTCACCTAACTCTTAGCAAGAAAGCAAATAAGTGCATAATATCTAAAGCATTTAACTATTCCTAGCTACATCAAAACACTAACAAGGCCATCCTATTTTATTACTGCACTACTCTATTTTGCAAGAACTTTTTGAAGAATTTGTTTCCATAAGAGATTTTAAAAAATCATGTATCCTTGCCTATGTCCTTAGAGGTTAAAGTATTTTAATGGGATATTTCTCAGGTCTAAAAAAGCTCTCAAACTGCAGCTCATTCAGAACAATTCTGATCAAGTCCAAACAAAAAGTTGAGCCATATTCTAAAATATCGATTCTAGTCTGTCAGAGAATCAATTTTAAAACACTGCTTCTCATTTATAAGTCACTTAGGGGGTAGGACAAATATAAATCTCTGATCTTCTGCTACAGTTCAACCCACGGAGGTTGACTGACACTGGTCTGATAATTGTTCCCACAGTTAAATACAGACAATGGGAACTTTCAGAAGTATCAGGTAGGGTTGAGTAGCGTAGTAGGGAAACAGAGGTGTGGGCCCAAAATGCAGACACTAAACAAGGCTGGATCAGATTGCAGGTTTATTCAAACTAAGGCCGTCACTTACAGGGATGTCCAAAACAAAGGCAGAGCACAGAATCCAAACACAGGTTAATCCAACAAAAGTCTAGGTAATCTGAACACAAGGGAACAATCCAAAAATCCAGGGAAACATAGCACAAGGCAGAACACTCAACATAAGATGATGACACCACAAGAACTGAATACAACTGAGGCTAATATATACAGAGGCGCGCGCGCACACACACACACACACACACACACACACACACACACATATACAAGCAGACACAAGGTTAATCACAGGTGACACGCATTAAGAATCAAGGTAGACAGGAAACAAAGCTAGACAAAAACGCCAATCACCAAAATTACAATATAAAATAGAAAGTAAAGCTACAGACAATACACGAGGATAAACGTAACTAAATACAACAGTAAAAGTAAGCAATGCTAAACTAACAAAACCAAAACAAGAACAAGAGGCAATGGGTAAAACAGAAAGGACATTTAACAAAATAACAGAAAAACACCACACTCAAATCCAAGGTTGTGACAAGAAGATCCGAGACCTGCCTCAACTTTTTTACGCATCTTTTTTTCCATTGCTTTTAATTAAACGCTACTGTTTTCAGATCTGGAGTATAACTGTTTCTCTGTGCAACTTCATGAGCTCTTTTCATATCTCTTATTTTTTCCCTTGACTTTTTTTCTGCTGTAAGAACTGAGGTGAGACTGCCTCGCCTCATAGTCATAGTGGTGGGATGCTGGTGATGGCTCATACTCGCAAGCATTAAAAGATCTGCTGAGATGTAATATTGCGTCTGGTATTTGAGCACCATCTCTCAGCTGCATTAGACAAGAACAGATTTTTCAGTTTCAGTTTTTCAATTCAACAGAGTTTTTAGACATGAATCCCATGTCAAATAAAACAAAATTCATGTTATTAACAGAGATATTGATTGTAATAGTATACATAAATCCACTGCAAATGCATCGAAAGAGTTACTGAATATAAATATCTTTCATACAGTCTTTTACAGAAACAGAACCAGATTCACTATGATTTGGAGATGTAATTTATAAAAATGCTGCTCCTTCCACTCACACAGTCATTCTGCCCCCAGATTTATTACTGGTGAATACCACCATACTAACCATTACATCTTGTATATTAAGGTGGGTTGGTCTGCTCTGGCAGAGAGACATAATAAACATTGGTATTTGTTTATCTATAAAGCCCTTGTTGGAAAGCTGCCACCTTACATCTCAATGATGCGTGGTCGAAAATCTGTCCTCTGTCTCACAAGCTCAAATGACTGGCTTATGCTTAAGGTCCCCTGAACATGGCCTGAAAAATGGCCGAAAGTCAGCCTTGTATTTTAGTGGCCTAAATTCCTGGAGTGATCTCCAACGTATACTAAAAATCAATATTATATGGACAATTTAAAACCATGATTGCAAACCTCCCTGCCTGAATGTGTGTAACCATTTTAACAGTTTTTCCCTTACTTTACACCTGTGTTTGTCCCATTTATTTTAACTTGTATGTAGCTTGACATCATTGCAAATAAGGGTAACATCAATGGTTCTGGGGGTTTAAATAAAGGTTTGAATTAATTTATTGATTCTGTTATTTTAGTCTTCATGTTTTATGTAAAGGAATTTGATTGAATGATGCCTTGCCTTGAGGATAGAAATGGAGCAATCAGAGGAAACCCAGATGAACACTGGGGAAATACCTTAGTTGGATCAAATAGGACCAACTTGCTGTGACAGTGCTAACCACCGTGCCCAGATATTGGTAAACTCTACATCTAATGGATTAGAAAAAGTACGTGAATTCTTCAGGGAGTCATTTGTTCATAGATCTCAGTCTATATGCAAATTAGTCTGACAAATAAAAAACATGAACTTTACTTTGCTGCATAGATCAATCACTGATGTTTAATCAGCTGAGAACTGTGCAGGACTGCTGATACATGGATGGACAGATGACAGAATGAAGCAGGTGCTGAGGCAGAAAGACTCTGACCTCAATAGCAGTTGACTGTTTATCTAAAGCTGTCATGGCTGCCATTATTCTGAATGCCAGCCTTGTCTTTGCTGCGTACTCCAGAGGGTGATTGCGTCTTGCATAGATACAGCCTTAACGTCAAAACTTATCTCTGGAATTCAGACTGGCAGTCCTTATCCCTGTACTCGTTCATGCTCTTATTCAAAACCCAAGAGATTTGGCGAGGTTTGATTCACTCTAGCTCTTTAATATGGTCCTGAGAGGAAATTCAAAGAAACAGGCTGGAGTCTTTTTTCTTCTTCATTTTGAGCAAGAGTTGGTTTGTGCCTGAGTGTGCAACATCTATGGAACGAGAAGAAAAAAGGACAAGGAAACAAAGGGAAGAAAATACAGAGGGGCAATCCTGAAATTATGCAGCACCAGAGATGAGTAATTTCTGCATGTGGGACTGCATGCATCACGTCCAGTTAGATTAAAATACACAGCATACGTATGCAAGGGTTTTCACTGCGGCGTGTGGAGGCTCATCTGCATCATGGGGGAGCCTCAGGCCAGCCAGGTGAAGGATAAAGTTTAAGAATAAGCACGTCCTAGGGGAGCTGAGGGGAAAATGAGTCCCAATGTTAAAGATTTCAGTTATTATTACACTCCCCATACTCACTCACTCACACACCACACAAACTTTTAATTACGTTTGGATTAGTTCTACACTTCAGAGAATAAAGCTGAAAAACACAATTCCAATTTCCAGTCTATTATTTGGACATTTGGATCCATATTTCACAGTCTGGTGGATGGATGGTGTTGTGGAAATGAATGCAGCAAGCAGAGACGAAGGATGTTGTTTGTAAATATTCACCTACCGGCAGTTTGGAGAACTCAATGTTCCTGAACTGTAGCAAACTCGACCGTCCAAATAGCACTTTGGGGTTTACTGACCAATTTGAATGCTCACGTTGACTAAGACATTTTCAAGATTGTGATTCAGGGGGATGCTCTCCAATGTCTGGACCCCAGTGGTGAGCAGTTGTTTGATTTGTGTACTGGTGCTGTATTGATCATGGATACGTTAAGCAGAACATGTTGTCAGAGCATTTTAGAGGAATGTAGATGTACATGATCCCTTTGCAGCTTGACAGATGTGGAGCAAATGGCAAAAAATGCAGTCTCAAGATCATGTTACGCTGGTGCAGACATCTACATCAAGTGTTGCCTTGGCCTAATATTGACATGAGGGGGATGAATTTTCATGCAATTAGTTATTTTGTCTTTCATCTTTGTACATGGTTAAGATCAATTTGTAGGGATTTGTTTTCACTTTGACACTTGGCATTGTCTTTTTCCAGTTAAAACTGTAACTAATTAATCTACTGTGCTTCAATGTTGTAAAATAAAGAATGGAAAAACTCCAAAGAGATGAAATTAGAGACGGTTTATAGATACTACATACCACATAGTCAAACATATCAAAGACAAAAAACAGTTAATGGAAATAGTAAATATACAGATATATAAAGAGAAAAGGTTAAAATATTACAATTCATCACCAAATAGCCAGTACATTGGATTGGAGTCACAATGTCTCTCTTGGAAAGCCTATGCCAAGGTGCTGGACACTAGCCAATTTTCATTTTTCTACAAACAGTTTTTTCCCTCTCACAGATTACCATGAGGTTCTGGATAAGTGCTTATCCCGTCGATTTGTGTTTTGTAGATTCACAGTTCCCCTGAAATATGCAAGGTATTCTGTGTTAATGCTGTGAGAGTATAAAGGCCCATTTGTGGTTTTGCGTATCAAAAGTTTCTTGTGCATATGTGTGGAATGTGTGTTTGCAGATGCCAGGTGTGTATAGAAGTCCACAGAGGTCCACGCCTGCTTCTTTACTGAACTCAAGTTTTAGGGTTTTGAGGTTCCTGTTGTAAGCCAGTGTTTCCCTCTACATTCAGACGGAGAGCTCTGTTGCCATTCCTGACGTTAAGCCACGCATGTTTAGTGTGAACAGTGGAATCCAGAGTGTCTCCTGTCCTGTTTTTGATATTCATGGGCGGAATATTACATTACATTACATTCATTCATTTAGCTAACGCTTTTATCCAAAGCAACTTACAATTGCCATGCATGTCAGAAGTGGCACGCCTCTGGAGCAACTAGGGGTTAAGTGTCATGCTCAGGGACGCATTGGTGGATGTGTCACAGTGGTTGAATTGAACACCAAATGCATGTGTCTTATCCACTGCACCATCACCACCCCATCATATAGCAAATATCAAAGCAAGCTAAGGTCTGGAGAGTGTCCTGTTTGCTGACATCCAGATGGCATCTCTCCTGTTTGCAGATGATATTGTCCTATTGGTTTCATTGAACCATGACCTCTGATGTGCACTGGAGTGGTTTGAAGCTGAGGACAATGGAAATCAGAATCACAGAGTCAGAAACCATATTTTTTTCCTAGATTAAATGATGCCCCTGGTCGCCTCCCATTTTGCTGGTGTTTCAAGCACACTGGCTGGGTGGAGACTCCAGGGTAGACCTGCTGGAGGGACTACAGAAACTGTTTTAAGGTCCCAGCAATGGCGGAGCCAGGGGGTGGCCATGGCTAGACTAAACTTCGTGCTCTTATTGTCTCAATTTTTCCAACCATCTCTCTTCTTCCACAGCTATATTGGGGACGCTCTTCAGCAGTGCACCTGTCTGGCTGTAGTGCGCCTTCAGTGCATTCACCTCACTCACTCCTGGACTCCTCCTGCTCTACACAGTGCAACTTGAAAACAGCTTCACAGTGTTTGTTTCTTCTCCTAATATTCCTTCCTGTGATCATTAAATCTGATACACCTACGAAAGCTGTCTAAAATATCCCAACCCAAACAATAGCAATCGACAATAATGTTTGTGACAAATATATTACATTTCCTGTGGATGCTTCACAGTTAAAGCCAACCAAAGTTTTGTAAAATGGAATGCTTTTTTACCCAGGCATTTTTGCCTTTTATTAGAAAGTGAAAGCTGCAGAGAGAGTCCGGAAGACCAGCAAAGGGCCCCGTGTTGGAATCAAATCTGGGCTGCTTTGGTAAGGACTTATGGCCTAAAAGCCTAAATGGTAATGCTCTACCAGAAGAGGTACCATGGAAATGCTTTTAATGTGGGACAGCAACAGGAAAATTGCATTAGCAATTAACTATTCCAGCATTAATGCCTCCATTATGTTTGCAACATTTAAGTAATCTTAAATGTGAATACTGTTATTTACCAGAATTTGTTATGAATATTTTTTACAGTTGAAGGCTACTTTTATCTTGTTATATGTGATCCAAGACTCGCTTGCCTGCACTCACATCTCTTTCTGACAGCTGCAAATGGCGAGGGCAGCATTACTGCCATGATGGTGTCTTATAAAATCTAAAGGTCAACTCCAGTATTGAGTTTACAAATTAAATTTCATTTAGAGGTGTCTGGCACATCTATTGTATCTTCCATGCTGTTGTTTATTTGTATCATATCACCATAACCTGCGTGGCCCTTTTCCTTTTTATCATACTCTGCACTCTAAACCTTGATATGGAGAGGTCATTTTATTTAAAGTACACAAAAAAAGCACAAAAAAGTTTAAGCACCATTCATTTTGCAAGTCAACATTTGAGAGATCACATGCACTGATTCATACAAGCAGAATCAGATTTTGATGTGCAATCCCAATCATTTGCACGCTTGTTTCTCTTTGTACTCTCTCAAATCTTCCATGCGTCTTATGATTTAGTAGCTTTCATTGCAGATGTGTCAAGTGAAGACAAAACACATTGAACTATAGTTTTTTTAGTTTGTTTTCAGTGCCAGGCAAAGTGATTCATTACACATCCTTTCATTCTAGTACAAAGGAGGTGGAGCAGGGTTGAGAATGGATGATTAAATGATCTGCTGAACCCTAAGGGCAGCAGATGAAACGAAAACTGGCAGAGGGAATTGTGTTATTTTAGTTATGTTCCCAATGAATACCATAGCAGACAGAATGGACAAAGTCTTGGAGGTGGAGTCTTGAAAGATTAATCCCATCCCTGTTGACTTTTAGCACTTAATTCTGTCTCAAATAAAAGTTAACCCACTTTGGTTGTTCCTTTAGTTTTAGTCACTGTTTGGAGAAGAGCCTTTGGTTAGGGTGGTAATAATTTAATGAACACAGTCCTTTTATAGGGCTGATTACTGGACATTATACTTAACATGTCAGTAATCAGCCCCTTACTAAAGATTTTCCTAGTCTAGTAAGTTATTTCAAGCCATCAGTCGACTAGTCGTCACACATTTATGATATTAATTTAATGATTTAAATATATATTTAAATGATCCGTATTTGTATAGCACCTTTCTAGTCTTTTCGACCACTCAAAGCGCTTTTACACTACATCTGCATTCACCAGTCATACACATTCATACACTGAGCCTCAAACGGAAACATTCACAGCCTAGGGCAAATCGGGGTTCAGTATCTTGCCCAAGGACACTTCGACACGCAACCAGGGGGAGCCAGGGAGCGAACCGCCGACCTTCCGATTAACGGCCATCCCGCTCTACCTCCTGAGCCACAGCCGCCCCGGGGGGTGCATGAGAAAATGACATCTAGGAGCCTGAATATTTATTTCAACAAAGCATAACATCACACAAGTTTCATTCAAAACACGGGAATAAATAACTTACTCTTGTGGACCTAGTAACACGATGGATGATGTTTACTTACAAATTAATTTGATACAAACTCGTTCCTCTCCCACCTGACACCTCTCCTGTCCCTGCCTGAACCTGCCATGTCTTCGTCGCCCTTGGAGTCAGAGTTGTGGTCGGGGCCGCTGTAAATAAGTACTGTATTCCCTGTCGTCAAACTGGTCATTCTCAGAGGCTGTGGTTTGTCCTGGCTAGGCTGTGTTCACTTGGAGGCTGCTGAGCCCGGTTCTGTTGTCCACTCTGTTTACGGTGCTCATTCTGGTGCTGCTCCCCGGCTACTTTCCCTGATGGGTCCCTTGCCATGGGCCTGAAAACCTCCTTCTCGTAAATAAACACAAACACTCCCTTAGTACTCCAAGCTCCCAGTCCAGGCAGAGTCAGCTATTAGGAACGCTGACAGAGCACACTAGCTAACGGCAGCGCCTTCAGTTAGCAGCACTATAATACATCCATGAGCAGTGCACACCGGTAAGTGACATCCGTGTTAAAAGAGGAAAGGTCTGTGTTGCAACCATCCCTTGATACTTTTGTCCCGGCCCTGATGAGAATACGCAGCTCCCAAGTGGAGTTTGAGGTTGTTGGTTTTTTATGCTACTAACCGACCAATGAAAACTAATGAAAAACACAACTCTTTTCATCGACTAACCCTTTAGTTTATTATTTGGGGGCAGCCGTAAGCCATATTTCATTAATAATAACCATCCTGATGAAGGCTTTAACCAATGTTAGATGGTAAATGTTGGTGAATAACATGCATTTTCAGTGAAAGGCCTTACAGTGAATTTATTTTACTACTTCATCTTGAATATTCCTGGGTGTGTGCCTTTGTTTCTAATCACATACATCTTGTTGACAACTACTTCATCATTAAGATGAGGTACTTCCAATCAACCTAAACATAGATGCACAAGTGTCTCCATGGTAACATCACAGCCTAAAACATTTTTTTTTTTTATTATCCTTGGATTGTATCAACTTAATTTCAACCCAGACGCTTTTTTTCCTAAAAAAGGAGGGAGGGAGGTGTGGAGCATGGGGAGGCATAGAGGAACAGGAGAAGGATGATACGAGGTCTTGAGTGGGGTGCGTGTGCCCTTATCAAAGTCTTGTCGCGTTCCTGGTGAGAAAGCATTGGAGATGAGACTCAAATGGTGGTGAGTGCTCCCCATGTGGCCTTTTCATTTTTCCATCCTTCCATCCTCCCAGTGTTCTGTGAGTAATGAGCCTTAGGCAAGGCTAGCTAATTAGACCTGACATCACACCATAACGCGCTCGCCACGGCTCCACTGGACACTTTTTGACCCATGCAGATATTCATGGAGACAGAAATACACATATGCAAAGCCAACATACACACACACGCGCACACACACAAACACAAACTCTTAACATCCATGTGAGACACCCAGAAGGGGCCATGGGTGGGGACAAGGAGGGTTATTGTCAGAGCCCTAAGCTTAGAAGCAGCACGACGTGTCTTAAGGCTGAGGTACACTCAAAAAGAAATAGTTTGCCTTCCGACATGATCAGACAACATGTAGTGTTTAAAACTATCCTTAAAGGTACAATGTGTAAAAATTGAGTTTGCTCTCCACCTGTTATATTCATACTCCAAAAAATAGGGAGCAGCATATCACAAATCAGGTCATATCACTGCTGCTAACTGCCGTTAGCTAGTTAGCCCAGTTAGCCATGCAGCTAATTTAGTAGTCCTGCTAGCTGACTGAGTTGGGAATGAGAGGAGCTGGGTGAGCAGGCAACAGAACTGAGCTCAGCAGTCTCGCAGTGAACACAACCGGACCAAGACTGAATACAGCCTCAGTCAGAAGGAGGCCAGTTCGATGAAAGGGAATCCAGTGCTGAAGTGAGTTACAGCTCTGTCACTGCGGTTCAGGTGGGAGTGAGGCTGGGCATAGAGGCAGTGGAGAGCCTGAATATTTTCACATCTAACTCTGTGAATATAGGGTTTATTTCCACCAAACCAGAGTTGGTGGTTGTTGGAAAAATGGAAAGAGTAACCAAGATGGTTATGGTAAGTTTTATTTTGTTTTTCTTGAGCTTGAATGAAGTGGGGGTTTTTCATCGTCGCCAGGTTATTTTTCCGGGTCTTTAGCCCGGATGTTTTGACTAGCCCAATGTAACTCAAAAATATTTTCTGCATTAATATGCAATATCTTCATGAAGCAGCCTGTCTCGCAGGTCTTCAAAGAATGGAGGTTACTAGCAAAAATATTGCTACATTAAATTTTGTTTGAAGTTCACGTAACGTGACACCCCCCTCTCCCCCACCGTTACTCAGCATGCCTGCATTTAGAGGGAGAGAGTGAGAGAGAGAGACAGAACATCGTTCACAACTGTAGGGCTTGGCAGAGACCTTTGTCACCAACAAAATTGTAATCAAAACATTTAGATTTAAATATTGCCAGTCAGTTTCTAGTCAGTGTATTTGCTGCACAAACTGTTAACAGTCTGCCGCAAAGTAGCGAGAGAATAAAGCTGATGATACACAGGGCAACTTTTTTAGCAATGTTGCTGCGCGATCTTGCTGATGGCAAGTCTGACTGTTTTGAACGGATAGCGGCGGGGCGGGGCAAGTGGTGGAGTGGTGGGGGAAGGGGATTACGGTAGTAATCTTTACTCATTACCATTGATGGGAACGTTGCCCAGCACCATTGCTCTAAAAGCTGCTCCTGTGAATCATCAACTTAACATGACGCACCTGACCGCGACACAGACACCTGTCGCTCTCTTTGCTATCTCTATCCTTCTCGCTCAGAGACACTTTGCTCTGTTTGACTGTCTCTGTGCTGCACGATACTTAATTCCCTCTGAAATGAGCTGAACTTTATCAGAGGAGCTATGGATTTGTGGTGAGGTTTCTGTCTGATCAAAAGAGTTTACAGTGTTGCTTTTCCATCTCTGATGAAGAGCAGTCCCAGACGGGCTCTTTGTCTGTCCGACGGTCTGAAGGGGGTATCCTACTACTATATCAGCAGAGCAGTAACGCAGGGTAATGCACAGCAGAGGGACAGGTAGATTTTGTTAAAATATTATGACTTCATTCTCATTAGATTGCGATTTTATTCTCGTAATATTACAACATTTTGTCTCAAAATATTATTCTGCAAATGTCAGAGGACACAGACATGTGGGAGAGATTCAGAATGTGCAGAGAAGCTGCTGAAACACGGTAGCTAAAGTCCAGGAGTTGATGACTGAATTAAAACTAATTAATTTCTCACTAAGGTGAAAAGGTGTCACATGCACATTTAAAAACGTCATTCCTGTGTGTTGACTCCGCAGGGATGAAATTAAATGAGAAAAGTTGATATACATGAGAAACACATCTGACAGCAATACAGAATGCCTGCGAGCCTTACTGGATGTTATTACACTATATTTTTATATTCTGAATTGTCACCATGATCACCTGAATTTTGTGTTTACTTTTATTTGAATAAAGACATTTCCTCAATAAATTGGTGCAGAAAAATGTTTCAAGCCCAAAGTTTTCAGGGGAAGGTTCCCCAGACACTCCCACCCAATTAATATTGTCAGTGTCTATGAAGATTCTCAGTCATCCAGGACATAGTTATCCAATGAAGGATAAAGTCAAGGGCAACTGGACTTGGTTGAAGATACTGGAAGACGTTTCGTCCCTCATCCAAAGAACTTCTTCAGTTCTGACTGACTGGCAGGGAAACTCAGCTATTTGACCTCAGTGGGGTTGTTTGCCAGGGTCATCGATACATTGTGATTCCATACGTGTCTGGAGTATCAGAGAAACTCAGGAGGATTTTCAACAAACACAACATCCCTGTGTTTTTTAAACCCAAGAACACACTAAGACAGATGCTAGTACACCCCAAAGACCGCACACCCAATCACAAGAAAAGCAATCTAGTGTATGCGGTCCAGTGCAGTGAGGAATGCACAGACCTCTATATTGGGGAGACTAAACAACCACTACACAAACGCATGGCTCAACACAGAAGTGCCAACTCCTCAGGTCAAGACTCTGCAGTCTACTTACATTGAAGGACAGAGGACACTCGTTTGAGGACCACCAGGTGCACATCTTAGACAGAGAAGATGGATGGTTTGAAAGAGGTGTCAAGGAAGCCATCTACACCCGGGTCGAGAAGCCGTCATTGAACAGAGGAGGGGGTCTACGCCACCACTTATCCCCCACTTACAATGCTGTCCTTTCATCACTTCCCAGGAAACTCAACGAACGTAACCTATTGACATCAGGTGAAGATACCAACGATGGTCGTTCTGTCTTGGCCACCGGTAGTCCTAACGACTGTAACGACTACGAATACTATAACACTAACGAACCAGCAGTATCGATGACCCTGGCAAACGACCCCACTGAGGTCAAATAGCTGAGTTTCCCTGCCAGTCAGTCAGAACTGAAGAAGTCCTTTGGATGAGGGATGAAACGTCTTCCAGTATCTTCAACCAAGTCCAGTTGCCCTTGACTTTAACCTTCGTTGAATATTATCAGTGTTAATTTTATCAGTAGTAATTATAAAAATCTGAATAATGTATTGATACATTATACATAATTAATAATATAACTGTAGCTCAATGTTTTATAGGTAAGGCGGTATAAATAAGGTTCAGTTTCACAAATGGCATAACAAAGTACAGAAAATGAGATGGTTGATGGTTGAGAGTTGCTGTGTATTATTTTGTGGGTCGATACCATAGACTGTATAGGTCGATACAAGTAGAGGCCATTTACTGTTGCTTTATAGACATACTTTAGGTAGGCGGGTGGGGTGGGGGGGTGAAAATAGGTGAAAACATGAAAAATTTCTAACTTTGTTGTTACTTGATTGGTTTAAGTTATGACTTTTTGTCTAGCACCATCATCACCAAATACATGAATAACCAAGCTCATTCTCCCCAGCCTCAGTTGTACTTTGTGTTTAGTGCTAATTAACAAATGCTAACACACTAAACTAAGATGGTAAACCTCAGCATGTTAGCATGTTGGCGAGTATTTAGAGACATTTTAGAGGAGACATGCCACTCAATCACATCCTCAATACAACTCAATGGGGAAAGCCTGTAGCGGCAAATATGCCGGTTATCCCGCCCCTCCCACTAGAAAGCCAATCGTCTGCTTTTAACAGCCAAAGCAGGAATCATATTTCAGCCAATCGCGTAGTTCCAATGACGTAAGGGTCTGTTTTACTTGTACTTCGCATGCGCGGAAGAGGTGACGAATGCGTAGTAGAAAATACGCTTTTTAAACCTTATCTTGGGGCAAAGTCTTCAATCTTTTTCAGCGATTTTTATCAGATTTTACTGCTGATTCTAGTCATGTAGTTTTTATGTCCTGGTGACCAGTGAAAGTGCAGTTCTGGCTCTGTCCCCATTCATTCAGATAGGAGCCTGATCTTGTTAGTCCGAAATAGCCAAGATGGCAGCCATGTGGCATGACTTGCCTATAAGGACTTTGGTATTTATATTAAAACAAAGCTAGGCCCAATTACACCCTCATAGAGCCTCTAGCATGGCTGTAGACTCTTCTCTAGAGTCAATTTGTAGTTTGGAATCTAGCATGATTTTAGAAAGGGACTCGGTAATCAAAAATAATGAATTCCATGTTCCATGAATACTGTTCAAGTGTTTTAGAGCTACAGAGTGAGAGACCAGCTGGGTGAGAAGTGAAGAGGAGACACTTTTAAGTTGGTTCATCTATGGGTGAGAGGTAATGGAAATGTTCATCCTGCAGCAAAGTGGGCAGTTCTTGTGACAGGTTGTGCGGAGGCCTGCAGTTTATTTGAATCAGCCATTGTAGAACTAGCTAGACGTGTGATACAGCTGGAAATTGGCTGTTCAATCCACTGCAGGAATACCATTACTCCACACAGCTGTTGAAGTCAGGTGATATTCCTATAAATCATTAGTATGTTATCTCATCTGGATTGCCACTTAATGGCTCTTAATTTAACATAACTACCAACATTTAAAGACATCCTGGGTAGAATTTGAAAATCTCTGACTTTGGTGCACCGTAGTAGGCAGCAATGCAGACTAAGATGAATGTGCTGAGAGTAGCACACAGCCTGCGTCAATTTTCACTGGGATTGTCCGTCAGAATTATTTAGAAGACGCTATGATCACATAGAAAACTTCACATGTTGGCTTTAATAGAGTACTGAGAGCTTCTCTAACCATAATCTGCTGGGTTTCCTGGTAATGCCATTCAGAAGAATATTTTAATTAAAAAAACATAAGCTTTACAATAGTCACAAGTAGTAATTAGCAGCTTTTGTTTTATGCTTTTAAGATTTTATTCTGTTCATACATTTATTGTGAGAAGTTGCTTAGTTGCACTCTCTTTACAAGAGTCATCAAAAGCTTTGATTTGTTCTTCTTTTTAGTCAGTACATTTTAAGTAAAAAATAAACCCTAGTTTGTAAATTTTGTCATTTATTTGCTTTTACTAAGCATCAAGGGATGTTGTATAAAGGTCTCTGTTAGATATTTTTCTTAAAGTTATTTCTTCAGTGTTTTTCATAGAAGTGGTTGTTTGGTGCTTTCTCTGCTCACAATATGGTAAGCAGCCATGTCTAAGCTGAGCATTATAAGAGGCTGAAGCATTATACTGTAAATTATGCATGACACAGAGACCCATCTCTGTAATATCTGTGACCTCTCTTCTGCCAGTTGCCAGTGGCTGGGTATTATAACTATTGATTTGTAAAGCAGAGACTAAATCACCAATATGACTGGTGAATCTCCCTGTGAAAATTCTCAGCATTGAATTTTAAATGATGCCACGACTGGTCTCTATTGTGACTTACTACAGTTACTACATGAGGTTGCAGCTAATTGAGAGTGAAGGGCAAATAGGTCAGAAAATGAGTGTGTGGGAGTATGTGTGTGAGGTGTCCTGTTGACATTGTTCTTTCAGCGGTTCAGGATAATTGATCTGCATTGAGGACTAGGAATGTGGTCCATTCTTCCATCAGAAAAGAGTATATAATGACTGTGACAGCGGCCATCACATTGCCATTGATTTCTGCTGTGCTGCCTTCAAAGCCCCAGTCGAGACAGCGAGGGGGGGAGAGCTGTGAAGAAGACACCTACGGCAGCGTCTTCAGCTCCAGGAGGTCGATTCAGACAGGTAGAGAGAGAGAGGGGGATAAGTGGGGGTGGCTTTCTGCTCCCAGTGATAAAGGCGCATCTCCTGTGGCCTGTATTTATGCAAGAGGCTGGCACCTGATTGAACAATGTGCTTGTTTGTTGCTGCTTGGTGCTGGCTGGCTGAGCTGTTAAGAATGTGGCAGTTTATATATGTGTTTGCATATTTGTGTATCTACAGAACAAAATGAATGAGAGGTGGTCTCTTCTTTGTGATTGTTTGCATAGTAGTTTATTTGTGTGTGTGTGTGTGTGTGTGTGTGTGTGTGTGTGAGAGAGTGTGAGTGCTTGGTTTGCTGTGCGAAGGCTCAGTACTCTGAAGGATTTCCAAGCACAGCTCAGCCGTGGTCATCTCTATAGCAACTCTCTGTTCCTGTCAGGAGTCCGCGATATGCTGAATAAAATTAAATTGTGGCATGTAGGAGGGAAGAAAGGAAGTGTTTTTAAATGAAACTAAATGTTCTAATTACATCTTATACTTTTAAATACAACAGGGGCATTTAATTAGGGGGAGAGGCGTCTCAGTCTGTGCCATCCAGGGGGAATGCTCTGTAGAACTTGAAAGCAATTTCTTTCTGCTCTTCCTTCATTCCTCAACCCTGAAACGACTCTGATTCAGGGTTGAAGCGCAATGAAATTAATGTTTGGAATAAATGTTGGTGGAATTTAATAAAGGAACCCCCCCCCTCTCTTTTCACCACACACCTTCCTTATTTCCCTCGGTCAGTACGTCAAACATTAGCTTTGTTGATGCCTGCTTCACTTCACAGATTAGTCTCTCCGCTTTGTGAATATGACATGGCATTGTTTAGCATTTTTTTTGGCCTGGGGGTGAAGATGAGTTTTGAGTTCAATTTTCATAAGCGCCAAACCCCGACATCTCACCGAGCTGTGAATGAGCAATAGCAGCCCTATGGGGAGTTGCCAGGCAATGAGGGGCTGCAGTCAGCTCGGTGCAGTGCTGTATATTTATAAAATAAAATCTTTCTAGCTGGCTTATCGAGACCTTTTGAAGTGAGATATAGTGTCTCATCAAATATGAATGTCATACCCCTGCTGCAGCAGAATTGCCTTTGTCATTAGGAAATTAAAGTTAATTTACAGCTTGTACCGGGACACTGGGATTTGCTACAGGAGAACTGATCAATTGGCAAACACCTTGAACAGGGAACAGAAAATAAACAAAAGATACTCAACATGTGGCTGCAGGGGTTTCACAGGAATACACAGCAAATAAAATGTTCATGTTATCTTAATGCAATTACTTGACTGAATATTCTGCTCCCAGCTGGAGCTATCAAGGCTGAGTTCATTTGAGTTACTCTACATTATACATTCTCATCATATTGTAGGCACAGATATAATAATATATTAATGCATCATCACACTGTATCACAAGTAAAAGAATTAAGACCAAGCATTAAAACGTCTTATGTTGAAACTTAACTGAAAATGCTCCGTAAGAAAACACAAACTTAAAGAATTAAAAGTAATTGTGTGATCTTGTCACAGAAAAGTCATTTTATATCTATAATTATAAATCCAACCAATGCTCAGATATTCAGTGCTATAACACTTTCTTTTCCTAATTTGCTTCCAAAACCTTTAACACATTTTTCAATGTGTTACTCCACAATTATTAGTACTTACTTGCATCTGTTTTATTCATTGCACAAATGCCAGATAATTATGCAGCAATGCTCTGTGTTGACATTAATATGTTGCTGTGGAAAAATTAAGTCATGACAGTAAAAAGTAAAGAAACTAAATTAATTGTGACTGTTGCTGTGATGGTTTTTGTTACTGTCTGTCACACTTTCCTTCTAGCAGACTAAATAACACATTAAATATAATGGGGACAAGATCATGACCACATAATTTGTCTGATATCTCTGGATGTTATTTTTTGTGATCTTTTATGTAGGTATTTTATTTTGGGTTGTGCGCAGGGACTTTTGGCACCCTATTTCATTTTGCCCCGCCTCAGAGAGCTTTGACAAGTTATGGTTCTCCCTCTAAAGTCTTGTTCCTGACCTAGTCAACCATCTCTCCATCAAGAAATTTATGAACCTTGACTGCTCTGGAAACTGGAAAAACATGCCTCTTTCATTGGTTGCCATTCAGTGTTTTATCCTGCCAAAAAGTGGTTCCTTGTGTTTTAAAATGACATATCCTTGGCCTTTATCTCATCTTCCCCCTAAAGAATCAAGATGTTTTTTGCTGTTTTACAAGGATAGCCTGCGGAGCTAGCTAATTCGTCAGATGCTGTAACTGGGATGACTAAAAATGTCGCCTTGAGTGTTCTGGCTTCCTCCATCAACCTTCCCCTTGTCAGCACATTATGGCACCGGAGCCCCAGCTAATAAGCAAATTCGCTGCCCCGTGTGTAGTCTGCCACAATAACAGCGGGAAAAAAAGGGTACAATCGGAAAACAACAATGCTGCCTGAAGCTGTGAAAATGTAAGTTAAGTGCTGATCTTGGCGGCCTAATGGCTCCAAATAGCGTCTGAATGTCAGTGTGGTCCAGAAAAGGGCGGCTCCTGCCCAAGGGTAATGGGTAAAGCGGTGCTTGGAAGTTGTGAAAAAGGGGGAGGAGGTGGTGGGAGGGCACTGTTCGATGGATTAGGGAGGATGTATCTGACCGTGGTGGGCGTGGTCCCGCTCTCCTTCTCTGTGAGAGGCACTACATCACCACTCTGCCTCAGAGAAAAGCAGAAAGACAGAAATCAAGTGTTTTTGTGCCTATAATTTCAAGCGGGCCACAAAATCACTAGTTCCAACCACCGTGCTATCGCAGGAAAGTACAAGACTCAGCGATGGGCATGTTTCTTTTCACATGCCACATATTCAATCCGTCATGCTGTTGCAGCTAACAGTACAAGGTGTCATCAACTTGGACCGTGAGAGAATTGACTTAAGGTTTCCTGATAAGCCTGTTGTCACACCTGTCACGCTTTCTGTTCTCACATGGCACATACACAATTTACAATGTTAACGGCAGCAGATTTACCTCTCAAAGCTCATAGTGATTTTTGAAACAACGGGTCCTTGATTTAAGACAGAGGTAGAAAAAAAAATACAGGCTCGGTTTTAATGGCTAAAATAAAAAATTTTGCTTGCAGGTTTATCTGTTGCTGCTTGCTATCGTAGCAAATTATGCTAATATTAGCTCCATGATTTGAAAATGGTCTCCATCTTTTTACCGTTTCCAGATGGCTACATACATTATATTGTGCTAAAGGACTGAGGCTGAAGCTAATAGTCCAGACAAAAAAGTCAGCATCCTTAAGTCAGATCTATGTAGAATAACATGTGATCTATGTGGAAATAAAGAGCCTTGAAATTGTAGCTAGTTAGTCATAATACTGAAAAAGACATTTCCCCATTTCATTGTTTTCACTGAACTTACCTGTTTTAACGAGCCTTTGGGTCTCAACATAGTGCATCAGAGTGACACGAGAAGCATTCAAGGCTCGGAAACGACTTCCCAAAGTGCCTTTTAATTGAGCAACCTTTTTTTTTTATAGATTCCCAGACAGGCTACTAGGGGAAAAGGTTTGTGAGCTGATTCTGTGCTTCAGTGGTGTAGATGATGACAGTGGACATGTTATGAGGCTTCTGGATGTGAAATCTTAATCATAACGAAGGCAGTTCCTCACAAGATCAGTAAAACCCAATGAGGTGGAGGCCTGGTATGATATATGGGTTTCTGACTCAATAATCCATCTCATTTTACCTTGCACAAGGCAATAAAAGCAATATTTTATTCACCAGTGATGTCTTTTTGTTCATCAATAAAGCACTTGAATGGGATATGGAAATGAAGTGGGCTAAATTCATTCACAAAAACTGAGTGGGCCATGGATGAGAGGGCGACAGGTGCAGGGTTCTAGTGCCATTGTGCCAGATCCCCTTCACATGCCTAATAGACCTAATCACAAATAGTACTTAGAACAGGGATGCTCACACCATTTTGAGTAATTTATGAAGAACAACACAGTCAGGTTTTTAGTAGGACTGTTTCAGCTGTGCACAGCAGGCGATTTGTTTGAAGTGTGCGTGGGTGTTTGATGCCGGAGTCAGTTTTTGTAGGGTATTTCCGTTCCGCTGCTCAGTTAGGCTTGGTTGTATTTGGGACATTGATGAAAAGGCATGGGGACAAAACGTAGCTTTTTCCTATCTGAAGGCATTGTCTGTGTCATTGGGCTTTCAAAGTGTTTTATCAGCAGAGCGCAAAACGGTTGTGTGAAATTTGCTGTGCAGGCTTTACTGAATTGGCAGTGGAAGAAGTCTATTCTTCTCAAGATGTCTGGCTCAGGGGCGTGGAGTTTCCACCAATTGTACTTTGTTCCCTCTGTATTTCTTATTTGAATGAAAGATGCCTATTGATGTGGATCTCATTGGGCCTTCAGTCATAGAAGGGTTATTTCATGCTTTATGTCTATCTCACTTCTCACTGTTACCAGCAGACTTTGAAGTGTGACGTTAATATGTAAATCTGCTACCCGGGCCTATTTATATTTTCTCATTGTAAATAGGATAGTTAAATTACAGTGAATCTCTTTGATGAACTGAAAATAACTCAGCATTTTGAGAAATACACTTACTGGTATTCACTTTGTTGCGAAGAGTTAGATGAGCAGATTAATACCCCTCTCATATCTGTCCATTGAATATGTAGCTAGAGCCAGGAGACCGTTAGCATAAAACTGAAAGGAGAGGGTAACTCCTGGCCTGGCTCTGTCCAAAGGTAACAAAATCCACACACCAGCATGTGCAAAACTCACTAATAAACACATTACATCTCATGTGTTTAAGCTGCCAATATGCTTCAAGAGAAGGGCTTGCTGGTTGAAACTCCAGAAACTCCGCTCCAGAAACCCCCCTCCACCTTTCTGACAGTCCTGACAATTTCTAGAACTTTCCGAAACCAAGAATCCAACATTCACGCCCTCTTCACGCAAAAATTTTCCAGGCATGTGGAGGTGAGAAAGTAAGCAGGATTTGAACTCTAAAACCCTATTTTGTCACTCACCAGTGCAACACTATGAATGTCTTTCTTAAAAGACTGACTGAAAATGTCATCCCCGATGTCATCCCCATATTTATATAATATCGCGTCTCACCCCTGTCTCTGACGTCTGGCATTTCACCATGTCTTTGAGTGTGTCTATTTACAGCTTTAAACACTTGGTTGGTTCAACAATACGTTGTACAAAGTATTTCTTTTCTTGAATAACACAGTCCTTCGACAGAGCCAGGCTAGCTGTTCCCCCTGTTTCCACTCAATATGGCAAGTTGAGTTAACTGTCTCCTAACTGTATCTTCATGTTGAACAGACATATTTGAGAGTGGTTTCAATCTTCTCATTCATTTCTTGGCAAGAAAGTAAGTGCCTCTCCCAAACCTTTAAGGAATAGCAGGCAGCTAACCTAATGCTATCAATCAGGAGCATCAGGCTATGTTTTCGTTGTCTTTTAAATCCAGCAGCTTTCATCACATTTATTCACATAGCTGTGGATACCAAGCTGCTCTTGCTCTTCTCAAATTGTATAGGAATAAAAGTACACAAGTCTTTAGTGGACCTAAAGATTGACAAGGACACTTAGTAATGGTCCAGTGGATGAGATTATTCCTTACTAGGTGACAGCTGAATAGTGTTCCCCTGCAGAGGGAATGATGACTTAAGCGTTCAAGTGAAATGCTAAACTGTCTGACTCAGGTATGAACACAAACTGTGTGAAAATTTTTTATTTATTTTGTACAACAGATGGGACTGGAGATCTGAAAGCTGCATTTTTTAGCTGAAAATAAAAGGACAGTACTGTGGTATTGTTGTAGAGCACTAAGGTTGATAATGCTGCCCAGTGCTGTATGCTCCTTTATTTATGGTCTTTCTTTATTACTACCAATCGATCTCTGCATATACATTTTCTTTGCGAAAATCAATTCCCTGATTGGATTTGTTTTTCTTTTTTTAACCTTGGCTAATTCAATTCCTCAAAATTAAACTCCTAAACATCGTTCATCTTGTAATGTCACTTTTTTTTGTGGCGTGGGTGTGCTGTAGGCTGCTGAGGGAACAGAGGGCCCATGTGTCTGTCAACATAACTCAGCCACATTTAGTTTAGCTCCGCCATGGTTCCCACTGAACTCTGGCATTTCAAGGACCTGAGCATAAAAGAGGAAACAGCATTGGGAAACATATGACAGACGTAAGGGGAAGATAACCCAGTGATTTGTGGAAGGACCAGCCCCCAGGAAGTCTTGTAACATCAGTGCTTTGGTGGCACCTAGCACGGTTAGCACAAGGACAAGGTTAGCTGGCATCTGTTTGTCCTCAGCCAGACTCCTGACAGGTTCAGGTTGGAGGTGTTTAAAAGGGGGTTGCAGTGCTCTGATAAGTAGCAGCTCATTTCAAATTCAACATGACAGCCATGATTGGATTTAAACATTAGAATGTAAGAGACGGACTGTAAATTCCACATAGAAAGAAATCTTTGTATGATTTAAAAAATGTGTGTTTCCAAAAATGAAAAATGTTCTCTTTCATATTGGCTGCCTTTAAAGGACAACAGTTAAACCTGATAGATGTAGGATTATTTTTCCTCTTTACTATATTAACCCGCCGTCATTTTATTTAAGTGTCTGAATTCTGAGTGTGAAGTTTAGCACTAAAGTGTCCAAAAAGATCCCACAGTGGGGCGAAAAAGTTGTGTTCATGGCATGAACACCACTTTCTGCTAATGTTGTATTGTGTCACAATTAATTGACGCAAAAATGACTGTTGTGCGACAATACACCTGTGAATAATGACTGATAGTGATCCAGAAGTGTCGGAAATCTCAATTTACTGCTCACTAAACTATTAAGTGTCTATAATGGGGAGCAGTAGCCTACATGACTGAATGGGGACACAGTTAGACATTTTACTCCTGGAAGATGTAATTAACATTGCAGTTAAGATTAATAGAACTCAAAAGAATTCATCAGAAAGCATCAGAAGCATATTTTTATATTTCTGTTTACTTTGAAAAATAAGCCTGGTGTCTACGTATTTTCTTGGTTTTAACATCCTATTACTCAGAAGTGACTAGAAAAGAGGGATAAACATTGGCTGTGTGTGTGTGTGGCAGCGGGACTTGTTTACCGAGATCTGATCAAATCAGTTCATGAAAGGGCGTTGTACTCGTCTGGTCAAATGCATTTGAATCGTGGTAAAAATGATGAAAACTTAAAAAGTTTGCTTCAAAGCCTTTTTTAGTTCCACAGTTTTGTTAGCAGTGAGATCACACTATTTTGCACCCTTCTCTCTGTACTCGTCTTGTGAAGAGGAGGCTGTCTCTGACCTGCATTAATCCAACACATACTATAACAACACTTTTCCTAGATCTTGTTCTGTCATTTTTATTACATGCTGTGGAGGAGGAAGATGACTGATATTCAGTAACTAATTCCTGGAGTCTGGACAAGCACTTCACACTCGCCTGTTTTCTCTCTCTGGGGCTGAGGAGGCTGGCTGTGTTCTGCATAAAACAAGCTCTGGTTCTTATTGCGCTGTGACCATGAGAATAAATTAAGATGCCTTGCTGTTTTATAGCAAACATGAACAATAGACATTGTACGGGAGCTCTGTTCCATTTGTGAGAAAGAGAATGAAGAACTAATATTAACAATAAGTGGTTTACTGACATATTTCTTCTGCATATGTGGGTGCTGTGGTTATTAGCCACTGTGGAGTGGTGCTAAAACCAAGTGTGAACAAATAGAACAGTACAGATGGTTTGGCAGTAGCACTTGCTTGAATCCTACTTTACACTTATCAAGTCGTGAATGTTTGCTGTTTGTAGCTAATAATTCAGGTTGTAACACTTAGTAGTTGTGTCCACATCACATATAATGATTTATTTTTTAAATATGTAAGCATTAGCACCTATTTAAAACAGGATTCATTAATTTTGTATTAATTAATGTTTAGGGCCATTTGGGGGCACCCTATAAAGCAACCCTGTCACCAACAACAATTTTGATATTGGATGACTGCAAAACCCTGATTATGTTTAATGAAAATGATTTTAAAATTCTTTCTTTATACAATATTGTACATGACAACTATGGTATTGTCAAGATTACGGAACCACTGTGGTTATAATGAATAAACTATGGTTAAGGTGAGGCAACTAAAACACTTGGTTAGAGAAAAATCATGATGATCATGATATGAGACAAAGCGGATTTGTGGGAGGGGGGTTTGTAGTTTGGAAAATCAAATAAATGGTCTATAAGGGGCTAAAACGTTAATGTTTTTACTGTACCTGTGGGGAAATTGTTGCCATCAAATCCCTGTTTACAATCAACAGCTAACTTGATTCATGCAATACTTGTTGGGGACAACTTAATCCTCTTCAGCTGTGAAGCCTGCTGTGTTCTCCCTGCTTCCTGCGCCCTTTGACAGTGGGAATTAAACAGCTATGATGTAGCTATGCTGTACTTTTCTTACTGTAGTGCTTTGGTTTGTTTTTCCAGAGGATCATAGTGAGGTCACTGTGGATGCTTATGATCCTTGAGCATTAACTAAAAGGAATGTGCAGTGTGGTGTTCCCCCATGTATGACCAAAATCTATTTTACACCACAAGAATTAGTTTATGTTTTTTTCTTAGTTTATCTGTCCCTGAGTCAGAAAAATAAAAGAAAATACATTATTAACCCCATCAAACCGGATCGATATGGCCTCGAGATAGTGTAGCATGTTGTAACCCATCAACCGGAGTGAGATAACAATCTACCAGAGTCAACAGAAAGCCCATTACAGCAGCACAGTGGGTGATTAGAACACCAGATAGGGGGTTTAAAGTCCTCCTCCACTTTCTGACTGTGATCATCAGGGTGCGGTGTGATACTGACCTGCCTTGTAATAGACCTGGATGACCCATCAAGGAGGATTGTAAGGTGACCTCCCTCAAAGCCAGTGACTGCTCCTAAAAATGAAAGCCTTTCTATTCATTAAACACTGCACCCCTCTATGGGAGCTTCATAAAAAATGCAATTACATCTAATGGATTTTACAGTACAGGAATGAACAATGCTGACGTGAGGGCCTTGCCTGTGTCAAGGTTTGTGTAATACATTGTTAGAACTCACCTTAAAACCTTTTTTTAGCTCAATAAAGGGGCATGTTAAGAAAATACATAAATGGAGGGCACAGACAAGACAGAAAAGGAGACCTTAAAATGGTCTTGCTGATGGTTAATGGAGGGCTGTGAATGGGGTTAGCTGATGCTGGATCAGTGCCTGAGGGCAACATTTTTGTTGAAGCTTGCAAGGAGAGGGAGATTGTACGTAGAGGGGGAGGTTCACAAAGTTGTGCATAAGAAAACACTTCAATTCTTTAAGTGAGCGTTAAAAGAAGCGGTGACAAGAGGGACTCGCCCAATGCACACAACAAGCTTGGCAACACTTATACCTCTGTTGCCCATTTAAATTGTTATTCAATCGCTGTGTATCAGGGGCACTGTTAATGTGGGTGAAAACAGATTTAATGGCCGTATTTACTGGCCATAATACCAAAGATGGACTATCAGGGGGTGCAATAACACAAGGTGTCATCATATTTATTCATAAGGAGCTGTAAAGTTTTGTGGTTGTGTCTCCCAAGTGGGGAAAAAAAAAGAAGCTATTTAAATTGGGCAATCAGCAGGAGGAAGCTTCCTATGTCCTACCGAGCACCTTCAGCTACATCTTGCTACCCAGGCAGGGTTCATTACCAGAGAAAATGGCCTGCAAGTAATCTCAACACTTAACCCTCTGGAGAGCCCCAGTCGGCAGACAAAACTTCACGTATGAATGGATACGTGGGCAGCGTATAATGTCCTCCCATTTGGAAACCGAAATTGTTCAAAGTTCAGGCAAAGTACTGAAACAGAGCCAGGGCCGGGACAACATATTCCCAGAGGCATGTGGGACTGAGGCGACAACTGAAACAGTAACTGCACATGTGATATATTAGACACAATGTATAACCCAGCACAAATACATTTCATTAGAGTCCATGGTTGGCAGCGGTGCAATATTTAGAGAAATGATCACCAAGCCTGAAACACAGATTACTTGTTTCTGACATAAATTATGTGATGATTGTGTTACTCACCTTCAATTGATTATGTGACAATAGCACTAATCAGGGACAGCAATTTACCAGTTTGTCACACGAAAAACTTAGTGCTATGTTTGGGTCAAATTGTGGTTGTGCTTAAATGAGAGACTAAGCAAAGAAAAAAACTCCCGAAGTAGAAAACCTAGCTTTAAAGCTCAACGACATCACACGCAGGTGGGTGGAAACGTACATTCAGCACTCCTGCCTCTACTTTCTCAGCATGTCATGTTGGCTCACATAATCCTGTCATTCTGGAGAAACATATTTCTCTCATTGCACAGAGCATATTTTTGCATTTTAAGATACAGTGCTCACATCAAACTGAATACCAGACTCACGGTACACTCCAGTCACTGCATCACAGCTGGGATAAACTTTCTGCTGGTGATCCTGTAGCTTAATGTGTAAATCACAACACTGACGCTGCAAGGGTGATGAATCTGATTCACTCCGCAGCCATCCATGCTAAAGTGTGTGTGTGTGTGTGTGTGTGTGTGTGTGTGTGTGTGTGCATCATTCTGCCATTATTCATCTGCCTCTGCACCCCGAGGGCAAGTCTCCGCTATGTGGCCTCGGTTGCGCAAAGAAACTGTGAGTCTTGGCCGTGCTTATGTATGCAAGGTGGAAGCAAGGACACAGAAATTGGGAGGACATGCTCAGAGACGGTCACTCTGTGTGGCTCGTCACCTCTGCTGGGCTCCAAGCTGTTACGCTGGGGTGGGCAAATATTTATTCAACTCTATCTCAACCCTCTGACTCGTTGACAGAAAAAGGTAAAGAAAACAGATGAGCTCTTCAAGGAAGTTCTGTAGATATGTCCTGCCGTTGATAAGGCGCTATACTATGTTTGTTGGAATTATGGAATTATTATTATTTTCCATTTTATACTTTACATATGTTTTGGATTAAAATTGTTTGCAGACATGATTGTGTAGGTAGATTCTGCTGTGTGTTATTTGGTTTTGCTGATTGCTCTGTATTTCTGCTCCATGGCAAGACTGTCAACTTGGCAGCGGCAGACATTGATTGAAGCTGCAGCTGGAAAGGTGATATTCACACTTCAGTGCTGTATGAAAACAAGAATAGAGTCCACAGCCCATCAGCAAGCTCTGTGCTTTACTAGGCAGAATGCTAACACTTGTGTTTACCGTGCCCGCCATCTTACTTTAGCATGTTAGCATGCTATCATTTGCTAATTAGATCTCAACATGAAGTACAGAAGAGGCTGATGGGAATGTCATTAGTTCAGTTATTCTGACCTGATGATGGCGGTAGAGGAGATAAGGGGTCACAGAGGTGATTCTACTTGATCCTTATGGGAAAATGAATATCTTTACGAAATTGTCAGTGCATTTCACAAAAAATGGTGGCACTATACTACTAAACTACTAAAGTCTGTAGCATATATCCTCTGGGGACTACACATATCTGTACAAATGTTTATGGCAATACCTTTAAATAATTATTAAAGATAGAATAGTGGTGGAACAACCAACACTGCCATAGAGCCATGCTGCTGTTGCCTATAGTCCGTCAGTCTAGTTCCAATACTAGTAAAACTACTGCTATAACTTATAATAAAAGTCATTACCGTAATTGTACAGTCATTTACTTTACCAAAGGTATGACACACTTTAGCTATTACTACTCACCTTATAGATTGTATGGCCAAATGTATGAGGACACCCAAACATCACACCAATATGTGATTGTTGAAAATTTTATTCATCCAAAACCATGTGCTGCTATAACAGCGTCCACTTTTGTGGGAAAGTGAAGATTTTGAACCTGGCTGCAGGGATGTTTTCTCAGCGACTAGAAAATTGATGTTGGGCAATAAGGCCAAGAGGAGCCAGGGATTGAACCACTGTGCCTGGGATTAATGACTTTCCCCAGGAGTTGGAAACACACTATTGTCTTAAATATCATTGTAGAGAGTAGCAGTTAAGATTCCCCTTAATTTGAACTAAGGACCAAAACCAAAAGTATGGAATGTGTGTACTTTACAAAATCATAGTGTACTGTTATGCTCTTTATCTTCTTACTGTATTACTTCATTGTATGAGTTTTATTTGGATTCGTGTGTCTGTGCTCTGCTCTATGTAGGCTACTTTTTAATTGTCTCACTGGAGTTGAATACAGTTATTGAATTGAACTGAAAAAGTGCTTAGAGAAACAGTATTGCTTGCAGGACACCAGTTATAAGACAAACCTGCTCTACTGGCTCAGCAGAACAGAAACCACTACGCTAAGTGACAATAATGTTATCTTAACAACCAAATTACAGTGAAATAACCCCACACTAGACTTAAAGGTCAGCTCAGCAACTCAGTTTTCATTGTTTGTGGTGGGTGAATCATTTTGGCCATTGTACTGTGTAACTCTTAAACACTACAGCTCTGTCCTGTTAAGAGCGTGGAGAAGACTTTAGTTTCAGTGTGCTCTGGGACCCTGCTGCTGTAAAGGTATAGATAGTTCTTATTCCAAACACTGGCTGCAGTGACCGGCTCTGGGATTGCTGAAATACTTTTGAAATGAGTGAGAATGACAGCAAGTCCTCCCAGTATTTCACTTGTCATTCCACACACCTTGGCTTAATGGGAAGTGTTGGAACAAGACTGCTGCCATGTTCTTGGGATCTCTTTTTGGACGTGTTCAGCACTTCTCTTACTTTCCACTAGAATATAGGATATCCAGCCTATTCATCTGTCACGATCTCTGATTCTTCATTCCCTATTTCCACTTTCCCCTATTTCTCTCCCCTTGCCTTATCATGGATTCTTTCTTTCTTTTCTATTTCCTGCTTTCCTGCTTTTCACTCTCTTTATGGATCAGTCTGTTTTTCAGTCTATGTATACTATATAAAGTTAAACAATTTACCACAGTGTACTGTATGGTATACTATCCTATTTGAGTGTTCTAATTCTGAGTGTGTACAAGTCTCCATCATATCCTCAAACATACCACAATGTAACGGAAAAGCAAACAGATTTTTTACTAACAATGCCACAATGCAATGCTCAACATTTTATGAGATGTAAAAATCAACGTATCTATGCAAAATGATGACTAGTAAGTGTCCGAAATATCAATTTACTGTTATTGCATATGGAAAGATTTGTGTGTTTTAGAGATAGTAGTATTCACACAGTTTAGACTGAGTAGGAAATATCTGATTATCTAAACCTAACCAGTGCCATTTGGTCATTTAATTGTTATTGGTATAATGCTTGTAATGCAATAATAATATATAATAAGTACTTTATTAGTTCCCTTGGGAATTTCATTGTTTCACTCTGTTGTTATTGTTTCTTGATTTTTGTTTCAAAATACACACATGGACCTATAGACGTGCATTAATGTAAAGAGATACCAGAGTGATGGGGCTGCCACATAGCACAATGCCTCGAGCAGTTGGGGGTTAGGTTTGGTGCCTTGCTTACCTTGACAGTGCCCAGAAATGACACTCCTCCAGTTACCAGTCTGCATTCTGTACCGTCTGGGCCTAGCTGGACCAGGCAGTCCAGCTTCGACGTCTGGTCTAGCTTGGCAAGCTAACGTTAGATTTGCCTGTTAGGTCAGTTAGCAAGACAACAGTTACACCTGGCAATTACTAGGTGTAAATAATTTGTAACTACTAATTTCTACGTAAGAACTAGTTCATGAAGCGCAACAGGTTTTAACTGAGTGATTTGTAAATCTCTTCTTTGTAAGCACATTATAATTGGGCTAAATTTGCACTCACAAACAGCTAATGCTGTCAGCTCATTGGCAATCTGTGTTTCTCATCTTTTTGTCTTGCTATTTCTTCTCCTCCTTCACTGGAAATACAATAGTGACACTCCTCTCTACTTAAAATTCTGCTCTATTCTCAGGGAAAACAACCTTTTGAACTCTGGTTGTAAACACGTCTTCATTTCTCTGTGTGTGTTCCGGGATTGCCCTGTGTTTAGGTACTCCTTTTCAGTACGTTGGATGCTCTAGTTGTTTCTGGTGACCAACAACCAGATTTTAACCTCCAGTCTCTTCCAAGACATTTGATTAAATTAAACTAATCCAACCCATAATGCACCACTTCCATCAAAAGCTATTTCATGCCTCTGGAACATTACTTTTCTGAGACTTTTCTGAATGAGTGCACACTCATTCCCAATGACAAAATGCTTCATTATACGGCCAACATTACCGTGACTGGGGAGGGGGGGTTAACACTGTGGATGATGAATTGCGTTGTGTGGTTGAAGTGCTCTACAGTGCGCTGTCCTATTTAAATTGACAAGCTGCCTCTGCAGCTATATGACTAAATTCTCATACCCCTATCCTGGTAGGGGAAAGCTGGCAGGAGGATGCGTGAGAATTGCTGAGGGCAATAAGTACCCCTTATCCACCATGGAGAGAGATGCTTTGACAGCCTGGTGTCCTCCATGAAAGCCCATACAGATTGGATCCCTTTTGAAATGTTATTGTTTGAAGCGGCTAAACTCTCAGGGTCAGTGCGTAGCCATGAGGGAAGTAAGGAATAGACAGAAAGGGAATGTTGGTATTCAGTAATACATCATGTTAGTGTCAGTGTTGTACTTCTGTGAAAGTTACAGAGTTAGACTTGAAGTCAAACCATCATTCTGTCTGTTTGTCTAGCTGTCAGTATATATCTGTCAAGGACATGACATTTGGCATGCCCACTTTCCTGAAGTGAAAAAATCTGAATGAGCCTTCCAAAACATGGCAAAAAATATAATACAATCTTGTGTAATAATGCAAAATCCTTATAATATTCTGCAGGCGTCGGCAAACAAGTCTGGCATCGGACCAGTCAAATTATTTCAAATCCTTAGTATGAGTGGGACTCCCGTTGGGAGGGTTGTCTGATCAATCCCAACATTTGGCGGATATTTTTTCTCCTTTGTTAGACAAAACGAATATAAGGACACTTTTGCTCATGCTCACAATAAAGCATGTGATGCAGTGTGTGCGCGTCATGGTGTTTGACCTGGATCCAATGACACGTTTAGTGACTGCTTTTTCAGAGGTGTGTCAAGCAAGCCAGAGACTCTTGAATGTCCTTCAGAACTTTTCAAATTAAAAGCTCTCAATAAACTCAACATAAAACATTGCTGCAAAAAACGTTGCGCTTTTATTTTGGACGCACAATCACTTAGCACTAGCTGCTATCAATTTATTTATTTTTTATTTTTCTGCTATCAAATCAATCTGGCCACCGGCCACATATTATTGCTGGCGGGCCAGTTCTGGTCCGCGGGCGGCCTATTGCCAACCACTGCTATACAGTATCAGATTTTGTTTGAGTGGTTAAAGCGCATCGTCTATTTTCCCCAACAAGAAGATAATGATCTATGAAAGCCCAGTGGCAGAGTTTTAATCAGGAGGATTGTAAGAAATCCAGATGGGCGGTACAATTTTGGAGCCTACAACCGTGGGCTAACTGATAATATTCGGCTTTGCTGTGGGCTGATAAAGCTGTGTGCTCACAGGCTTTCTGGCCCACTCCCAGTGTCCACCCTCACAGACTTACACATTAGTGAGTCTGTTCATGTCAGAGTCTACATCGGCTTGTACTGTGACCCACAGTTAAATCGGCAAGTGTCTGAGAACCCTCTCCCGGCTCTTCTGAACTTTTTGAGCCTTTTATTCACACTGTCCAACTTTGACGGTGTCCCAGTTCCATATTAAAGTACATAATCATTCTCACCAGGTTCTTTAATTATGTAGTGCATTCACACTAGAAAAAGCAAGGCAAGGTAATTTTAGCACATTTCCTTACAAAAAGACTCAGTGTGCTTTACATTGAAATGCATTTACAAACACCCACCCAAAGACAGTGCAATACCCACATATACTCCATAGACATTAACTATAAACACAGACAATGCACAGACACATTTGTTAATAAACCAATCATCATTATTCGTAAGTCTGAGAAAACACAAAAGTTTCCAGTTTGCTTTTGAAAGTGGACACAGGACACAGACATTAGGGACAAAACTGTATACTTATCCAGATTTTTCAGTATTGTTGTTCTAATGTCAAAAATGGAGATGACAGAAGACATCTAAAGATATATGAATTAATAAATGAAATGAAATAATGAATAAATACTGAAGCCAGCACTGTATATCTCTCCAGCAACCTCCTTATTGAGGTTTTCAGGGCACACACATTTTAAGAACAACAGAAAGTAGTGGGCCATTTGTAGTGGGTTGTTACCAACAGCTGTAAATAGCTGTTGAAGAATCTAGCACAGCTGACAGCCTTTATGAAAAAGCTTTATGTAAGTTCTTCACATCGATTGAGAGCTGAAGTTTGGCCCCATGTCGTGTTTACCCTCTGTTCCACTTGTTCTCCGTTTGTTTCCCAAAAAGGGATTATTTAAATGGTCTTCCTTAAAAGTTGAAATATTATACTGAGGTTTTACAGCCACATTCTGAGCTCCATAAATATATATTACTGTACTGGACAGGAAAATCAGAGCATTTCACCATTTTAAATAAGAAATTGTGTTCAACATTCAACATTCATGAGTCTTAGGCAACAAAACCTCTGCGGGAGTGCAGTTGTTGACTGAATGAAATAATCCTAAATAATTGAAATGACAAGGTGTTCAAACTCTACCGCCCAGAACAGAGCTGTCCATTTAGATTCAAGATATTGTGATATCCATTTAACTTTAGAAAGGTACCCTCTATGGTAAAATACATTGTACAAAGCTTGTAAAAGAAAGGCTAGCCTGTAAAAAAACAAAAAAAACAAAACCTTGACGGCTTCCTTCAACACTGCAATTTAAGAGACTCTTTGCATTTGCGTTTTCATACTTGACACCATATTTTTGTGGTTTATTTATTAAACCAGTCACAACACAAAACAAAATCTTCTTTCACATTCTGAACAGTACTGAGCATACATATCTTTGCTTTGTACAGACGGGTATAAATTGCCATGGAACTTTATTGTTAGGCATTTTTGTCTGCTTAACCTCCACATTTAAATGAAAATTGATATACTTTTCTCACATAGAGTGTAAACAGATGGAAGAGGCTACAACATTAAAACTAGCCTTGAACATACTGTCATTTATGTAAACAAATGCCTTGTACAGCGTTAATGTTGTTTTCCGTCTCCAGTGGAGCAGCTCAGCAGCTCAGTGATTTCTTGTGGTTTTATTGTCTAATTCGGTAAAGTGGACATTTGTTCTTTGGGGGCCTTTATTACCCCTACTGTGGTTATGGCTTAACATTCTCATTTGTGTTTCAGTCCGAGTTACATGCTTATGTAAAATGACATTGGTTTTGTTACCCAGACCTTTGTGCAGTGCATTGGCAGATGTCTTTGGAGCTGCTTGATACATAACATCTAGACATCTGAGTGTACCTTCTGTGTATTTTTTTCTACACGGTAAGCAATGAAGCAATTTATTGATGTTTTCACATCTGATTAACCTTTCTATCTTCACTGTTGTCTTAACATTTAATTAACATTTAACAGTTTCACACTCCAGGCAAACATTGCTATGACAGCTCAATCTAGTTTTCTGCACACATGTCTGTATTTAGTATTTTTGCTCCACATTATGCCTTCGTTCCTCCTCTAGCTCTGTTACTCCCTGCTGTTTCCTCCTTCTGGGTGGTCCTGCTGTACCTAAATGAATATCTATGGCAACCTTTGAACATATTAATATCCTCATATTATCACATCTCATTATTAGCTGTGACCAGGAAGATTTAATTTATTGAGATTGAGAGTCTGAAATAGCTGTTGTGCAGGATTCTGGCTGTCTGATTTGAAAATGAAAACTGTCTCTCACTTTGTCTTTTACAGCTGTTGGTGATATAACGTCAGGCTGTTTCATTTTGACACTCTCACGGCATGTCGCATGAAAATTTAGCATATTGAGTGCTTTAAACCAATGAAATATTCTGTCATTCAGACAAACGTAAATAAACATACAAACAAGCCTTCCTAGACAAACACATAGTGGCTACAGTGCAGCCATCAGTGCTGTAGAATTGTTACAGGCAGGAAGAGGACGACAATACATACGAAGGAATCTTCTATTTCCTCATATTAAACTATAATGTAAATTATGAATGCCACTTACTACTCTGAAAATAGTTCAGCTGATTCCCTGTCTGCTGGCTGCTTGCTACCAGCTTGGCATTAAACTTTTATATCTGTTTTGAACTGTTAGGGAGTGCTGTCTTTTATTCCTGCCAACCTCTGAACTGCACCCCCACTAGACTTATTAGAAATGTGACACACCTCTAAACCAAGCTGCTGGCTGACAAACATTCTCAAAATATCTTCCTCCTATTCCTCCAAGAGCCCTTGTTTCTAAGCCTGTCTGTGCATCTTCTTCACTTCAAGCTGCCTGGGTTGGCAGTATCAAAGGGGGATTAATGTGTTTTTTATTATTTGTTAATGGTCAGGATGTAAGGCTTGGAAACAGAGAAAAGACTCTAGTTGCCGTTAACATTGCTATCAAAACCTGAGGCCGGAATAGAGTTGCTTTGCAGGGCAGTGTTGTGCCAAATGAAATCTCAGGGAGGAGAGCGGACACTCATTGGCATTCCTCCCGTGTCGCCTCACTCCCTGTTTCTTCCCAGCGGCCAGCACCCAATGTCTCAGCAGTCCTATATTCCAGGCCTGAGTGTGCTGTCTGCTGATAATAAACAGCCCAACAACTGGGCCAGTCACAGAGGTTTGCTGAGTTAGAGCCTAGCCACCCTACTCTGTCTATCTCATTCAAAGGTTTGGCAAAACCTTTACTTTATGCTCACTATCACTACGTTTTAAAACCCCTGCTGTTACTGCCTGGCTCCGGGGGCTGAATGTCATTGGGCTAGTAGTAAAGGGGAGGCTGAGCAGAGACTGGGTCTTTGGCATTTAGCCCAGTGCCAATAAAGGATTAAACTCCAAAAGACAGCTGTTAAATGGTGTGCCTTTGTCATCCTTTTATCAAATCTCATTCTGTCCACTGGGGAGGAGTTCTGACCCTATTCCCTGTATTGTAGGTTCACACCCTGTGTGAGGAGATCGCTGCCGTTGCTGCTGCCGTTACTCCACATCCAGTCATCCCTCACCCCTCCTCCCCCTCCACCAGCGCACGGCAGCCACAGTGTGTTGGCTCAATTCCAGGGAGGCTACGATCCTGCAGCCACGTCAATCACGTCTTCACCGCTGGGTAACTATCAAGCATGAATCAGACTACTCCTGCCTTTGAAACTGGTTTTTTTTTTTTGTGAGGGGGAATGAGAGGCACAGACTTTTGAGATTATGTGGTCTTGTTTTTTGGATTACTTTTTGTGCTTGTTTGTTAGTTCTGGGGTCGCTCATGTGTGCATTTTCTCCAGCCAAGCATGCAATACACTCAAACACATATACACACGCACAAATGGAGATGCCAGAGGGCTCAGGAGGAATCTCAAGGGGTTTGATCAGAGCTGTTCTGTCTTTTGTCTTTGTTTTTTAAGCTTGTTGCATAGTTTGATTCTGGCTCCAGGTGTCATCTACTCAACTGTGTAAAACTTAGCAACTGCATTTCAAAGTACAGTCTCAGTGAGGCGAAGAAAAGCAGAGGATAAACCAGCATTCTATATGAAATGTTGCCTTGTCTGCGAATACTGCAGTCGAACAAGTCAGTTACACATGTGGATGTGCTGACAGGCATGCAGTATGTAAGGACAAAAGTACTTAAAGCTGTAGTAATTCATAATTTTTATATTTGCAATGGATAATAATAATAATAATGTATAATGGGAAAGAAGTCGTGTTCCCACTACCTGCTCAGCAGACAAAGTTAGCATCTAGCTAGGGATGGGAGATATGGCTAGATATATTATCATGATGATAATAATGGTAATAAAAAGTTTCATCTAATTTGGTATTGATAATTATCACGATAAATGTCAAGTCATTATGTCTTCCAACAAAAATGCACAAGTAAAATTCAGCAAAATCATTTTTAGTTACTTTTCCTCCACACATAAATATCTTAGTGCTAATTTGTTCGTGATTCTAATTAATTAACTCAAACATTTATTGAACATTTGTTATATTGTTATTGAGGAAAATTATATTGCGATAAGAATCATGACTGTTTTATTGCCAAGCTCTCCATTTAGCTGGTGAACAGTGGAGCATTTAGCAGCTAAATAGCCAGATATTTCCCTCAGGAGTTGGTTGAGTCCAAACTAGAGCTTAAATGAGAGTCTTTATTTCCTTGACCTGACACAGGACTCCGAATGGATGCTAATGTTGTTCCATATCTACTTGATGTGTAATAGGCAACTGTTTGCCATCAAGACCACCATATTGTGTTATCAGCTTATTCTGATGGCCAAAAAGTTAATTATTGTTGCTTTAAGTCTACGTTTGGATAAGTATGTTATGCTTGTGTGTTCTTAGACACTTTTAGTTTGTGGTCCACTAGACACACCAGGCTGTCTGACTGACCCCAATATCCTGTCTCCTTAGCCCCATCTTGAGTGAAGTTTCCATCCAAATTTATTGTAAATTTGAACAAAATTTCCAGAGAATCTGCAAAATATTTTGTGAATTAATGTGTATTTCCATCCACTGTTCAAATAATTGAATCGAAATAATCCATTAAGAGAAACAGCTGATGGGGCTGATTCTCAAGTCAGATGGCCTTAAACCACTGAAGACAAGGGCACAAGATAACATAATTACATCTCAAATGAATGAAAACAATGATGGAAGTATGGCATTTATGTTTGTTTCGTGTATTAATTTGAGGAAGGTTACAGTCTCCTCATTGCTTGCTAGCTCTGTCCCCAGTTTCTGCAGGCAAAGACAAAAATATTTAGAAAGCCGTTTAAATGACCTGACTGACCTGATATCCCCGTAGGTTTATTTAGTCTCCTTTCTGCACATAAATTAGGCCCACATGATCAGCCACGGCGTCCTTTTGTTTTCCTCCCTGCTCTCCCCTCCAGCTCTGCTACGGTGCATTTCATCATTGCGTCCGCCTACACTCAGCTGTAGTTGCGTTGTTCGAGGCTTCCCAGAGTTAAATAAATGGGTCCTAGGTTTCCGCCGAGTTGCCATTTAGGTGTGTTTGACCCTATGGAGCCAATTCAATTGCTGTCTACCCACAAGTAATATCCTCTGCCTGCCCTTATCTCTGACTCCAAATTACTGAGCGTCAGCCCTGTCTTCACATCAGACTACCACAGAGGGAAGCGAGGGAACAAGGAGGGAGCTCAGAGAAGGTCATAAAAGGTAGCTGTTGGACAGAATAAAAGGCAGAAGCTTGTGTGTAGATACACAGTGAGGTTGCAGCGATTCTGGAGATGTAGGCCTAGCTCCATGCCCAGGGCTGGCAGGGAAATTAGCGCTGCGCAGTGCTCACTCAGTCATCCAACTGGTGTGGCACGAGGGAACATTGCCTTGCCTCAACTGCTGCACATAAGAGATCTGGTTTTTGAGTTGCAGCCTGTTAAAATGTTATCTCGCTCCAAGACATTTGAGAGGGGTTTACTATACTTTGTCAGCGAGAGAGATTTTCCCTTCTCCTTTTTCCTCTTCCCTTATCTGTGGGCTGCTGCATTATAGCCGGAGCTGATGATTGACAGTCTGCAAGTGTAGTCCATGCTTTTTATTATTTTGATACAAACCAGTATAGCCACTATAACATAGGCCTGAGCCTTAATGTGTTCATCTGCTTAACTGCTAAAATTAGCATCTCCTCATGTTGCTGCACCCCTGTGTCACAGAACATCCCCAGCCAAGTGTGTACGACAATGAGCTAATGTGGCAACACCCTCACCACTGTATTCCTATGCTAATCAACAGCAAAGTAACATGAACCGCAATCATCAACATGTTTCCCCAAGGTTTATCCCCTCCAAAGCTCCCAGCCCATAATTCCTCTGTCTATGCTGACTCCCACATATTACCATATAACCATTGCTGCATAATTTTCTGCTTTATATCATAATCCGTGTGTTAATAAAGCATATGATTACCCGGTACATCTAAAACTCGCTAAATATATCAACATCACATTAGTGCTTTTGGTTTTTAAAACCCTCATGTGATCATAGATGAACCATAAAAGAAACTCCACACTGCAGAGCTCAGTGTTAACATCACTCACTGTTTCTTTGGCTCTCCACTAATCTATGTTCAAGGCAGCTTAGTCTGCATACCCACCCTGAATGTCCCTGAGTGTGTCACAGTGTCGAAGACCCACAACAGTAGCTTCTGGCAGTATAAGTGTTCCCGATCACATTTTCTTCCTCCCTCTTTTTACCCTCCTTCACTCTGCAATTGCACTTCTCTAGTCCCTTGTCACAGTTTGATCTTTTTACCTCTTCTTTCATTTGAATCTTGAATCTTCTTCCCACTTTCATTTTCTTGTTCTCATTCCTCCCTTGTTGCCCAGTGTGTTGTGATGAGCCAGAGGCTGTCTGCCATGCATGTGTGTTGTCCTCCAGAGGTCTGGCTCCTGGTGCGGAGGATGAACAAATGTGGCACTCCCCTATCATCCGCTCCCTCTTTTCACTAGTCTCCCTTTTCGCTGTCACATCTCCCACTCCTCGTCTTCACTCCTTTATTTCCCATTTCACTTAGCATGTATCTCTCCCTCACTCACTTTGCTTGTCGCCTCTGAGAATGATGGGTAATGCTCGGAGAATGGGGGTGGTGAAGGAACAGAGATATAGCTTCTGGACAGAATCAGCTTCACTATTTGTTCTGCTGAAGTGTGTGTATATAGTTGTGTGTTTTATTGAATTGTAGATGGGTAAATGGGTTGTTGTTCGTCTTTACACCGGTGTGGGAATAGATGGGAGGTAAGGTGTGTTGTTTATGTTTGCTGCATCTCAATATTCGCATTTGAGGAAACAAGAATTGTGTACACGGGTACGAGTTGTGAGTTGTGGTCAGTAGTGTGTAAGGATGGTGCTCTGCATATGGGTTTTTTACGGTGCCCCTGAGGTGCAGAACACAAAAACAAAACTGAAACACATTAAGGCTCTAAATATGAGATTCAGAAAATTAATATAGCAGGAAATAACTCTTGGCTATGTAAAGATGTAGCCGAGTAGGGTTTTACGAGATCTTGTGGCACGAGATGATGATGCGTGATGATATTTCTGGTCTAGGTAAAATTAGCATATGCCCCCTCAACTTTTAGCTTGTTTGTGTGGCAGCATTTTGGGCACCCGTTGGAAACAATTACCAGCGACATAGTGACAGACAAGGCACAAACAATATGTAAGCTGTGAAACTCTTGGCTTTGAGGAGAGGAATACTGTAATATAGCTTTTTCTTTTCTCATCTAACGCAATAAATTAAGTGTTGTCTAGAACAGTGGAAAGACTAATAAAGGTGGTTTTGGTGAGTTTTATTTTGTTTCTGTCCAGTTTGAATGATGTGTGTTTTACTATGACCTTTTTCTGTTTTTCTCAATGGAGTCTGTTGGATTGTAGCGCCCATTTGTTTTGGTCTAAGATGCTGGTGCTCTTGTGTGAAATCTATTAGCAGTAAAAGTCACATATAGCTCCTTTCAATAACTTAGAAAACAACAACAAAACAGAAATCTCAACATTTTACAAATTGGAAAAGTTGGTAAACTTTCTGTCCAATCATAAAGGAAAAACGCTGTCCCTACATTTTGTGAACTGTTGTGTTTTCTGTAATATTCCTGTGTTGTGAAATTACTTTCTATGTTCTCATTGTTTTGTCCAATGTTGCTGTGTTTTGCACCTGAAGGCCACCATAACCCTCACTGCATGTATATGTATGCATTTGCATGTGTGTACTGTTCGTCTGGTGTGCAATCACGCAAGTTAGCAGGCGTGCACTTTCTGTAAAATTAAATCCACATCAGCAGGCAGCTATTCAGATAAGATTAACAGGACCTGACATTTTCTTCGTTGGAGACAGATGCTTGCTCCGCTTCCCTCAGAACATTTCCCCTCTCCTCCGTCCTCCATCCAAATTACAGTTCATGTCGGTTTGAGGATATTTCCCCCCACTTACCCTGGCTGCCCACAGCAAGACCTGTTCTCACCATTAATTTGATTTCTGATATTGTTATTACAGGGCAGTGTGATTAGGAGAAGCATGAGTTAGATTAAAGGCTTGTTTTATGCCATATTGAAGCCAATTAGCACAGAGTACACGTTTTTCACCTCAGCAGACAGATGACCATAAATGCTGATGTTATATCTCACTGGTTATATCTCACTGGTACAGTAAATTGTTTCACTAAATGCCTAAGGGATATGCAGTTTTTTTTAAAACATTCTGTAAGTGCGATGTTTTAAAAAAAACATTTTTAAAAAAAATAAATATGCCTCATGTATGATGGATGTAGCAGGGAATCACATGCTGCTTTGTCAATTTACTCCTAAATTACAATTTCAGCTATGCTTGAAGTAACAGCCATGATTTGATTTCCAAAATGGTTTCTATTATTTTACATAATAGCCATAATGCACATTATTAAAAAAAAAAACTGCACACAAGTATTAAATGAAGGGCAGTATACGAATGTGTAATGTGCCGTATAGTGAAGAAAGAGGTTTATGTGGAAGCACAGTACATGGGGCCATAATGTGGACTTGTAAGAAACACTTAAATGGATGTGGACATAATTTATACATAGGGACAGTGGATGTCACAGGGATATCACCTAGGGCCACAATGAGGAAATGTGATGATCATTTATGCATAAGTACCATTATTGTGTGTGAACCGCACTCTAGAAAAAAGTACTGTAGTGAAATGTATTTGTGTGGCACATTTCATCCAATGTAATATCAATGTGCTTCACACACAACAAATATGTACAAAATAAACACATATTTAAATGCATTGGGTGCACCAACATAAACTTTCTCACCCACACATACCCAAAGAGAGAGGGGGGGGGGGAAATAGAATCTTCTTCAATTCTTCTGTTTATGTACATTTTTTGTAGGGATGCACCGAAATGAAAATTGCATAAATTAAATAGTCAAAATGTGCTTTTTACTCAGTGTTTCCCACAGGATTTGGAGAGACTATGGAAGGTGGGTCCGAGGCCCGAGAGAGTCCGGTAAAGTAAATTACCATTTACTTTTAATGGACACATGTAATATGTTTTATACTTTCTGTGAATATAATCCAATTAATCTTATTTCCGTCCTGTATAGACACCTTAATTTGCCAACCAGACATTGTCACATGTATATCCTCGCGCTAAATTCATCAAGTCAGACCCAATTTGATAAATAAAGAGAGAAAATGACAGGATAAAGTCGCTATCCTGCCTGTCAGCTCGCACTGGTCTGTTTAAGTGGATTTACCATAAAGCCTTGAATACTTACAAATGTAGGTGCAGCTAGCTTAACCGCATTCTCACAAACGAGTGACAGAAACTTTGAAAGCAGGTCAGACCGTTTTTTGCCTTTTCTGAGAAGTCAGCCACAGATGTAGTGGATGTGCTAGGAGACAATTCAGTAGAAAAGTGTCTGCAAACGGCGATTTTTGCGTCTTTCTAAGACACTTTAAAATGCTTCCACACTGCCGACATGTCAGCGTAATTGTTGTTGCGTAAAGTGCTATTTTTGCTATTTTCGGCTGATTAATAGGGAGGGAGACAGAGAGATGGAGGCGGTAGCTGGCCATTGGGCTGAGAGAACAGGTAAGACTTAAAGCCCCCCTCCAGTGTATTTTGACATTTACTAAATATTTCATATTTTTCTGAGTCATTTATTTACGATGTTGATTACCCACATAGTTTGACAAATATTTTTTGACAAATAGCTTAATTTTGTGCTCAAAGTTGCAAAAGTTGCTTAGTTATTAAAACGGGGTGGTGACATATGTCTTTAGTAATTCCATAAGTCATACGTCATTCTCCAAGCTTGCGCAGGCACACTGTCATCCCTCGGAAAAAAAAAACAACCCACCATCACGCCTGGTTAAGTCAGAGCATCAAACCGATAAACATCGTTGTGAGCTAGCTAACCAATTTATCATGTAATTTACTTAGAACTTACAGTAGGTATGTCTCTCTGTGTCTGATTGTTGGTTTGTCTTTCTAGTTTAGTTAGCTAAATTAACTAAGTTGTAGTTAGCCAGGTGTAGTAAGCTAGCATAGTTATTGCAGAAAGTTAGCTAACAGAGGGTCTTCATTTTATTTTTTAGTTTCCTCCTCTTGGTTTAGTGTGCTGTTCATTTTCATTATGGGATTTGTGCGTCAGGTGTTGGAGGACAGATGACAGAAAACGCGTCACACTTTCACCTGCCACCTTCTTATATACAGTCTACAAGACGCATTTTATTGACGGACGTGTTACTGATGCATCAGGGGAGGCAATGGTATCAGAAGTCTTTACATACAGTTTAACAGAGTAATAGACCCCCCCACAACCCCGCGGTAAAGTAAGCGCACCATAAAACGTAGTGGGAGTTATCGTGTGCAGTGCGTGACAGGACCATCGACTGTATGATTGATAACAGCTGATACTCGCACATTAGTTTCTATCATGGGTAAGTAATAGCTACTCCTGCCAGACAGTAAAGTGTACTAAACTTTACCGTGTAGTGATGTTAACACAGCATATCGTTAGTGAACACTCCAGCCAGTCAGTTTTCGGTTGTCATGGGAATTGATTACGTCAGACTATTAACCACACCCCCATTCTCTGTTTGAGAAAGAACGTTAACCAAAAACGGCAGTTAAAACTGGCTGGAGGGGGCTTTAAGCTTGCTTTTAAAAGACAACACAGTTGTGGTACAGCTTATGTCATCAGGGAGTTTATTCCAGACAGTGGGTTCACAGTTACTGAATGGGCCTTCACCGGATTTATCCAGGTGGGTTAAAATCAAGGGCAACTGGATTGTTTTGAGAGACTCTAAAGGCTTGTGCAGACTACACGACTTTCAGCGTGTCGTCTTGTGATGGGAGTCAAGTTGTTGTGGCGTTCACAGTACGTGACTGATAGGTGACAGAGGGTCACACACTACGCAAGATGACAGCGACTCCGTCACCCGACGCTGTTCTCCAAACACACGTGAAATGTGAAACGTGAAATGATGCAAACCTACACACGAAACAGCTGTTGTTTGTTATTATAAAGATAGCAGATCGATCGCTGATTTACCCCTCATCATCATTGGCAAATTGGGCTAAAAATAGTGTAGTGTGAACTAGGCTTAAGACGTTTAGTCCAATACAAGAGGCTTCTTCAGTTCTGACTGACAGGCAGGGAACCCCAGCTATTCAATCTCTGCGGGGTTGTTATCAAGGTTATGGATGGCTCTTGGTTCATTAGTGCTCCTGGCTGTTTTAACGACAGTTACTATGGTCATTGAGTCACCTGAGGCCAAGTCTGAACGACCGTCGTTGTCATTGTGACATGAGGCCAAATGTGAGTGTTTGTTCACTCTCCTGGGCAAGGATAAAAGGACAGAATTGTAAACGGGGGATAAGTGAGATGTCTTCAAATATCTTCAACCAAGCTCAGTTGCCCTTGATTTTAACCCACCTTGGATAGTTATGACCTGGATGACTGAAAATCTTCACAGACAATCCTCACCAGATTTACTATTGATCATGTGTACAGTAGGATACCAGTGTCTGAACTGAGGGCTCTGCAGGGTTTGTAAGCAGTGAGCAGGTCAGAGATGGATTTATGAGTTAAGCCTAGTTCACAGTACACGATTTTTATCCTGATTTGCCGGTCTGTGAGCTTGGTGGCTGTCAGGCTGTGATCAGGGGTAAATCAGCGATCGCCTTTATAATAACAAACAACAGCTGTTACGTATGTAGTTTCGCGTCATTTCCGGTTTGACATTTCACATGTGTTTTCTTGACAAAATGTGGTTTGGAGACCAGCGTCAAGTGACACAGCCCCTGTCAGCTCTTGTAGTGTGGACCCCTGTCTACTATCAGTCACATAGTGTGAACGCCACAACGACTTCAAGACTCCCGTCACAAGTTGGCCATTGGTTGATGCTGAAAGTCGTGTGGTCTGCATGAGCCTTTAGAACATTCATTTGGTTGTAAACAGTGATTAATTCTTTGAAATCAATTCTCAATCAATTCAGTTCTGGGTTCGAACTTACCGGCTGGCTAGGGCATTTCTTTGCAGAGTTTGCATGATCTCCTTGTGTGATTTCCTTTGGGTGCTCGCGCTTCCTCCAACACTGCAAAAACATGCAGGTCAATTAATGACTCTAAGGACCTATTCCACACTACTGCGTTTTCGAATTAAAACGGAGACCTTTTGCTACCTTTGCACCTCCCGTCCAGACTACAACGGCGAAAATGAAGACCTAAAACGGAGAAGTTTGGAAACACTGCCGACCCCGTTTTGCGTTTCAAAACTCTGGAGGGCGTTTTAGTGAAGACGGGCCAAAAACGATGACTCAGCAACTGTTTTCCACCGCCACACTCCCGTGTTACATTCAGTAACCCAGCTTGTTATTGATCCATTCAAAAAAAAAAACTGGTCTGATGCTTCCTCTGTATTTAGTTATTCTTTTGCCAAATCCTCTGTAACTACGGAATAGACCAGCTGCTTCATGTTTACACTGGCACGCGCATGCCCAGTGCACCCGAACGGGTCCTAGCTGATCAAGTCCAAAACGCAGTACGGAGTAGTGTGGATGGGGCCTAAATTACCCGGAGAAGTGAATGAGAACAGGATTTGAAGCACATTCCCTGAAGAAACAAAGTACACCTCGACCATCTGCAAACAGTGAAATGCTAATTGTTACACATTGTTGCCGTTCGAATATAATAATGCCACTCAGAAGGGCTATTTTCCGAAAACTTTTGCTGATAATATGTTCTTTTATTTTTACTAATTTTGAATGCAGGACTTTTAATTGTAATGGAGTATTTTGACATTGTTGTATTGGTACTTAAAACCGCTTTCTCAAGACCATATTTTCATTTACAATTTTCATTGCACCAGTGACAAGCATTAATGATCTCTCTCATCATTTACCCATGTAGGGGGTGGGGAAGCTTCACACTTTGTGCGCAGGCGAGGCCATTATCATGTGTGCAGCCTGAAATAAAGTGCAGGTGACTGAGAAATAGCTGGGTGGTGTGTGTTTATGTGATGCTGCCACTCTGATGTGTTATGAGCCATTAGCTGAGCTATGAAACAAGTCATTGATCTTTTGTGTATGGGATTTTATATGTGCTCCTATAAAAGCTACATAAAGTTTGAACTTGTGTATATGTCAGGTTATGTGTTTGTGTTGCTGGTATGCATGGTTGTATATGTTTGTGGACATACTGTGCTGTATAGGGTTAACAGCTTGCACTTAGCATTCTGCAGACATGTTCACACCTTTAGTGCTAATCCTGGAGCACAGTAATTGTGAGGGTGAGGGACAGAGGGTCTTTTCATTGGTATCCATTGGTCCTTATTCCAGCAGTGAATTGCCCTTCATTAGCTAGAAGTTAATCCCTGCTTATAGTGGTGGAGGCAGACATTTAGCACGCTCTGCAGAAGTCAACGCATTCATTACACTGTAGCCTCTGCTGGAGAAGGGCATTAGTATGTGGGGATGAGGACAAGTCTGTTGTTTTTAGCTGGAGTTTAACAACAAGGCTACTGGACATATTTGTAATGTTTTGCATTCCCGAGGCATATCTCCTCTGTGTCTGTATTTATCTCGTTTTCTTTATCCATTTATTTATTTCCATGAGGTCTGAAGTCTGTCCCAAAATACCCACAGCAGATGCCAGAGAAACACTGAAGGCAGCTTGCCAGTTCATCACAGGGCTAACACAGACATACTTGCATTCGGTTGGATCCAATTTAGAGTCTCCAAACTGAACCCATAAACCTGAGAAAACTTTTTGGTCAGGAGGTCGTACAAAGGTCGTTTGAAAATTGTTATGGCCCATTACTAATACTGTATATCCTGAGAACTTTGAAAATATGCTGAACTTTGGCAGACCCTTGGATCGTTAGTGTCCTCATCATGATATTATTCTACATTCTCACTCATCCTAATCAGTAAAATGGGTAGGAAATGGGGTTTAAAGTTTTTCCTATCTCTGTTTACTATCATGACCAAACAGGTCATAAAAATTAACTCTCAGCACATAAACAAACAGGAACCAATGGGATTCAGCCAATATGTAAATATACGGTATGTATTAATTTTTTTTGTTGTAAATGTGTTATTTTCCTATCTTTTCCTCTTTGTACTGAGTTTGCACTGTAACATCTTAGCTCACACACCAAGCTTTCAAAATTTATGGTGTAATAATATATTATTAAATCTCTTGCAATCAATTCAATTCAGTTTTATTTATATAGCGCCAAATCACAACAACAGTTATCTCATAGCAGTTTTCATAAAAGAGCAGGTCTAGACTATACTCTGATATTATTACAGAAACCCAACAATTCCCACCAAGAGCAAGCACTAGGCGACATAAATGAAATATGATCTCTTTTCCTGTTTCACTCTCCCAATCATAATTAAGAAGAATTGCTTTTGTTTAATGTAATGTAGCATATGCGTTGTTAGTATTTTATTATTATTTTAAAATGTATTTAACCCATACTTAACCAAGTAAGACCCGTTGAGATCAGAGATCTCTTACAAGGGTGACCTGGCATGCAAGACATGCTGGCAAGACATGCTGGGGCTATCGACGTAGTCAACATTATCGATTAAGTAAATACGTCGACTCGCATTACATTGTGTTGAAGCGTCGCTGCATCTGGTGGGATTCCCCTGGACAAGCTCCAGCTACAACACCGCGCCTTCAACCGTCTAAAGTTTAGTAGTATTTTAGACAGACACAACTCCGAGCTACTCCAAGATACTTGAAGCAGCATGAACACGAAAGTATCCCGGTGCACTCACGGCAGCACCCCAAATCATGTTTACTTTCTGTCTCCACACAAGCATGGCACACTATCAGCACGAGGACACGTAGTCCGTTAACATGTATTTTCTGAGTATTTCTTCATTGCCTTCATGTTAAAAGTAATTTGTGCCCCGCTGCTGTCATGGTAATGTGTTCGGCACTTTTATATTTTCTGTTTATTTAACGGCCACGTCTGAGCGAGAAAACAGCTGCATCTGACATTACAGACAACAATAACAGTACAGTCTTCCTTTCAGTTGTTTTCTTTGCCCCACACTGATGCAGAAATAAATTTGATTATCATACTGTATTACTCAATAATGAATTATATCCACATCAGAAACATTAAAAGTAGCCCAATTAATGTCTGATATTATTATTATTATTATTATTATTATTATCACGACATCAGTGACGTGGAAATTTGATTCATTTTAAGATATGCTACTATTGTCATTATTCTAACGTGCTTTATCAGGATGATTGAATAAAATATTGATTTATTGATTAGACATGTTGTTGATATTTATTTTGGATAAATTGGTATGTTAATTGAGTAATAGTCGTTAGATTAATCAACTTGAAAAACAATTGTTATGCACAGCCCTGAAGACATAAAAATATTACAGACAAGAACAAAACGACAAGAAACATAAGTACATATACACATCAAATAAATAAGGTAACTTTGAAATAACTATGCACATTGACAAGTATCAGCCGCGCTATTCATCGTCGTACTTATAGTTGTTTTAAAGTCCGACATGGAGAACAATTCTCTTTGAGACGTTTTAGACCCCTTTCACCAGATGCATCTGGTGAAAAAAGGAAAATGTTGCTCTGTCTCCTTCTGACAGGCGATGGCAGGAGTGGAAAAAGATTATAAGCAATTTAACAGTATATCATGTCCAGGACGCTCTACAACTCAATATTTTATTCAGTCTGACAGTTTCAGTCCCAGCTGTTTAGCCATTCATTACTGGTTTGCACCACAGTTGAATGTCTTATTATGTACATAGAGATTATCCATTGCTGAGTTGATTATTTGAGCTGCAGAGTAACATCTTATAGCCAGGCTGCAAGTAAAACTCAGAGAACACGAAGAGAAATGCCAAAGTAAGCTTCCATTGCATAGCTAGCTCTCCCCATCGAGATTATCTATTTAAAAAGCTTAAAATAACTTGGTGTTATGTTAATTGCACTATTTGTGCTTTAAAAAATGCAGGTGTTTTTGGCATAAAAAATAATAATTACAGAGGCATTTGCTTTTTCTGCAGGATTCTCTAAGCAGCTCTGGGTCCACCAGCTTATGAGGAAATGAGTCAAGGACTGGAGTGGTATCACACTGCGGAAAAATGGCTCTGATATGGCCTTACCCACATTATCAGAGTCATAAATAACACTGCATTTGGCGAATGACAGCTCTCCTTGACTCCTTCTAATGTCTGATTGAACGGCGGATGCCGGCAGCGGGACAGCTGTGAAATGTTACATGTAAATGCATCTATCAATTGTAGTAATATTAGGTAAATAGCTTTGCTGGCCACTCCTCACTTTGTCAGCAAAAAGATGTGCCACTAGAATTTACTTGTTGCCATGAAGGATGACAGGACACATCTGAGCGGCAGAGTGGAAATGCACATCCTGGCTCACAGGCTACGCTTCTTTAAGAAGTTCTGTGTTCGCATGTGTGATGGCAGCAGGAGTTATGTGGCTCTGTGAAATTGAACAAACAAGTTAATAAAATCCTCTGGCTATCTGTTACCCAGGAGTGTGCTGAAGTTGACAGGCGTGAGCTGATATGTGTAGCGCGAGTTGTTATTTGTGTGGCGACCATCTTGGACCCCTAGGCTTTCATTTATAACACACAGCCCCCGCAGTCTCCAGATTACTTTATGTTCGGATCAACTTGTAAATGGATGCCGGTCAGTTACTCCCACCTCCGGGCCCGATTCCACAGATGAACTGGGTTGGACCATGGGTTGCCATGTCATGGGATCGGATGAGCAGACGGCGTGGACGCCTGTGATTGAGAGCACTGTCATAGCACCTGCGGTCACAGCCTCTGATGAACTCTTCTGGGGGAATGAATAATGTACACAGTGGGCCTGAGTGATGGGTGGTGTAATAATGCCAGGCAGAATAGCGTGACCAGAAACCCGAGTGACGGCCAACGTCTTAACCAGTCTGCCAGCCAACACGTACACACACACACACACACACACACACACACACACACACACACACACACACACACACACACACACACACACACACACACACACCCACCCACCCTACCTACCTACCAGGGGAAAGAGATGTATTTAGCATGCAGTCTGCTACTGGATGGTCTCTCAAGTGCTGCTGTTAGAGTGAAACTGTTTTGCTTTCCTTTAACATCTGAAATTTTTATGTAGGTTTGGAACTAGACTCCTGGGACACGGCAGATTTAGTAAAAACAGGCTTTACTCAAATGTCGTAAGGAAAACACATCTTGACGGTAAAGGCAGAAAACCAGAACATCAGAAATGGATTAAGACAAGAGTACAGACATTCCACTACGGCAAGTTAGGCAACATAGACAATTTGGCACAAACCCCCCCCCCCCAAAAAACAAACCGTAATCTGGAAGACAAAAGGCAGTGGTACATGCTCGAAACAAAACTCCCTTATGCAATGTGTATTCTCATCACATCAAAAGGCAAAGGTGTTTATAGCTGTTCTGGTCATACTGGAGGTAGGCTGACCCCTTAAAGGCATGGTCTCAGTTGGACCAGTCACTCTCATTTACTTTAGTTGAAGCCTATGTGAACGATAAATTCTGAATTGTGCTTACCGTTTCAACTTTTACCGACAAGTATTGTCTAGATTCATCTTGTGTTTGAAAATGGAGGAGTCGGTCTTTTAGCATTGTGCCAAAACCTTTTTTCCTAGTGGGAAAAGTACGGGTATTACTAATAATATCAACATTCTAGTGTCCCAGTAAGTCACAACAGTGCACCAGAATGCACAAGTCAAAATCAAATTCAGCATTTTATTATATAATTTTGTTATATAAACCTTTTTCCTACTGTGACATATTAAAATGTGTCCAGTGAAAATGCCCATTACTTAGACACTATATATATATATATAGGCACTATAGATTTCTATGTTTGATCTGTGACATCACACCCTTATTCAGTGATGAGTGCGGTGCTATAGACCTTTCTCACAGCCAACATGTTGATTTGTCATAGTAGGAGAAGCACAAGTATGTGCAGGCTGTCTCACTTACAAGGCTAAGCCAGACATTTAAATGGAACTGAGTCATCATTCACATTATTTGTTGTGACGTCTTATTCTGCTGTGACAAGTGAAAAGATCAGCTTTGGAGAAAGGCAAAGTCAAGTCAGGTGATCCACAGACAAGGGTACTTACTGAGGGTAACTAGAGGGCAGGTAGAGTATGACTAGGTCTGGAAAATGAAACAAAACATGCAGAAAATAAGGTCAAGCAAAAATCAATGATGACAATATGTTTCATTAATGTAACAAAAAAAAAAACAGCATGAAGTTAAATGTGGCCAGTTAGGTGACCTTGAAACACATCCTGGTGTGATGGGTGTGACATGCACCTGAAGATACTGACAAATCTTCCTGTGACCAGTACAAGGTTTGTATTGAGTTCAGAAATAGATCCTGTTTTGTGCAGAGCTCCAAAACTTTCAACAGTTTCCTGCCGATATCGTCTTGCTCTCTCTTTGACTGCCCCCCCCCACCCCCACCCCCCACCCACCATCCTAAAACAATGGTGTCTTCTTTGTCTAAGTGAGTCATTTTCCTGGAACTGTTGATTTGTTTCTTCAGAGAATGTGCATCCTCCAGTGGGGCTTGCCCGCATTGATTACTGCTAAGCTCTTTCGCGCTAAGATCCCAGTCTCTCTTCGACTGTTTCCTTGTTGTTTTCCCTCTCTCCTGTCTCATCGACTCTCCCTGCGTCCCTCATCACCACACTTTTCCCTGTCACTCACTGTCTCTCTACCATTCTGTCTGCGTTATGCTGGCGTCAGGTTGTTTGCGACAACCCGAGGCTAATGGGAGTAACAACAATACGAGAGACATGAGGACGCACCAATGTCTCTCTTAACATCTCCCAGCTTCTCAGGGATTGAGTGTAAGAGCAGGAAGTAACGAGGGAGAAAAATAAAGGAAGTGCAGCAGATTACTGGAAAAAAGCAAGCGTCTTTTTCTAGGCTGTTGATGGGGTACCAAACACCAGACTGCATGGCAGCACTGTGATCTTCAAATCCTTTCTCCCTCAGTCCCTTCTCACTCCCTTGCTCCCATGTTTTTTAACTTGAGACAGGGTATGTATTCCCTGGCTTCAGGCACGAAGCTGCTTCAAAGTCTTGATCCTATCATCTCAGGCTTACAAACTCACCATATCCTTTGTTGTATTCTTTTGATAACAATGTCCTGTCGTTGTATTTAAATAACTTTTCTTTCATATTTATTGTAGCAAAAAAAGCATTAATAATAGCAGTAATACATCTTCTGTTAAAGGCATGGTAGTGATGAAGCTCAATTAATTAAAGTTTGCAAACAAACAGTCACAGCAATCTCTCACTATTTCGTATCATATCTGTCTCCCACAGGCCAAATCCTAAAAAAAAAATCAGACATGTCACTATGTACCAGCTCTCTCTTCACTTCCTGCTCACTGATGACTGGCCCATAAAAGCTGGATGTGCCACTGTGGATAATGCTCACATCTGAAGCAGGGCCACTGCCTCGATTTTTTTTTTTGGAGAGAAAGGAGAGTGGACTTGCTTTGATGGGGGGTTAGCTATTTTCGTGCTCCACAAATACCTTCTGTGTCCCGCGTTCTGCTGCTGAAAACCCCTTCTATTTAATCTAGTTTCTGCTCTCCACTGAAAAAAAAAAGCTTTTTTAAATGACATAGCATTTCACATGGAGGTGTCGCTCAATACTTATTTAATCAAAATGAAATATTGTTCTGGGCCTGGATACAAATGTTAATTACATGCATGTGGTAATATCTTAATTCAGGATCAAGACAGAGTGATGGTATTGTTTACCCAGCAAGGTGCCTAAGGGAGGCCTTTCAGGATGGTTTATGAGTCTAGTTAGACACTTGATTAAGGACTTGCTTTCCACTGGGGCTCTATCCTCAGTGGAGCACAAAAAAGACACAGTGAGTCTTTCTTCCATCATCTGCGGGTGCAGTATGTGTGGCGCTTCAAATATTTATAAGACTCAAATTAAGCTGTAAATGTATGAAAAATACAGGTTTTAACAGCATAATCTGACAAATGAATAACACATTTGGACACATTTGCCTGTTGATTATAGGATGTCTCATTTAGGTTTTAGTGGAGAAACACAGTGATGTAATCAGCTGGAGCTTAGTGTTTAAATGAAAGACCTTTACATGGGGCAGCTCCTGTGGTTTTTGCACTCAAAACAGCCACTAATCAAAGTCATCAACCTTAAAATCCTCCTCCCTCAGCAACACCTTCAGGCTACACAAGGAACTGTAGCATGCATGAGTGGCTACAAACTTTGGCACCAGAACCCAAACAACATGTTCATGTGGAAAGCCTTGATCAACCTCCAGAGCAACGCTTCTTATAGAATCTATTTGCAGTGTTATTACATAATAAGCTGGAGTGGATAAATAAGAAACTACCTGGATGGATGCCATGTCCCGTATGAGTTCTCTGTCTAGGTTTGGCTGGGAATCGAAGCATAATTATTTCATGAGATCTTGTCAGTGTCAACCCCTGATGCTCTCTGTGTGTGTTCTGACTTCACGATGAGTTGGCACTAAGAGGGCAAAGTGTGCTGCTCAGAGAAGAGCTGCAAATGTGTACAGACATTTTGACAAGTGATTGGCTCTTCACTGTCAGGCTGCAGATCAAATGTGTCCCTGTCACCTGTGTGTTGTAGACTGGTGGGAGGTGTAGATGAAAGATGGCACCCCAGTGCTGCTTGGGCCTCCTAAGATACAGCGAGCTCAGTATTTATTAACTGACTATCAATCAACACCACTGAATCTTTAAAATGTTTCATATCTAATTATAATCAAATCAAATGATCAGATTTTAAGTACAATTTACGTATTTCCACAAACAACTATTGAATGGATTGGCATGCGATTTAAAACTGGGTAAAAATACCTGCTAAACATCAGCGTGTGAGCATTGTCATTGTGAGCAGGTTAGCATGGCGTTAACATTTTGCAAGTAGAGCCTCACAGAGCTGCTAGCATAGCTGTAGACTTTTAGTCTTGTTAGGATAAGGATAATTCAGATTTATTACAACTTATATACTGTATATATAGCTGCATTCTTTCCCTTCTTCTCCCTGTACACCAACAGCTGCACCTCCAGTCACCAGGCCGTCAAGCTTCTTAAGTTTGCGGATGATACTACCCTCATTGGGCTCATCTCTGCTTAGCATGACTCCGCCTGCAGGTGGGACATTGACCATCTAATGAACTGGTGCATCCAGAACTACTTGGAGCTCAACGCTCTTAAGACAGTGAAGATGGTAGAGGATTTTAGGAAGACCCCAGCTGCACCCACCCTCATCATTGTGTATGACTCTATAATCGACACTTAGGAGTCCTTCCGCTTCCTGCGCACAATCATCAGCCAGGGCGTCAAGTGGGAGCTCAACATCGACTTCCTCACCAAAAAAGTCCAGCAGAGGATGTACTTCCTGTGGCAGCTGAAGAAATTCAGCCTGCCAAAGACAATGATGGTACACCGCCATCATTGAGTCCACCCTCACCTCCTCCATCACCATTTGGTATTGTGCTGCCACTACCAGGGACAAAGGCAGACTGCAGCATATCTTTGGCTCTGCAGAGAAGGTTACTGGCTGCACTCTTCCATCCCTCCAGGACCTGTATGCCTCCAGGATTCTGAGGCGAGCAGGAAAGATTGTGGCCGACCACACCTACCCTGGACACAAAATGTTTCAGACTCTCCCCTCTGGCAAGAGGCTGTGGTCCATCAGGACCAAAACCTCACGCTACTTGAACAGTTTCTTGCCATCTGCAGCTGGCCTCATCAACAAAGCCCGGGACCCCCTGACACTGACTCATGTTCTCTCCTTCCTCCTCCCTCCTTTCCCCTTTTCACAGTATAAATTGTTAATGTTTGCACAGCATATCCGATTTTTTTATGCACATTTAAATATTTAAATGCCACATTGCACACACTCCTTATTATTCTTCTGTATAATAATAAGAACTTGTATATTTTGTCAGTTTCATATTTGTCTATTTATATATTATGAATATTTTTGCGCACCTAGTCACCAAAGCGTAAAAGTGTAAAAACTACTTGGCAATAAAGCTGTTTCTGATTGTAATTTATTTATTTGTGTGTGTGTATATATCTATTGATCTATCGATCTGGAGATAGATATAGAGATAGATAAAGAGATATATAGATAGATATGATCATTATGTAAGATAATAATACATACTCTTCTCATACATATGCTGCTTACATATTACGGGCATTAGTATGTTACAATAACAGTCTGGAAGTAACCATTCTGCATAATGACTGCTTTTAATTTTACTTGTCATATTGCTATTTTTGCTTATTGTAGGTGAATAATCTGAATAGTTCTTCCATCACAGTCTATTACATTATCACCATGTAATTATATTGCTCAACATATTATTTCTACTCAGCAGCATAGAATGAACATTATTAGTTGGTAATTGGGCAGAAAGGATTGAGATAGAATCTATTTCCTCCATTAGTGGGATTGAACATCCATCAGCGTGTAAAAAAGAAAAAAAAAGAAGCACAAACGCAACTTGAGTGGCTACAATTTAATGACATATCACTTTTTTGGATTTTGGTAATGTTCCATCACAGAATATTTTTTAGTTTCTACTGCTCTGACATCTGACACCTGTCTGCTGAAATTGTTAGTGTCGACTGTTGTTTATCATTTAACAGCCTTCACCACTTTATCATCCTTGGCCATTATCACGCGGCTTGCTGGAACACACCGTTATGTTCCAAACTCAGGAGAAATGATTCATTCAGAGTTCACTTTTTATGTGACAATATATTCACTAGCCTTAAATGTCAGGACAGTCCTCTCCGTCCAGCTCTCTGCCTACTGTCCTTCGCTGAAAGAACAGTTTGTTTGAGAATGTGTTTGCAAGGCCTACTCAGCCTTTTCTCTTCCAACCAGATTTGCAATCCTGTCCCACGTGTAATGATATACAGCTAATGTTGTGTGTGTCTAAAACAGGATTTACTCTCCTTTGAGTCTCTAAACTAATCAAATATGAATAGACTTTGAATAGAGGGCATATAGAAGGGTAAAATGGAGTGAGTATGTTAATACAGGTCTCAGAGTTTCATAGCAGATCAGTGCTACCTGAATATTTTAAAGACTCCTCTATCATTAGCTCTTCATTAGTGCATTGAAATCCACCCTCATCTAATGGAAACAAATCATTCTCTATTATTCTTTTCCCCTACCTGCAATCTACTTACAGCTAATCAGCAACATACAGTGCCTAGGAATTGATTTTACTCACGTCTGACTTGCTATTTAGGTTAGGTTTTGAAGACTTGATGTTCATTTTCTCATTGAAGTTAAGCTCTTGCCTCTTCCACTGTTGAGCATTCGGTGTCCCAGTCCCATCCCAGTGTTTTCCATTTAGTCTGTCCTGTTTTGGTGCATGTAAATGATTCTCTGAACATATTTTTTTTGTATTTTTGTATTAATGTATTTTATTTATTTTGTGTTCAGTGAGAGGAAAACAGACACGACCCTGTTTACACAAACAGCTGCTTTCGCACTGGATTTGTGCCTGTCCCAATTACATAGTTAGTCAGCCACGGGGTTTATGTCCCAGTGTTTTGTGACACAGGCAAAGCATCAATGTTGCATTTTCTATTTCTGTTGTAATGTTTGTTAAATCTGAATGTCTCCTGTGTGTTTTAAGTCTCCTCCTCTGTTTGGCAAAGTGCACTGCAGCTCAGTGCTTTCACAGTGAAACACTGATTTATGCCGTAGCTGCAGCTCATACTGTAGACTGCAGATATTCTATGGAATTCATTGTAACCTTCTTAATGGACAGCAAGCTGTCAACCAGATTCCCGTCTTTTGGAATCTTTATGGCTCCCTCATAAAATAGAAAGTGACAAGGTTGACAGGCCAGTGAGTGTGGGCAGTTGAGCAGAGAGCCAAATGTCACACCATACCCTGTCAAAAGCCTTTTCTTGCTGTTATAATGAGATTTGTGCTTTCAAATGAGCCTCGATAGAGTGTTGAATCCATTAGAGCTCTTTCCCTGTTGATTTATGCTTTCTGCAGCCCTTATTACCGCGGATGTTCATCATTAGCACATACTGGCACTCCATGCACTATTGCTGTGAATGTTCAGTAATTATACCGTATTCTCCTTTAGACACCAAAACCTCTCTCAGAGGCATTTTGAGCATATTTTTTAAATAATTTCACACTTATTTGAATTTAGATGTATTGCAGTGGTCGGCAATAGATTGCCTGCGGGCCAAAGCTGACCCGCCAGCAATAATATCTGGCAGGTGGCCAGATTACTTTGATAGTGGCAAAAAAACAATAATTATAGTGGCTGGTGCTGAAACAGATCTCAGTCATGACAGCAAAAGTTACTCACATAATCACTTCCTCTTAAGTGATTGTGCCTACAAAATAAAAGTGTGAGAACATTTTTGCAACAGTACTTTGTTGTGTTTAATTGAGAGCTTTTACTTAAATTGTGTAGGAAATTCAAAAGAGTCTCTGGCTTGCTTGACACACCTCTGAAAAAGCCATCAAAAAACGTGAGATTGCAGATTCCCCTGAATGAAAAAAGCAGGAATTTCCTCTGCCTGGAGATACTGGGGACATGAAAATAAGCGTCCATAGGTTGATGTGGACCAATCGCCAGGATGTACACACTCCTGCACATACTTGATTGCGATATGTAATATGATTTCATCACAATCTGGTTGAAAAAGGAATAAAAAAAATACTTGTAGCAAGTGAGGGTTGAACACACAACCCTCCAAAGAGGAGCCCTGTGGCCACCACCAATTGAGCTAATCACACACACAGTAAATTGGGCCCAATACCAGACTTATTTGCCGACTCTGATGTATTGTAACATGTCACACATTTATATCTGTTAATCTGTCAATCTGTCAGTTTTCTGCTCTCTCTATATGTGCACAGCTATGCAGCGAGCTAAACACACTTCCAATAAAGGTTAAAGACAGGAGTTGGCCTATAAAGTTTTTCACTGGAAGCAGTTGTGAAACTGTGAATATAACAATTTAATAGTGATTACAAATCAGAAAAATATAAGATACCAAAAATGAGAGTTTTATACTATATTTAAAAAAAATGAATTAGTCCAGTTCCAAGTGAAAACATAAATTAACTGTCAAATTAGCTCATGTCAGGAAGAAACTGTGAAAAGATTATCATTTAAAGATCGACATTAGGTTCCAGTAGGAAGTACAACACAGTAATTAATTAGGTTGCATAAACATAGGCCACAAGAGTATCCAATCCAATCCATTTTATTTATATGGCACATTTTAAAATGTGAATGGTTTCTATTGTAGGTTTGAGACACCCACAGTCACGCATCTCCCCCACTCCAACACCATCTTTAAACAATCACCTTCCCCCAATGCCATATCACCCCAGCTGTGGCGAAGTTCCCTCCTGCTTCAAACGCTCCACAATCTTCCCAGTGCCCGAAAAACCCTCCATCTCTGGACTAAATGACTACAGGCCTGTCACCTTGACATCTGTAGTCATGAAGTCCTTTGAAAGACTGGTGTTGGCCCACCTGAAGGACATTACAGGCCCCTTGCTGGACCCCCTGCAGTTTGCCTACAGGGCTAACAGGTCAGTAGATGAAGCAGTCAACTTGGGACTGCATTACATCCTGCAACATCTCGACTCTCCAGGGACATACACAAGGATCCTGTTCGTGGACTTCAGCTTGGTGTTCAACACCATCTTCCCAGACATCCTCAGTACCAAACTCACCCAGCTCACTGTGGCAATCTCCACCTGTCAGTGGATCACTGACTGAGTCAGCAGGTGAGGCTGTGGAACATCACATCCAGCACCCGGACTATTAGCACTGGTTAGCTCTAGCTCTCCCGACTGCTCTTCTCCCACTACACCAACGACTGCACCTCAAGAGACCCATCTGTCAAACTCCTGAAGTTTGCTGACGACACAACAGTCATCGGCCTCATCCGGTGACGGGGCACAAACGGGAGGTTGATCAGCTGGCTCTCTGGTGCGACCAGAACACACTTAACACGCTCAAAACTGTGGAGATGAGCCCCCCCACTCTGCCCCCCATCACCATACTCAACAGCTTTCTGTCTGCCGTGGAATCCTTCAGGTTTCTGGGATCCACTATATCCCAGGACCTGAAGTAGGAGCACAACACTGACACCATCATCAAGAAGGCCCAGCAGAGGATGTACTTCCTGCGCCAGCTCAGGAAGCTCAACCTGCCTAAGGACCTGCTGATCCACTTCTACACAGCCATCATCCAGTCTGTCCTCTGCACGTCCATCACTGTCTGGTTTGGATCTGTCACCAAAAAGGACAGGAACAGACTACAACGGACAGTCAGGACTGCAGTAAAAGATCATCAGTGCCAACCTGCCCTCCATTCAGGACTTTTGAAAAATCACTGCAGAACCATCTCACCCCTGACACAACCTGTTCCAGCTTCTCCCCTATGGTAGGCGCTACAAAGCACTGTACGCCAAAACCAACTGACTCAGGAACAGTTTCTTCCCACAAGTCACTCTAATGAACAGCTGACTCTGACTCACAATGTCAGGAACAATTCCTGTGCAATAACCCAGTACCTCTGCCGCTAATCAGCCACCTGTTTACTGGTTACCACTTATTATTTATTCATCATTGTCTATTTCAGTGCTGCTCTTACTGTTCATATTGTCCTATTGTATACTGTATGCCAAATCCATCTACTTCAAGTACATAACACCTGCACATAATACTTATTTATTCCAGCATCCTTTGCACTATGCTCCATCACACTGTGTACATGTGTACATGTATGCTTGTATGTGTTTGTGCACCTGTATATCACATCCGCCTCCGTCTGATTTATTTATGTAGCACATTTTAAAAACCAGGTTTACAAAGTGCTGCACAAGGAATAAAACATAAAACACATACAGAAACACATATAACACATAAAAACAACACAAAAAAAAAATGGTTCACAAACAATTGAAAGGCAACAACAGAAGACCACACAGCTCTGATGCTGAGTTAAAAACCAAGGAATGAAAGTGAGTTTTGAGTGAGGTTTTAAGAGTTTCGATGGTGGGGAGTCATTTTGACCGGTGGAGGTGGCATATTCCACAGTTTGGTGTGCTATTGCTGAAAAACCGCAGTTACCCCTGGTTTTTAGCCTGGTTTTAGGGGTAAGCAGCCAGAGCTGATCAGTGGACCTTAGTGACCTCGAGAAGATGCCATGACTAAACCAAAGAGTAAAGTATTAAGAGTAAAATTAGGAACATTAAAGACAGCTTGACTATAAATTAACAGTTATAGTTAGGCTAATGCTAAACATTAGCCTGAGAGAGGGAGAAGGGAGGGAGGGGGGTAGGGGGAGAGAGAAATAAAATACTCAATTTTGGCAATAAACAATTGTAAAGCATTTTGTATAAAAACAAATGTTTTTTTCACCAAAAACTCAAGTGTCTTGGCTCCGATACTGATACAATGTTAAAACCAGATCTCTTAGGTCTCTCTACTACTTACTGTACTGGATGTAATTAGAAATATGTCAGGATGAATAAAAGGAAGTACTTGTTTGTTAAATTACATTTTTGAGCTGGAGCCCAGCTTGTATTATACCAAATAAACAAAGCTGTTATTGGTGAAATGAGCAGCACAAATGCATTACTTGGAACCAAAGTCAGCTAAATGGTGTGCAGTCAGTTTCGGCAAGGTCAGCAGTACCTACTCTATGAAAATCAAATTAAAATATGTATTTTATTGTTACTTTTATTTGGTGTTTTTTGTGCTCTCTGTGTTGTTTTAATAATTGAAAACTTATATTTGAGAAAGTACACTTTAGCTGCCTCGGTTCAGAAGTATCCCAGCTGCTTCATAAATGCACTATTACACCCAAATGCTACACAAGACTAAAACAAAACCCTGTCTCTATTTTGCATTATTCTTACGTTGTTGTTGGCTGCGGTTCCATGACTAAACCAAATCACTTGTGACTTTTTCTGGGAAAGGTGGATGAATGAATGGATGGCCTGATTGTTAGCATCTGGTGTTTAGTCACAGTAAGCTTGCAAGGTTTGTTTCCATAGGTCGCCGTTTTTGCATTATGTTTGTACAGGGTTATTACGTGTGATTGATGAACCAGCAAACTTTATGAATAAGAATCACTGTTAGATGTGATAAGGATTTTAACAAAAAGAAAAAAGTAACATCTTTTTGTTTTAAACTTCATCTGACTCTATGTAAATACTTTCTCTCCCAACAGAGTATTTCATCTTTGCAGTGGAAGAAACTCATCTTAATTAGCAGGGATTTCAATTGGGGTTTGCTAAATTACCTCTTTTCTGAACCAGGCGTTCCCTCTTCACACATCACTGCATGTTAGGAATCAAAGACAGGGTTGACTTTTAATCAGCGTTGCTTGCACAGTAATTGTAAGGCGGTATGTGCATTTCTTTGTGTTAATTGTCTTTAATTAAGTCTAAACACAGCAGATGCACTTGTCAGAAAATGGGTATTTCAAACACAAGGGATTGTCGTAATTTATTGGCTTCCCAGAGTTTTTTAATTCTAGTTTTCACTCCAAACAATCCAGCCAGGGCCACAAAATGAACTCCTTTGAGATAAATACTTTTGTGTCTCGGCTAATCCCCAAAATGCCTTTTGATGTGATTTAAAGGACTGACTAAATTATCTCTTTAAGATATGGACTGATATGGTTTAAATCCTCTTTAGTAGTGCAATGCTCCAATTCTTTGCCAGTTGCCTTATCACATATTGTATATATTACACCACTGTAGACTAAAAGTATTGCATACATCCTAAACACAACATTGCACAATGAAAATGACATTGTCAGGACATTTAGGACACTTAATTCTGAGTTATAGAGGACTTGATATCACCAGTTATATCATATTTAAAACCAACAGGAGAATTAAGTTTCTTTTTACATCTGGCAGCTCAGTCGCCAACACATTCCTCTGCTGTTTTCAGACCATTCTCAATTCAGTCTCCTCTCTCAAGCTTGCCGAAAGTGTGGTCGAAGTCATTCACCTCAGAAAGTATTCCAACCTGTTAAGTTAATCACCATTTTTTCTGAAGTAATGAGCATTGGTAAAATTAGTAAAATTTCTGATTCTTTCACTAGTAATTTCAAGCCTTGTAGTCCTCTGTTTTTAATTTGCAACTTTGATTCATATCTGCTTGTCATTTTCAGGAACTGTTTTATAGCAAAGGAGCTAGTTTGTTTTTGTTTGATACCAGAAGAAATATCTCTGTCATCTACTGCCTTAAAATAGATTAAAGACTAGAAACTGTTCCTTAAATCTTAACTCCATTAAGTTCCGTTCATTAGGCACAAACATAATTGAACAGATGATGCATGAATCTCACGGTGGATATTTGCACTCACGCACGCCAGAGATGCTCACAAGTGTTTGAGCTAGAGTCTAAATCAAGTCTCAAGTCTTTGAGCTAGAGTCCAAGTCAAGTCTCAAGTCTCTCGTGGTTATTACAAATGTTGTATCACCTGCTGCGTTCAATCCAGGTTGCTAATAAAACTGCATAGCTATAAGGAATTCTGTAACTGTAACCTGCTTTTCATTTACAGAGCACAACAATGTAATGTACAATGCAATTATTGACTTTTTATTAAATACTGTAAGTCAACACACTCCCCAGACTCTTAAACCCAGTGTAACATTGACTAAATAAAACTGTGACGTTACATAATCAAACAATAAACCTGTAACCTGTTTTTAACTTAACAGAACACAACAATGCAGCCTAATGTACAATGCGTCTACAATTAATGACAACTTATAAACTACTGTAAGTCAACAAACCCTGTTGATTTTCAAACCCAGTCTAAAGTTAACTGAATAAAACTGTAAAGTCAAATGGTCAACAATAAAGCTGTAACCTGTTTTTAACTTACAGAGCACAATGTGCAATGCAATCAATAACAGCTTAAACTACTGTAAGTCAACACACCCTGCAGACTCTAAAACCAGTGTAATGTTATAACTAAATAAAACTGTAAAGCTACATGATCAACAATAAACCTGTAACCTCTTTCCAGCCAACGGCAATAATTAATTAAGGTGATGGCATAGACTGTATGGGTGATGGCAGCCAGCGGGACGTAATGATTACGTTAATCGACAAAGTAAACAAACGCTCATTCATCTTTTCATAACGAACGACAGTCGGAGTAAACCTCCCGTAGGTCGTAGCTAAAGCAAGAAGCAAGCTAATGTTAAATGACCAATGCTGAGCTAAACATGTTTACTCACCACAGGTGAGGCGTTCAGCGCTCTGTTTGGGTCTTGTTGTATGAAATTTTATTGCCAAAGTTAATGATGAATGGCACAGCAGCTGCCGCTGTTTGTTGTTCTCTCATGCGCAGCAGATGCTACGTGTTACGTAGGCAGGTTATAGGTAACGGAGTGAGGGAATAACAGCACGCTCATCAGAAGTTTCCTAAAAAATAAACAGTGTTCACGAGTCCCGCACCTCGAGTCCGAGTCGAGTCTCAAGTCTTTTGAGGACGAGTCTCAAGTCGAGTCTTAAGTCACTGTGTGTGCGACTTAAGTCGCACTCGAGTCCGAGTCTCTAACTCGAGTCCCCATCTCTGACGCACGCACGCGAGCACACACACACACACACACACAGACACACACACACACACACACACACACACACACATGCACACACAGATTGAAATACATTATGGTTAAATAAGCCTTATGTGATATTGCATGAGTTTTTTCAGCTTTCCTTAAGGTTATGCAGCTGTAAATTCATATGTCTTGTAAAGAGACAACATCAGAAGCCAAGATGATTGAAATACAAATCGAGTGTGTACATCTGAGTAAAGTGGACATTTGCCCATGATCTATTCTTGCTGTGAGGGCTCTTTGATACAGAGACCACTCAGGGCACACTGCAAAAATAACTCCATATCAAGTAATTTTTACTCACTACTGAGGCCTAAACGCCAATGTTTTTCGTCAAACAAGGGAAAAATCTGTCAGTGTATTAAGATTATTTCAGCATGTCTACAAAACAAATAAACCTGTTTTCTATAAATGGGTGGCAGCATTTTGAAAGAATGCGGAATAGAGTTAAGAAGTGGGTTTTTAAAGAGAAAGTGATGTTCATTTTTTTTTGCATATATTAGATTACTAGCATTAGGAGCAATTGCAATGCTTGGATGGGCATAAAAGTCTTCCATAAAATCACCCTACTCTGCAGTTCCCCTCAGCTCTATAGAGTTGAGAGTACACTGCCTGCTCAGTACCAAACAGCAGACAAAGTTAGCAGCTAGGTGGTGAGCATAGTTCAAAAGCAAGCAGCTAAAGAGACAGATATTCCCATCAGGAGATGGTGTAGACCATAAAATAATAGTGAATTTTGGACTTTTATCCATCAGGTGGCCAGAACGACTCCAAATAGATTTTAATGTTGCTCTGTGTCTGTCGGATGTGTAAACATACATTTATTTGTTAACACATGTCATTGTTTTGTTCATGGCTTGTTGTTGCCCTAGAATGACCCACAAAATCAATTAATGCAGGTTTAAGGAGAGAAGTCAAATACAACTCCTAAGCAGGATTTCTCTAACCGGGCTTAAAATTCTGTTGAGTGTGTCACAAGAGGCTAGCTGAAGTTAAGGTCACTCTTTGTAGAAACCTGATATTAAATTCAGCAGCTTAATGCAATACACTTTCAGATTCTGGATCAATTTTAGATGAATTCAGCAACTATGATGCAGTGTTTGTTCCCAGTTGCAACAGCACAATGTTCTGAATTTGCTGCAGGTCTGGCTTCTCCTCCATAGCAGTGGTGGCTGAAGCTACTGGGTGTTGCAGTATTAAAAGTAGTATACCATACCAATGACGTAAATCACATGATTCCCCAAAAACTAAATTTAAACAATTAACTGTGAAAAACCTATAATATTGGCATATTATCCAGGAGGGTTATGTTGAGGAACATTGAAGATAGCGTAACAAGAACATTTTGAAATTGGGATGGAAAACTCTTTTACCCCACTGATGCACTGGTGGGCCATCTGTACAAACTCATTGTGTTCAGCCAAACTTTGAAACTCACATCTTCAACTGTCTTTTCATTCAGATACCAAATACAGTATATCAGGTTGGATTGTGTCCACAAAATGATGCACTAGAGACCTAGAATCTTTCCATTTGATGGAAAGGCTCAGCCATAAAAATATACAGTCAGAGGATATATTCAGTATTTCACTCAGTGTAAACATCATATAGCGTCAAATGAAGAGGCGGAACAAGCTGATAGAGAATATACAGCTTCAAATATGTTGATTTTTAATAATATTTTCATTCAGTCAGTTCACTGCCTCACCACGCAGTTGAATGAAAAGCATAACCATTACTCACCTGATGCTAGAATCCACACAATGAGCCTCCTATAAAGTGTTCAAATAACACTTGCCCACTTCCACCTCTCTAGCAATAATGATGTTAATGTCAGCTGAGCTCTTATTTCATCACTGAGCTCTCGCTATAAAGTCATCTTTTCAGTACCAAAAAAAAAAAGTAATGGCATCATGTAAATATAAATAAGTGTGTGGATGCCATGTGTGGTCCAGGGGGAAATTATTTTGTCATTGAAAAGATAATAAAGTACGAAGGGTAATGAAATATTTGGTTGGAGGGCAAAACACTGCAAGCATGACAATGTGCAGTCGTGATGGGAGTACAGGAGGAAGACAGGCAGGAGGAGGGGATGTGAAAGGCTTTCCTTGCTCCTGCTGTTCTGTTGGGTGCTTCCAATCACAAATCACTGTGCCACATGTCTGCAGACAAAAGGAGTCAAGCTTGGGAAGAGTCCGGCAATGTTTCAGGGAGGAATAGTAACAGTTTGACAGCTGCCTGTGCCCAGCAGGGGGTGTGGAGGGTATAGCTGATGTAGGTGGATGTGTTTTTCTTAGAGTAAGTGTGTGTCTCTGCGCATGCCTACTATTTAATAGACAATATTGAAGGGTGCATATGTGACAATGTCTGTGTGCTGTGTCACTGGAGCTACTCCAGTCCCTCCAGCAGTGTGTGACAGTTGCAGCTGTGAGGGGAAGCTCTGCTCGCTCATCCTGCTTCGGCAGTAGAGAGGGACTGAGAGCTGGAGGGTGTGTGTGTGTGTGTGTGTGTGTGTGTTTTCTCCTTTGCCTTCTAACTGGTGGCTGTTGAGGAGCTGTGGGACAGCGGGAGAGAGCAGCAGGGAGGCAGTGGTCCAACCTCTACTAACCCCCATCAGGCACAAAGCCAAGAGCCTGACAGGACACACACACATCAACATGCGTCCACACACACTCACAGAAATGCATGAGTAGGCTTGCACCAACTCGTATTCACATGCTACCTACCAGCAGGCCTTCTGGACACTGACACTCTGAGTCATTCTTGGCTTGGCATTTATTTGTTGAAGTAAAATCAGTGTTCGGCACATTCAGTGAAGACTAGCCGCTGAGTACTGGCCGTCTGTATTAGCGCTCGCCAGTTCTGTTGGACAGTGCATAATGGCTTTATCACTTCTGTTAAGTGTTGTAATTGTGGGAGTAAAAGCATTACAAAACGTTGTTGGCTTTAGCCTGGTGGCAGCAGGATGTGTTCACAATTGCTGTATGGAATTGGTTCCATTTCAGCACAATCACTCCATCTGTCACAGCTGATGTCTTTTAATATGAATGTCTAATCCCTGAAAAAAACTTTATTACCCCTTTGGCCAGGCCTCTGACTCACCCCAAATCAGTTTCCTTACTCCTTCTTCTCTTAAACGTTTGTTTTTCTTTACCCCCTTTTTTACCTAAGGAGAGTACTGAAAAATGAGTAAATGAATGAAAGGACATATTTCACAACTGTAGTTGTGAACTTTGGTAAACTTCTCTGTAAAACATTTTCTCCTGTTTCCAACAACTATCATCTAGATCACTGGTTCCCAACTTGGGGTTGAGATCCCCCAAGATACATTTAAGGGTCACAAAATGTTTAAAGTAATAAGAAAGAGAAAGACAAGTATATTTCTCTTAAGCAGCTTATGTTTTTGTTATGTCTCACCAATCTGTCATGGTTTTGGATTTGAATTCTATTATTTCCTGTTTTATTTTGGGGCTTCTGCCTCTTATGTCTTGTCTTAACATTGCTTCCTGTCGGTGTGCTTTGTTGATTGTCTGAACATATTTCACCTGTGTTTAATCATCCTGCCACCTTGTGTATTTAAGTCTGTATTTCCCAATTGTTTAGTGTCACCACGTCTTTTGTCCTTGGTCAAGCGTACTCGCCTTCTCCTGTGCCTGTTTTTTGTATTTAATGTGTTCTGTTGGATTTTGCCAGATTCATGTGCCTGGTTCTGGATTTATTTTGGATTTCCATTCATTGGATGTTTGTCTGCATTATTCTGGACTTATTTTGCTTGGTTGGGAACCACTGAACTAGACGGATCTTCGAATCTTCAGTGTTGTCAGATTCAATTCTGAACTTGGCAAATAAGCATTTTCATCCTACACACTCTTTACAAGATGAACTTGATTTGGAAACACTACCTGCATACCCTATCAAATGCTAGATTCCAAATATGTTTCATGAAGAATGTAATCAAGGTCTCCCTTCAATGCCTCCCAGGTCCTTATCACACTACTTTTATATGTCAACATTGAAAATTAAGTGTTTTTTTATGTGAGAATGTTTTAACTACGCTACTCTGCCTTTTCAGGTCTCCGTTATAAAAGACGTGTCATTAGTTTGGCAGGTAAGCATTGATCAAATTACAATTTCGGCCTGATGATGTTGCTAACTCTGGGCGACACCAAATTTATTTACCATTCATCCAGCCAAATTGTACCTAATGTCTTGGCTATCCATCCAATAGCCTAGTTGTTGATAACTTCATGGTAGTGCTAGAGGAAAAGCCAGGGGTCACCACAGTCAGTAGGATTCATCCTCTTGGTACCATTAATGTCTTCACAAAATTTCATCACATCACAGTCTGTAGTGTGGACCACCAGACTGACAGTTTCTAACCCTCGAGCTATTCTGCTCACCTTTAGAATTAACAATGACAAACATGGAATATGGAATCGCTCTTGATCTTGTTTTAATTTGTTAAAATACCCTTTCCTACTTTGCTGTTATTTCTTTTGTTGTACTGTCATTGTGCTGTGGCTTTGTGCTCCTCATTATTTATTGTGTATACTGTGGGAACAAACTTGAGGAATGCAAGCCTCTGCTGTAGGAATGTAATAATACATTTTTCCTCTGACTCAAGACTGTTTCCAGAAGCATTGGCACAGGTTTTTTGTGCACTGCTTAGAGTGTGTGTCTGTGTGTGTGTGTGTGTGTGTGTGTGGGGGGGGGGGGGGGTGAAGGAC